>NW_016107505.1:155893-163294 GCF_001604975.1 Cebus imitator
GATCTTGGCTCACTGTAACCTCCACCTCCCGGGTTCAGGCAATTCTCCTGACTCAGCCTCCACAGTAGCTGGGATTACAGGTGTGTGCCACCACACACTGCTAGTTTTTGTATTTTTTTTCTTGAGATGGAGTCTTGCTCTGTTGCCCAGGCTGGAGTGTGGTGGCACAATCTTGTCTCACTCCAACCTTGGCCTCCTGGGTTCAAGCAACTCTCCTGCTTCAGCCTCTCAAGTAGATGGGACTACACACACACACCACCATGCCCAGCTAATTTTTACATTTTTTGGTAGAGATGGGGTTTCACCATGTTGGCCAGGTTGGCCTTGAACTCCTGACCTCAGGTGATCTGCCCACCTCAGCCTCCCAAACTGTTGGGATTACAGGCATGGGCCACCTGCTCTTAGTGCCCAATTCTTAACCCCCAGTCGAGATTTTTGTATTTTTAGCAGAGAATAGGTTTCACCATGCTGGCCAGACTGGTCTCGAACTCCTGACCTCAGGTGATCCGCCCACCTTGGCCTGTCAAAGTGCTGGGATGACAGGCAAAGTGATAAAAGTAATATACTGTGAAAATTGCTGTAATAGGCAGCCCACAAGACACTGAGCAAGAGCAGAGGGAACCACCAATGCAGCCTGGGTGGTCAAGGGTTTCTTGAGGAATTGGTGCCATGGGGAAATGGAAGGAAAGGAAGAGCAAGTGGCTTGGGTGCAGAGTCAGGAGAGGATAGGAAGCCTCCCGGAGAGCTTTAAGTGACTGTGTGGCTGAGAACAGCACGGGGACTGCGTGGAAGGTATGCAGACAGGATTGGAGGGATCAGCAGTGGCTGGATGTCTAAGCTCATGGAACAGCAAGCTGAACAATTGGAACTGCATCCTGAGGGTGACTGGGAGGTCCCGAACTGAAGATAGGGAGGGATCCCATCATAGGGTTAGAACCCTCTGGGATCAGGTGCCTCATGAAAGCTAAAGTCAGGTGGGCCCAGTGGAGACAGCTAGCCTATTATCAGGGAATCTGTGAAAGTGTTTATTAGTCTGGAAGGAAATCACACTTCCCAGGAAAAGCAAGGGGAAAGAAACTGCAGTGTGAGGAAAGCGTGTCCTCAGAGGACCGGAGTAATTAGAGGTACTATGTCCAGGCACCTACGGTCTGTGTGCGGCTAGAGCGTGGGCTCTACATGGACACAGTGAGGAGCAGGATTAAATTCTTAGATCACAGCCAAGTCAGAAGGCCTAGGACTTTATCCTGGGAGCAGTGCGTAGGGATGAGTAGCGGTCTTCCCATCACAGCCTTGCTCTGCCATCTTTGAAATGGCCCCATTGGCCAGGCACAGTGGCTCACACCTGTAATCCCAGCACTTTGGAAGGCCGAGGTGGGTGGATCACGAGATCAGAAGTTCGAGACCAGACTGGCCAATATAGTGAAACCCCATCTCTACTAAAAAATACAAAAATTAGCTGGGTGTGGTGGCTACTCAGGAGACTGAGGAAGGAGAATCACTTGAACCCGGGAGATAGACGTTGCAGTGAGCCGAGATCAGGCCACTGTACTCCAGCCTGGTTGACAGAGGGAGTCCCTGTCTCAAAAAAAAGGAAGGAAGAAATGGCTCCATTACCCAAAATACCCCTCCTTCTGAACCCCAGAGCTCCACTTGACACCCATGCTCCATCCTCACACCAAGGACCTTCTTAGGAAGAGACAGACAGTGTGGTGAAGTGATGAAAAGCCTCTAGGCTTAGACAGTGGAAGAGAAAGCTCTGTCCTCATGCTCCTTTCTGCTGAGCATGCAATGCCTGGTTACTCACCAGTTGTGAAGACTTTGTTTGTGAGTGAGATGATCAGTTTACTGGTGGCCTCTGGGAATGCTAAGGAGAATTATAAGAAAGCAAAACAATGTTAAGTCTTTCCCGTGGCTCCCTATATCCCCTAGATACCTCCATTGCCCTTGTGAAATATCTGGGCTCCCTGAAACCCCTTTCTTTCCTACGGACACTGCACAGACACTGCAGACAGACAAATTCAAAAGGTGTAAGACTTATCTTCCATCAGTGGCTTAGTAAGATGCAGATCTGTTCATCAGTTGATGGACATTTGGGTTTTTTCCACGTTTTGCTATTATGAATTTTGCTGCTGTGACATTCACATACAAGGTTTTGTGTGAACACATGTTTTCTGTTCTCTTGGGTACACACCTAGGGGTGGTGGAATCACTGAGTCATATAGTAACTCTGTGTTTTACTTTTGAGGAACTACCAGACTGTTTTTCAAAGCAGCTACGCCATTTTATATTCCCACCAGCAACACAGGAAGGTTCTTACAAATCCTCACCAATTCTTCTTGTTCGTTTGTTTTGTTTTAATCATAGCCATCCTAGTTGTCATGGTACATTTTTTTATTATACTTTAAGTATTGGGGTACATGTGCAGAACGTACAGGTTTGTTACATAGGTCTACGTGTGCCTTGGTGGTTTGCTGCATCCATCCCCCCCCACCCCCCGTCATTTACATTAGGTATTTCTCCTAATGTTATCCCTCTCCAATCCCTCCACCCCTTGCTATCCCTCCCCTACCCACCAAAACCCCCCGACAGGCTCCCAGTGCATGATGTTCCCCTCCCTGTGTCCATGTGTTCTCATTGTTCAACACCCACTTAGGAGTAAGAACATGCAGTGTTTGATTTTCTGTTCCTGGGTCAGTCCACTGAGAATGATGGTTTCCAGCTTGATCCATGTCCCTGAAAAGGACATGAACTCACCCTTGTTTATGGCTGCATAGTATTCCATGGTGCATATGTGCCACATTTTCCTTATCCAGTCTATCTTTGATTGGCATTTGGGTTGGTTCCAAGTCTTTGCTATTGTAAACAGTGCCACATTAAACATACATGTGCATGTGTCTTTATAATACAATGTTTTATAATCCTTTGGGAATATACCCAATAATGGGATTGCTGGGTCAAATGGTATTTCTATTTCTACAACCTTGAGGAATCACCACACTGTCTTTCACAATGGTCGAACTAATTTACACTGCCACAAACAGTGTAAAAGTGTTTCTATTTCTCCACATCCCCTCCAGCATCTGTTGTCTCCAGATTTTTTAATGATTGCCATTCTAACTGGCGTCAGATGGTATCTCGATGTGGTTTTGATTTGCATTTCTCTAATGACCAGTGATGATGAGCTTTTTCTTCATATGTTTGTTGGCTGCATAAAAGTCTTTTAAAAAGTGTCTGTTTATATCCTTTGCCCACTTTTTGATGGGGTTGTTTGCTTTTTTCTTGTAAATTTGTTTAAGTTCTTTGTAGATTTTGGTTATTAGCCCTTTGTCGCATGGGTAGATTGCAAAATTTTTTTCCCATTCTATTGGTTGCCAGTTCACTCTAATGATAGTTTCTTTTGCTGTGCAGAAGCTCTTAAATTTAATTAGATGCCATTTGTCTATTTTGGCTTTTGTTGCCAACGCTTTCGGTGTTTTACTCATGAAGTCCTTGCCTATGCCTATGTCCTGAATGGTATTGCCTAGATTTTCTTCTAGAATTTTTACAGTGTTAGGTCTTATGTTTAAATCTTTAATCCATTGGGAGTTAATTTTCATATAAGGTATAAGGAAGAGATCCAGTTTCAGCTTTATGCATATGGCTAGCCAGTTTTCCCAACACCGTTTATTAAATAGGGAATTCTTTCCCTATTGCTTGTTTTTGTCAGGTTTGTCAAAGATTAGATGGTTGTAGATATGTGGCGTTACTTCTGAGGCCTCTGTTCTGTTTTATTGGTCTATGTGTCTGTTTTGGTACCAGTACTATGCTGTTTTGATTACTGTAGCCTTGTAGTATAGTTTGAAGTCAGGTATCATGATGCCTCCAGCTTTGTTTTGTTTGTTTGTTTGTTTAGAATTGTCTTAGCTCTGCAGGCTCTCTTTTGGTTCCAGATGAACTTTAAGGTGTTTTTTTCGCATTCTGTGAAGAAGGTTAATGGTAGCTTGATGGGGGTAGCATTAAATCTATAAATTACTTTCAGCAGTATGGCCTTTTTTAAAATATATAATTATACTTTGCTCATAGCATTGTTGGGAGGATCAAAATAATTCACGTAAAGTAGTTAGAAGGTGCTGGCAGAAGAGGCTCTCAGTGAATGTTAACTATTATTCTTTTTTATTCTTTACTTTTTAAAAAATATATGTATTTTATTGCGTTTTAGGTTTTGGGGTACATGTGAAGAACATGCAAGACTGTTGCATAAGTACATACATGGCTATGTGGCTTGCTGCCTTCCTCCCCATAATATTGATTCTTCCTAACCATGAACATGGAATGTTTTTCTATCTGTTTGTGTTCTCTCTCATTTCCTTGAGCAGTGGTTTGCAGTTCTCCTTGAAGAAGTCCTTCACATCCCTTGTTAGTTGTATTCCTAGGTATTTTACTTTCTTTGTAGCAGTTGTGAATGTGAGTTCACTCATGATTTGGCTGTCTGTTATTGGTGTATAAGAATGCTTGTAATTTTTGCACATTGATTTTGTATCCTGAGACTTTGCTGAGGTTGCTTATCAGCTCAAGGAGATTTTGGGCTGAGAAGATGGGGTCTTCTAAATATACAATCATGTCATCTGCAAATAGAGACAATTTGACTTCCTCTTTTCCTAATTGAATACCCTTCATTTCTTTTTCTTGCCTGATTTCCCTGGCCAGAACTTCCAATACTATGTTGAATAGGAGGGATGAGAGAGGGCATCCTTGTCTTGTGCCAGTTTTCAAAGGAAATGCTTCCAGTTTTTGCCCATTCAGTATGATATTGGTCATGGGTTTGTCATAAATCACTCTTATTATTTTGAGATACGTTCCATCAATACCTAGTTTATTGAGAGTTTTTGTTTTTAACATAAAGGGCTGTTGAATTTTGTCAAAGGCCTTCTCTGCATCAATTGAGATAATCATGTGGTTTTTGTCTTTGGTTCTGTTTATGTGATAGATTACATTTATAGATTTGCATATGTTGAAACAGCCTTGCATCCCAGGGATGAAGCCGACTTGATCGTGATGGATAAGCTTTTTGATGTGTTGTTGGATTGGGTTTGCCAGTAATTTGTCCAGGATTTTTGCATCATTGTTCATTGTGGATATTGGCCTGAAATTTTCTTTTTTCAGTTGTGTCTCTGCCAGGTTTTGGTATCAGGATGATGTTGGTCTCATTAAATGAGTTAGGGAGGATTCCCTCTTTTTGTATTGATTGGAATAGTTTCAGAAGGAATTGTACCAGCTCCTCTGTGTGCCTCTGGTAGAATTCAGCTGTGAATCTGTCTGGTCCCGGACTTTTTTTGGTTGGTAGGCTATTAATTGCTGCCTCAACTTCAGACCTTGTTATTGGTCTGTTCAGGGATTCACCTTCTTCCTGGCTTAGTCTTGGGAGGGTGTAAGTGTCCAGGAATTTATCCATTTCTTCTAGATTTACTGGTTTATATGCACAGAGGTGTTTGTAGTAATGTCTGATGGTAGTTTGTATTTCTGTGGAATCAGTGGTGATATCCCCTTTATCATTTTTTATTACATCTATTCTATTCTTCTCTCTTTTCTTTTTTAATAGTCTGGCTAGATGTTATCTGTTTTGTTGATCTTTTCAAAAAACCAACTCCTGGATTTACTGGGTTTTTTGAAGAGTTTTTTTGTGTCTCTATCTCCTTCAGTTCTACTCTGATCTTAGTTATTTCTTGTCTTCTACTAGCTTTTGAATTTGTTTGATCTTGCTCCTCTAGCTCTTTTAATTGTGATGGTAGAGTATTTTAAATCTTTCCTCGCTTCTCATATGGGCATTTAGTGCTATAAATTTCCCTCCAGACACAGCTTTAAATGTGTCCCAGGGATTCTGGTATGTTGCGTCTTCATTCTCATTGGTTTCTAAGAACATCTTTATTTCTGCCTTCATTTCGTTATTTGTCCAGTATTAATTCAGGAGCAGGTTGTTCAGTTTCTATGTAGTTGTGTGGTTTTGAGTGAGTTTCTTAATCCTGAGTTCTAATTTGATTGCACTGTGGTCTGAGAGACTGTTACGATTTCTGTTCTTTTGCATTTGCTGAGGAGTGATTTACTTCCAATTATGTGGTCAATTTTAGAGTAAGTGCAGTGTGGTGCTGAGAAAAATGTATATTCTATAGATTTGGGGTGGAGAGTTCTGTAGATGTCTATTAGGTCTGCTTGATCTAGATCTCAGTTCAAGTCCTAGATATGCTTGTTAATTTTCTGTCTTGTTAATCTGTCTAATATTGACAGTGGAGTGTTAAAGTCTCCCACTATTATTGTGCAGGAGTCTAAGTCTCTTTGTAGGTCATTAAGAACTTGCTTTATGTATCTGGGTGCTCCTGCATTGGGTGCATGTATATTTAGGAGAGTCAGCTCTTCTTGTTGCATTGATCCTTTTACCATTATATAATGCCCTTGTCTTTTTTTTTCTTCGTTGGTTTAAAGTCTTTTTATCAGAGACTAGTATTGCAATCCCTACTTTTTTTTGCTCTTCATTTGCTTGGTGAATCTTCCTCCATCCCTTTATTTTGACACTACGTATGTCTTTGCATGTGAGATGGGTCTCCTGAATACTGCACACTGATGGCTCTTGACTTTTATCCAGTGTGCCAGTCTGTGTCTTTTGATAGGAGCATTTAGCCCATTTACATTTAAGGTTAAGATTATGTGTGAATTTGATCCTGCTGTTTTGATGCTAGCTGGTTGTTTTGCCCATTAGTTGGTGCAGTTTCTTCATAGTGTCGGTGTTCTTTACAATTTGTTTCTGCAGTGGCTGGTACTGGTTGCTCCTTTCCATGTTTAGTGCTTCATTTAGGACCTCTTGTAAGGCCTGTCTGGTGGTGACAAAAATCTCTCAGCAATTGCTTGTCTGTAAGGATGTTATTTCTCCTTCACTTATGAAGCCTAGTTTGGCTGGATGTGAAATTCCGGGTTGAAAGTTCTTTTCTTTAAGGATGCTGAATATTGGCCTCTACTCTCTTCTGGCATGTAGGGTTTCTGCCAAGAGATCTGCTGTGAGTCTGATGGGCTTCCCCTTGTGGGTAACTCCACCTTTCTCTCTGGCTGCCCTTAGCATTTTTCCTTCATTTCAACCCTGGTGAATCTGACAATTATGTGTCTTGGGGTTGCTCTTCGTGAGGAATATTTTGTGGTCTCTGTATTTCCTGGACTTGAATGCTGCCCTGCCTTGCTAGGTCAGGGAAGTTCTCTTGGATAATATCCTGAAGAGTGTTTTCCAACTTGGTTTCATCTCCCCGTCACATTCAGGTACACCTGTCAAATGTAGATTTGGTCTTTTTACATAATTCCATATTTCTTGGAGGCTTTGTTTATTTCTTTTCACTCTTTTTTTGTTTTCTTTCATTTTTTCTTTTCTTTTTTTTTTTTTTT
>NW_016107505.1:163611-168353 GCF_001604975.1 Cebus imitator
CTTTATTTCATAGAGTTGATCTTCAATCTCTGATATCCTTCTGCTTGATCAATTCAGTTATTGAAACTTGTATATGCTTCACAAAGTTCTGGTGCTGTTTTTCAGTTTCGTCAAGTTGTCTGTTGTTCTCTAAGCTGGTTATTCTAGTTAGCATTTCATCTAATCTTTTTTCAAGCTCTTAGTTTCCTTGCATTGAGTTAGGACATGCTCCCTTAGCTTGGAGAAGTTTGTTATTACCACCTTCTGAAGCCTGCTTCTGTCAATTCATCAAACTCATTCTCCATCCAGTTTTTGTTCCTTTGCTGATGAGGAGATGTGATCCCTTGGAGGAGAAGAGGCGTTCTGGTTTTTGGTGAATTCAGCCTTTTTGTGCTGGTTTCTTCCCATGTTCATGGATTTATCTACCTTTGGTCTTTGAAGTTGGTGACTTTTGGATGGGATTTCTGAGTGGATGTCCTTTCTGTTAATGTTGAAGCCATTTCTTTCTGTTTTTTAGTTTTCCTTCTAACAGGCCCCTCTGCTGCAGGTCTGCTGGAGGTCCACTCCAGACCCTGCTTGCCTGGGAATCACCCACAGGGGCTGCAAAGCAGCAAATATTGCTGCCTGTTCCTTCCTCTGGTAGCTTCATTCCAGAAGGGCACCCACCAGATGTCAGCCAGAGCTCTCCTGTATGAAGTGTCTCTTAGGATACATGGGGGTCAGGAAGCCACTTGAGCAGGCAGTCTGTCCCTTACTAGAGCTCAAGTGCTGTGCTGGGAGATCCGTTGCTCACTGCAGAGCCACTGGGCAGGGATGTGTAAGTCTGCTGAAGTGGAACCCACAACCACCCCTTTTCCCAGGTGCTCTGTCCCAGGAAGGTGGGGGCTTTATTTATAAGTCCCTGACTGGCTGCTGTCTTTTTTCAGTGATACCCTGCCCAGCAAGAAGGGAGTCTAGTTACAATCTGCCTGCAGAGGCTTTGCTGAACTGCCTTGGGCTCTGCCCAATTGCTGTGTAAATTTCCAGTGACTTTGTTTACGCAAATGAGTTTACACTACCTGGGCCTCAGTAATGGTGGACACCCCTCACCCCTCCGAGCTCGAATGTCCGTGGTCGAGCTCAGGCTGCTGTGCTGCTGTGAGAATTTCAAGCCTGAGAATGTTAGCTTGTTGGTCGTCCTGGGGGTGGGACCCGCCGACCAAGATCACTTGGTTCCCTGGCTTCAGCCCCGTTTTTCAGGGTAATGAGTGGTTCTCACTGGTTCCAGGCGCCACTGGCGTCTGCTGCAGCTAAAGCGGCTGCCCAGTTTTGTGCTGGAAACCTGGGGCGCTGGTGTTGTAGGCACCGGAGGGAATCTCCTGGTCTGTGGGTTGTGAAGACTGGGAAAAGCGCAGTATCTGAGCCAGAGTGCCAGAGTGTAATGGCTTCCCTTGGCTAGGAGAGGGAGTTTGCTGGCCCCTTGGGCTTCCCGGGTGAGGTGACACCCCACCCTGCTTCAGTTAGCCCTCCTTGGGCTACACCCACTGTCCAGCCAGTCCTAGTGAGATGAACCTGGTACCTCAGTTGGAAATATGGAGATCACTCGCCTTCTGCGTCGCTCTCACTGGGTACTGCGGACTGGAGCTGTTACTATTTGACCGTCTTGGCAGAAGTCCCCCCTTGGCATGGTAAGTTTTTTGGTATGTGAATTATATCTGAATTTGAAGAAGTGGGTCAGCATTTTCATGAGCTCAGAGGAAGAATGAGCTCATTTTAGCCTCTGAACACAGGATATCCACCTTCCTACTTAAACCATTTTCTTAACCAGGGACCTCCTGTAGCTTCGTAGATCTGGAGCTCTTCTTGCAGTGGATACCATCTTGGGAGTCTTTGTATGGTGGAACCAGCTCAGCAAAACCTAATTTATGCTAAGCTCTCTGGCATAATGAGAGTGTGGGTATTATTTGGTCTTTGTTCCTTCTCTTCCTGTGAGATGCATTAATAAGCCTTGTTTCTTTTCTTTTTATTATTATTTGTTTGTTTATTTATTTTTTCCCATTTATTTTATTGCATTTTAGGTTTTGGGGTACATGTGAAGAATATGCAAGATTGTTGCATAGGTACACATGTGGCAGTGTGATTTGCTGCCTTCCCCCCCATCACCTACATCTGGCATCTCTCCCCTTGCTATCTCTCCCCAGCTCCCCACCACCCACCGTCCCTCCCCTATTTCCCCCCAACTGACCCCAGTGTGTAGTGCTCCCCTCCCTGTGTCCATGTGTTCTCATTGTTCAACACCCACCTATGAGTGAGAACATGCAGTGTTTGATCTTCTGCTCTTCTGTCAGTTTGCTGAGAATGATGGTTTCCAGGTTCATCCATGTCCCTACAAAGGACACAAACTCATCGTTTTTGATGGCTGCATAATATTCCATGGTGTATATGTGCCACATTTTCCCTGTCCAGTCTATCATCAATGGGCATTTGGGTTGGTTCCAGGTCTTTGCTATTGTAAACAGTGCGTCCTCTGCATGTATCTTGTAACTTAAAATTTTAGTTTCTTTTTTTTTTTAATTAAAATTGTAAGTTACAAGATACATGCGTAGGACATCCAAGTTTGTTACATAGGTAAGCATGTGTCATGGTGGTTTGCTGCACCTATCAACCCGTCACCTAGGTATTAAGCCCTGTATACATTAGCAATTTATCCTAGTGCTTTCCCTCCACCCCCACTACAGACTCTGGTATGCATTGTTCTCCTCCCTGTGTCCATGTGTTCCCGTTATTCAGCTCCCACTTACAGGTGAGAACATTCAGTGTTTGGTCTTCTGTTCTTGCCTTAGTTGGCTGAGGATAATGGCTTCCAGCTCCATCCATGTCCCTGCAAAGGACATGATCTCATTCCTTTTTATGGCTACGTAGTATTCCATGGTGCATATGTAGCACTTTTTTTTAATCCAGTCTATCGTTGATGGGTATTTGGATTGAGTCCCTGCCTTTGCTTTTGTGACTAGTGCTGCAATGAACATATGCATGCATGTGTCTTTATAATACAATTATTTATATTTCTTTGGGTATATAACAAGTAATAGGATTGCTGGGTCAAATGGTATTTCTGGCCAGGCACACTGGCTCACACCTGTAATCATAGCACTTTGGGAGGTCAAGGTGGGCAGATCACCTGAGGTCAGGACCAGCCTAGCCAACATGATAAAACCCCATCTCTCTTAAAAATACAAAAATTAGCCCAGGTGTTGTGGTGTGCACCTGTAGTCCTAGCTATTCAAGAGGCTGAGGCAGGAGAATCGCTTGAACCTGGAAGGCAGAGGCTGCAGTGAGCCAAGATCAAGCCACTGCACTCCAGCCTGAGTGACAGAGTAAGACTCTGTCTTTTTAAAAAAAAAAAAAAATTCTTGTATTCACAAGGAATGTGGAAAAAAAAATTCTGGCTCTTTGAGGAATCGCCACACTGTCTCCTACAATGATTGAAGTAATTTACATTCCCACAATAGTGTGAAAGCATCCTGTTTCTCCACAGCCTCACCAGCATTCTGACTGGTGTGAGATGGTGTCTCAATGTGGTTTTGATTTGCATTTCTCTAATGATTGGTGATGTTGAGCTTTTTCTTATATGTTTATTGGCTGCATAGACATCTTCTTTTGAGAAGTGACTGTTCATGTCCTTTGCCCACTTGTTAATGGGTTTTTTCTTGTAAATTTAAGTTCCTTGTAGATTCTGATATTAGACCTTTGTCAGA
This sequence comes from Cebus imitator, assembly GCF_001604975.1. Taxonomy (NCBI): domain Eukaryota; kingdom Metazoa; phylum Chordata; class Mammalia; order Primates; family Cebidae; genus Cebus; species Cebus imitator. The sequence continues at coordinate 167,328 of NW_016107505.1, forward strand.
TGGATAGATTGCAGAAACTTTCTTCCATTCTGTAGGTTGTCTGTTCACTCTGATGATAGTTTCTTTCACTGTGCAGAAGCTCTTTAGTTTAGTTAGATCCCATTGGCCAATTTTTGCTTTTGTTGCAACTGCTTTTGACATTTTTGTCATGAAATCTTTGCCCAGCCTATGTCCTGAATAGTATTACCTAGATTTTCTTCTAGGGTTTTTATAGTTTTGGGTTTTACATTTAAGTCTTTATTCCATCTTGAGTTAATTTTTGATAAGGAAAGGGTCCAGTTGTAATTTTCTGCATATGACTAGACAGTTCTCCCAGCACCATTTATTAACCCACAGCCAATTTCATACTGAATGGGCAAAAGCTGGAAGCATTTCCCTTGAAAACCAGTACAAGACAAGGATGCCCTCTTTCACCACTCCTATTCAACATAGTATTGGAAGTTCTGACCAGGGTAATCAGGCAACAAAGAAATAAAGTGTATTCCAATAGGAAGAGAGGAAATCAAACTATCTTTGTTTGCAGATGAACATGATCCTTTATCTAGAAAACCCCATCATCTCAGCCCAAAAGCTTCTTAAGCTGTTAAGCAACTTAAGCCTTGTTTTGATTTTGATTTAAACTCAGTGTGTTAGGTATGTGCATGCCATGTGATAGTTTGAATATACCTTCCCGCCAAACCTCATATCGGATTATGATCCCCAGTGTTGGAGATGGGGCCTGGTGGGAGGTATTTGAATCATGGGGGTGGATCCCTCAATTGCTTGGTGCTGTCCTCACAATAGTGAGTGAATTCTCACAAGATGTGACTATTGCAAAGTGTGGCATGTCCTCCAGTCCCAATTTTCTCTCTCTTGCTCCTTCTCCCAGCATGTGAGACACCTGATCCCCCTTTACCTTCTGCCATGATTGTAAGCTTCCTGAGGCCTCCCCAAAAGCAGATGCTAGCCTTCTGCTTCCTATACGGCCTTCAGAACCATGAACCAATTAAACACCTTTCTTTTCTTTTTTTTCTTTTTTTTTTTTTT
>NW_016107505.1:169193-173722 GCF_001604975.1 Cebus imitator
GCTCACTGCAACCTCCTGTCTCCCGAGTTCAAGCAATCTCCTGTCTCAACCTACCGAGTAGCTGGGATTACAGGTGCGTGCCACCACATCCGGCTAATTTTTATATTTTCAGTAGAGACAGGGTTTCACCATGTTGGGCAGGCTGGTCTTGAACTCCTGACCTCGTGATCTGCCCACCTTGGCCTCCCAAAGTGCTGGGATTACCGGCATGAGCCACTGTGCCCAACTGAAGTAAAGGGTTTTTAAAACAAAGCAAATTTCTTAAAGAAACAAGTGAAGTAAATCGACAAACCTAGGCAGAAAGGAAAGAGAAGGAGTCCATGTGCCTCACACCCTGCACACCAGAATGGATCCTGCAGAACTTACCTTTGGCAGAGGAAGGTGGTTCTTTTGATAACTGGCTGGGGGTCACAGAGGTTCCTGGGAAATCAGAAAATGAGAAAAAAATGCTCTGGTCATGTGAGTCCTCAACAAATAATGAAATATCTCTGTAACCTAGTTTCCTCACCTGAAAAGTGAGTCTAAAGTAGCTTACATCAGTGGATTGCTGTGGATATTTGAGGCCAGGCCTGGGAACCACACCTGTAATCCCAGCATTTTGGGAGGCAGAAGCAGGCAGATCACAAGGTCAGGAGTTGGAGACCATCCTGGCTAATATGGTGAAATCCCATCTCTACTAAAAATACAAAAATTAGCCAGGCATGGTGGCAGGCCTCTGTAGTCTCAGCTACTCTGGAGGCTGAGGCAGGAGAATCACTTGAACCCGGGAGATGGAGGCTGCAGTGAGCAGAGATCATGCTATTGTATTCCAGCCTAGGCTACAGAGCGAGACTCCGTCTCAAAAAAAAAAAAAAAAAAAAGTTGAAGCCATCATTAGTAATAATGCATTGTATATTTCAAAATTCTTAAAAGAGTACACATTCTTACTACAAAGAAATTATAAGACGGTTGGGTGCAGTGACTCATGCCTGTAATCCCGGCACTTTCAGAGGCAGGAGGATCAGTTGAGCCCAGGAGTTCAAGACCAGCCTGGGCAACATGGTGAAACTCCATCTCTACAAAAAATACAAAAATAGCTGGGCATGATGGTGCACACCTGTAATCCCAGCTACTAGGGAGGCTGTGGTGGGAGGATCATGGAACCTGGGAGGCAGAGGTTGCAGTGAACCAAGATCACACCACTGCACTCCATCCTGGGTGACCGAGACCCTCTCCCAAAAAAGAAGAATTGATAAGTAGTAAGGTAATGGCAGTGAGGTGGATATGTCAGTTAGCTTGATATAATCATATATCAACACATTACATTGTACCCTGTAAACGTATACAGTGATTTGCCCATTACAAATACAAATTTAAAAAGCAAGAATGAAAGACTGATTCACTCTGCAATATGAATGAACCTTGAAAACGTTACGCTGAGTGAAAGAAAACAGTCACGAAAGATGATGTAGTGTATGACTCCACTTATATGAAATGCCCAGAGAAGGCAAATTTATACACAAAGAAAGTAGACAGGTGGTTACCTGGAGCTGGGAGTGGGAAGAGGAAGTGACCACAAATGGGCGCAAGATCTTTTTAGGGTGATGGAAGTTGCTAAAATTGGATTGTCATGGTTACACAACTCCAAAAACTCTTTTTTTGTTTTGTTTTGTTTTGTTATTTTAAAACTTCTTAAAATGTATCGAATTGAGGCCAGTCGCGGTGGCTCACGCCTGTAATCCCAGCACTTTGGGAGACCAAGGCGAGCAGATCACCTGAGGTCAAGAGTTCGAGACCGGCCTGGCCAACATGGTGAAACCCCGTCTCTACTAAAAATACAAAAATTAGCTGAGTGTGGTGGCACATACCTGTAATCCCAGGTACTCAGGAGGCTGAGGCAGGAGAATCACTTGAGCCTGGGAGGTGGAGGTTGCAGTGAGCTGAGATCGCACCACTGCACTCCAGCCTGGGTGACAGAGTGAGACTCCATCAAAAAAAGGAAAACCTACATCCTCCCAGCTGCCTGCAGCCCGGGGCTTCCTGCCCTCTGATTTCCTTCATACCTAGGGCCCCTGCCCTTGGAATGGCCATCAGGACCTATAAAGGTTGAGGAAGAAAGGTCTACAACACCCCTACCTGTGACCACAAGCTCCAGGGGATCACTGGGGGCCGACCACAGGTATGGGGCCCTTCTGGAGAAGCTGTAGCACCGGTAGGTCCCACTGTGGGCGGCGGTCACCGTGGTGATGGGGAAGCTAGCCCGGTACCATCTCTCAGGATTCTTGTAGGGTCCAGGGTCTCCCTCCTTGTACAGAGCAAATTGGTCAAAGCCATATTTGGTCTGACACTGTAGGGTCACATCCCCTCCTGGGGACACCGCTGGGCCAGGCTGGGCTGAGAGCGAGGGCTTGGGAAAAACTCCTGGGAGAAAAGGAAGTCTGGTGTTAAAGGCCAGTATCTCAGCTGGGGCTGGGAGGTCCCCCCTCCTGCCTAAGCTGGGGAGCTTTATGGCTGTATCCCTCCCAGAGAGTGCACTCCCTTGCCCAAGCTCAGAGAGAGGTCAAGTCATGAGTGGTTTACGGAGGGAGGCTGTGCCCATGTTCTAGTGTCTGGTGCAAACCCTGGCTCTGCCTTTAGGGGCTCCTGGCCCTGGATCTGTATCTGATACAGGCTCTCCCTCTGTATCTGAGCCTCTCTGCCTTGTTTTGTTAAAATGGGGATGATTGGGCTGGCTGCTGTGCTCACACCTGTAATCCCAGCACTTGGGAGACTGAGGTGGGTAGATCACAAGGTCAGGATTTCGAGACCAGCCTGACCAACATGGTGAAACCCCATCTCTACTAAAAGTACAAAACTCAGCCAGGCGTGGTAGAACGTGCCTGTAATCACAGCTACTCAGGAAGCTGAGGCAGGAGGCTTGAACCCAGGAATCAGAGGTTGCAGTGAGCCAAGATCACACCATTGCACCCCAGCCTGGGCAACAGAGTGAAACTCCATCTCAAAAGCAAAAAGGAGCAGGGGATGATTGAATGAGACAGCACACGGCGCGCATTTAGCAGAGTGCCTGTGGCCTAGCAAGCACGGGAAATGTGATGATAGCAAGTAAAGAGCTTAAGCTTAGGCTATGCCGGAAGCTTCTACTGCAGCATGGAGTCGTTGCACTGTAAACGTGGGTGAAAGTGCCAGCTGCCAGGTGCCTTCCAAACTCATGACTTGTATCAATTCAGTGAATCCTCACAAATACCTACGAATCGTCACTATTCATGTCCCTATTTTATAAATGAAACTGGCCGGGCGAAATGGCTCACGCCTGTAATCCCAGCACTTTGGGAGGCCGAGGTGGGTGGATCACCTGAGGTCAGGAGTTTGAGACCAGCCTGACCAACATGGAGAAACCCCATCTCTACTAAAAATACAAAATTAGCCAGGCGTGGTGGTGCATGCCTGTAGTCCCAGCTAGTCGGGATGCTGAGGCAGGAGAATCGCTTGAACCCCGGAGGCAGAGTTTACAGTGATCTGAGATTGCGCCATTGCACTCCAGCCTGGGCAACAAGAGTGAAACTCCATCTCAAAAAATAAAAATAAAAACAAATGAAACTAAGGCACACGGCATTAAATAATTTGTCCAACCCCAGGTAACAGTACTACAGTGTACACTTGAAATTTGCTAAGAGGGTTATAAGTGTTTTCACACCAAAAAAAAAGTTAACTGTGGGAGGTGATGCATGTGGATCAGCTTGATGGCGGTAACTATCACAGTGGATACGTAGATCAAAACATCAAGTTGTATACCTTGGATATATCCATGTTTGTTTTTCTTTTTTTTTTCTTTTTTTTTTAATACAGAGTCTCACTTTGTCAACCAGGTTGGAGTGCAGTGGCTTGATCACAGCTCCCTGCAGCCTCGACCTCCCTGGCTCAAGCTGTCCTCCTGCCTCAGCCTCCTGGGTAGCTGGAATTATAGATGCTTGCTACCATGCTCCACTAATTTTTAATTTTTTGTAAAGATGGGGTCTCACTATGTTGCCCAGGCTGGTCTCGAACCCCTGAGCTCAAGTGATCCTCCCACCTCAGTCTCCCAAAGTGCTGGGATTACAGGTGTGAGCCACTGGTACCAGTGTTATCTTTATTTTTTAGTTGTAACAAATGTAAGATGTTAACATGAAGGGATCCCAGGTAAAATATTTCCATTCGTATTATCTTTTGCAGCTTTTCTGTCAGTCTAAAAATTAATCCAAAACAAAGGTTTTGGTGGTGGTGGTAGTTTTTGAGACAGAGTCTCACCCTGTCACCAAGGCTGGAGTGCAATGGCGCGATCTCGGCTCACTGCAACCTCCACCTCCCAGGTTCAAGCAATTCTTCTGTCTCAGCCTCTCAAGTAGCTGAGACTACAGGTGGCGCTACCACACCCGGCTAATTTTTGTATTTTTAGTAGAAATGGGGTTTCACCATATTGGTCAGGCTGGTCTCAAACTCCTGACCTCAGGTGATCCACTCACCTTGGCCTCCCAAAGTGCTGGGATTACAGGTGTGAGCCATCGCACCCAGCC
>NW_016107505.1:174202-183428 GCF_001604975.1 Cebus imitator
GCATGTGCCACCATGCCCGGCTAATTTTGTGTTTTTAGTAGACATGGGTTTCTCCATGTTGATCAGGCTGGTTTCGAACTCCCAACCTCAGGTGACCTGCCCACCTCAACCTCCCAAAGCGCTGAGATTAGACGCGTGAGCCACTGTGCCCAGCCTAACATCCCCCATATTTGTGTCCCAAACGGAGGCCCATACAGTCCCAGGCTCCAATCCCCTGTCCTTTACCGGTGGCAACGAGCTCCAACTGGTCGCTGGGCGGGGACCAGAGGCTTCCGTTCTGGTAGGAGCAGCGGTAGCGTCCAGCGGCACTTTGCTTCATGGCTGGGATGAGGAGGACCGCCTGATCCCGGTAGTTGTTGGAACTCAGCTTCTCCAGGCGGTACAGGTCCACACCTGGAGGTCCCTGGCACCGGAGGGTCACTGGCTTCTCCAGGGGCACCAGGGAGCTGGGCACAGCCTGCAGGGAGGGCTTGGGGAGTGGTCCTGGAAGAGGAGGAGCAGGGCTGGGTCAGCCTCCCTGCAGACCTCACCTGGAACCCACTTCCCCCACCTGCTGGTGGATCCCACAGGAGAGAAGGACTCACCGCTCTGTGCTTGCACATGCCCCAGACACAGCCCTGAGGAGAGAAGAAAGAGACCAGAGGCCAGGACTGACTTTTATAGACATTGCTGCCTGCTGGGCGCGGTGACAAGACATTTGCATGCATGTGCTTTATTCTCTCCTAATCACTTATTTCTTCAAAAGACACACAGGCATGTAATTTCAGTGAGAGAAGCCAGTCAGAAAAAGCCACATAGTTTACGACGTCATTTACATGAAATATCCAGAAGGGTTAAATCTACAGAAGACAGAGAAGAAAACAGACACGTGGCTGGGGGTGGTCGGGAGAGCGAGGACGAGAGGTGACTGCCTGACGGGCGTGGGGTTTCCTCGGAGGTGCCATAATGTTTTGCAGTTAGATAGAGGATGGTGTTGCACAACACTGAATGTACCAAATGTTAGGTAAAGCAGACTTTCAGTTCTGTTCATTTCACCACAGTTACAACTGTTTTAAGGCCAGGCACAGTGGCTCGCACCTGTAATCCCAGCACTTTGGGAGGCCAAGAAGGCCAAAGCACCTAAGGTCGGGGGTTGGAGACCAGCCTGGACAACATAGTGAGACCTGATTTCTACCACAAAAAAAAAAAATATTAGCCAGGCATGGTGCTATGTGCCTGTGGTCCAAGCTGCTTGGGGTGGCTGAGGTGGGAGGATTCCTTGAGCCCAGGAGGTCAAGCCTGCAGGGAGCCAAGAAGGTGTTCACTGCACTCCAGCCTGGACAAGGTTGTGAGGCCCCATCTCAAAAAGTAGATCTTTTCAAAGTCAAACTGAGACTCCTTGTCCATCCTGTCCAACTCCCACCATTGCCCCTGCCCTGCATACATTTTTTACTATTTCTGTTGTTCCTTCTGGCATTTTCTTACATCTTCATGGTTCTAGAAAAAAGTATGCATACTACTGTCTGTGGGTTCATTAGTGTTAGGCATTGCACACTGACTTCCTCAGGGGGTGTGAGGAATGTGACCTCAGACATTGCTGTCCCTTCATCTCCTCCCTTCCGTCTCCCAGTATTAAACAATATCCAGCACATAGGCAACAGGATGCAATTGTATAGACAAGTATTGTAAATAGTATTGCATATCGTATATTGTTGCATTTTATTTTATTGTATATGTAATATATGCAGTAGAACCCCACATTGGCAGGGCGCCATGGCTCACACCTGTAATCCCAGCACTTTGGGAGGCTGAGGTGGGTGGATCACGAGGTCAAGGGATCAAGACCATCCGGGCCAACACTGTCCTTCTCTACTAAAAAAAAATTACAAAAATTAGCTGGACATAGTGGCACGTACGTGTAGTCCCAGCTACTAGGGAGGCTGAGGCAGGAGAATCGCTTCAACGCAGGAGTCAGGGGTTGCGGTGAGCCAAGATCCCACCACTGCACTCCAGCCTGGCGACAGAGTGAGACTCTGTCTCAAATAATAGTTATAATAATAAATAAAACCCCACACTAATGGGATGCGTTAGTCCCCAAAATTCATCAAATGTACGATTGGGTCACTGGGAAAGTAATACTTTCCCGTTATCTATGTGATTACACAATGTACAGCGGCAATACTTAGAGTAACAAAGACGTGGAGTCAGCCTAGCTGTCCACGAGCAGTGGACTGGATAAAGAAAACTTGGTGGGGTGCCCAGACTGCAGAGCCGCAGCCGTGACTGAGGCCAATGTGAATTCAAAGGCCTATCGCCTTGCCGATGCCCGCCTCACCAAGAAACTACTAGACCTCACTCAGCAGTCATGTAACTATGAGCAGCTTAGGAAAGGAGCAGTGAGGCCACCAAAACCCTCAACAGGGGCATCTCTGCGTTCACTGTGATGGCTGTAGACGCCGAGCCACTGGACGTCATTTTGTACCTCCCACTGCTGTGTAAAGACAAGACCATGCCCTACGTGGTTGTGTGCTCCAAGGAGGCCCTGGGGAAAGCCTGTGGGGTCTGCAGGCCTGTCATCGCCTGTTCTGTCACCATCACAGAAGGCTCACAGCTGAAACAGTAGATCCAGTCCATTCAGCAGTCCATTGAAAGGCTCTTAGTGTAAACCTGTGGCCTCTGCCACATGCTCCCTGCCAGCTTCTCCCCCGAGGTTGTGTATCATATTGTTTGTGTTAGCACGTAGTATCTTCACCTACTCTCTGCTGTTATAAAGTGCTGTGGTACTAAAAAAAGGAAAGAAAGAAAAAACTTGGTATGATACACTGAGGAATATTATGCAGCCATAAAAATGAATGAGATCACGTCCTTTGCAGGAACATGGATGGAGCTAGGATAATGGCCTCCAGCTCCATCCACGTTCTGTTCCCACAGGAATGGAAAACCAGATACTACATGTTCTCACTTAAAAGTGGGAGCTGAACACTGAGAACACCTGGACACATAGATGGAGGACAGGCAGGGCCTCCTTAAGGGTAGAGGGTGGGAAGAGGGAGAGGGTCAAAAAACTGCCTATCAGGAGGTGGGGCGCGGTGGCTCACGCCTGTAATCCCAGCACTTTGGGAGGCTGAGGCAGGCAGATCAGCTGAGGTCCGGGGTTCAAGACCAGCCCGGCCAACATGGTGAAACCCCGTCTCTACTAAAAATTAAAAAATTGGCCTGATGTGGTGGATTTCTGTAATCTCAGCGACTTTGAAGGCTGAGGTAGGAGAATCATCCAAACCGGAAGGCAGAGATTGCAGTGAGCCAACTTTGCACCACTGCACTTAAGCCTGGGCAATGGAGCAAGACTCCATCTCAAAAAAAAAAAAAAAAAAGCACTGCCTGTCAGGTACTACACTCACTACCTAGCTGGTGAAATAATGTGTATGCCAAACCCTTGGACATGCAATTTATCCACATAACAAACCTGCATGTGTACCCCTGAACCTGTAAGAAAAATTAGGGGCTAGGCGCAGTGGCTCATGCCTGTAATCCCAGCACTTTGGGAGGCTGAGGCGTCAGGAGTTCCAGACCAGCCTAACTAACATGGAGAAACCCTGTATCTACTAAAAATACAAAAATTAGCTGGGAGTAGTGGAGGGTGCCTGTAATCCCAGCTACTCGGGAGGCTGAGGCAGGAGAATCGCTTAAACCTGGAGGCAGAGGTTGCAGTGAGCTGACATCACGCTGTTGCACTCCAACCTGGGCAACGGATTGAGACTTCGTGTCAAAAAATAAATAAATAGCCGGGCGCGGTGGCTCACACCTGTAATCCCAGCACTTTGGGAGGCCGAGGCGGGTGGATCACGAGGTCAAGAGATCGAGACCATCCTGGTCAACATGGTGAAACCCCGTCTCTACTAATAACTAAAAATACAAAAAATTAGCTGGGCATGGTGGCGTGTGCCTGTAATCCCAGCTACTCAGGAAGCTGAGGCAGGAGAATTGCCTGAACCCAGGAGGCGGAGGTTGCGGTGAGCCGAGATCGCGCCATTGCACTCCAGCCTGGGTAACGAGTGAAACTCCGTCTCAAAAAAATAAATAAATAAATAAATAAATAAATAATGAGTGTGGAATACTACTCAGCCATTAAAAGGAATGAAATAATGTCTTTTGCAGCAAATTGCATGGAGCTAGAAAGTATTATTCTAAGTGAAGTAATGCAGGAGTGGAAAACCAAAATCTGTACGTTCTCACTTGTCAGTGGGAGCTAAGCTGTGGGTATGCAAAGGCACAGAGTGCTGTGATGGACGTTAGAGACTCTGAAGGAGAAGGGCAGATGGGGGGCTAGGGATAAAAAACTACACAGTAGGTACAGTGTACACTACTCAGGTGACAGGTGCACTAACATCTCAGAATTCACTATATAATTCAATCCATGTAACCAAAACCACTTGTATTCCGAAAGCTATTGAAGCAAAAACTAAGCCAGACACAGCGGCTCACACCTGTAACCTCAACACTTTGGGAGGCAGAGGTGGGTGGATCACTTGAGCACAGGAATTCGAGACCACCGTGGGCAACATAGCAAGACCCCATCACTATGAAAATTAGCCAGGCGTGATGGTGTGCAGCTGGAGTTCCAGCTACTCAGGAGACGGAGGGGGAGGGATTGCCTGAGCCTGGGAGGTTGAGGCTGCAATGAGCCGTGATCATGCCACTGCACTCCAGCCTGGGTGACAAAAGTGAGACCCTGTCTCAAATAAAATTGCATAAAAATTAAAAGAATACTACATCCGTGTATGAATAATGAATGAGAGCTTGTTTATAGTCGCAGTTTACCCTCTCATCTCCAGTACCACAACCATCTCCTCCTTCCTTAGCCTCTTGGAGACGCTGTCCCGTTAGTGGTCAAATTCTCCTGAAGAAATAAGGCAATAATGCATTCAACGTGCCTAATTTTAGTAGGTACAGGGGCTCGCTATGTTGCCCAGGCTGGTCTCAAACTCCTGGGCTCGAGCAATCCACCCACCTCTGCCTCCCAAAGGGATTACAGGTGTGAGCCACTGTGTCTGGCTTACACAATGAGGAATAGGCAGCAGAAATGCATTTGACCCATCACCCATCCTTCAAGAGACTCTTACTCCGCTACTGTAGGGGATACTGACAAATTCAGCCCATAACCTTGTCCTGTTATCAAGTGGACATTTTTTTTCTTTTGAGACCAAATTTCACTCTTGTTGCCCAGGCTGGAGTGCAATGGTGCATTCTTAGCTCACAGAAACCTCCGCCTCCCAGTTTCAAGTGATTCTCCTGCCTCAGCCTCCAGAGTAGCTAGGATCACAGGTATGCGCCACCACGTCCAGCTAATTTTGTATTTTTAGTAGAAACAGGATTTCTCCATGTTGGTCAGGCTCATCTTGAACTCCTGGGCTCAGGTGATCCACCCACCTCACCCTGCCAAAGTGCTGGGATTACGGGTGACAGCCACCACACCCGGCCTTTTTTTTTTTTTTTTTTTTTTTTTTTTTTTTTTTGAGTTCGAGTCTCTCTGTTGTGCAGGCTGGAGTGCAGTGGCATGATCTCAGCTCACTGCAACTTCTGCCTTCCAACTTCAAGTGATTCTCCTGCCTCAGCCTCCAGAGTAACTGGGATAACAGGCACCTGCTATCATGCCTGGCTAATTTTTGTACTTTTGTAGAGACACGGTTTCCCCATGTTAACCAGGCTGGTCTCGAACTCCTGACCTCTGGTTATCCACCCGCCTCAGCCCCGCAAAATGTTGAGATTTCAGGCATGAGCCATCGTGCCTGGCCCACATTTTTTTAAAAAAGGGCAACTGTAGTGTAGTGGAACAAAGTTGCGACCAACACTAGGATACCTCTGTTCATTTACTGACCCAGCCATGAATAAACTGGAATAACTTATACAAAACACGCCACCTTGCTGGCCCCTCATTTTCCCACCCAACAAATGAAGGGGCTCTCATTGGTCCTTTTTTGTCCTGAAATTCATTACTGATACAAATTCTTTTTTCTTTTTTTTTATTTTTGAGACGGAGTCTCGCTTTGTTGTCAGGCTGGAGTGCAGTGACATGATCCCGGCTCACTACAACCTCTGCCTCCCGGATTCAAGCGATTCTCCTGCCTCAGCCTCCCGAATAACTGGGACTGTAGCACATGCTACCATGCCCAGCTAATTTTTGTATTTTTTAGTAAAGATCAGGTTTCACCATGTTGGCCAGGATGGTCTTGATCTCTTAACCTTGTGATTGCCCACCTCAGCCTCCCAAAGTGCTGGGATTATAGGCATGAGCCACCGCGCCCAGCCGCAAATTCTTAAAAACATCCTTTGTCTGGCAGTCCATGCCTGCCCTTCAGCAGTTCCCAGATCCACCCTCAGGACTCACCAAGACAGAAGAGGGCAGTCAGGAATGCAGACATGGTTCCTCGGCCCTGTCCTGAGCTCTGTGGCCAGGGAGGGAAGTGGTGGAGTCAGGGGCACAGGCTCAGGATGTGGTGAGGACGAAGAATGCCCTCTTCCCTTCCTTCACCAGCCCCGGCCTTTCCTAATTGAGACTCATCGAGCCATAGCCGGCTCCTCAGTACAGTGACTTGCACACAAGCTCTAAGGAGTCTCACTTATCTCCACCAGCCAGCCTGGCTCTGCACCGCTCGTCTGCCCACTGGGGCCTGGTCTGTGCTCTCATGTTCCCACAAAGTCCCTGATGGTCGCTAGGAAAATGTGCATCAGAACTACAGTGAGATACGATTTTACACCTTCTGGGATGGCTGTACTTTTTAAAATGGATAATAGCAAATGTTGCTGAGTGTGCAGAGAAATTGGAACATGCATGCATTGCTGGTGGGGACGTGACATGGTGCTGCTGCTATGGAAAACAGTTTAGCAGCGCCTCCAAAAGTTAAACGTGGGGTTGCCATAAAATCCAGCAATTCCACTTTTGGGTATACACCTAAAAGGATTGAAAACAGGGTCTTGGGCCGGGCGTGGTGGCTCACACCCGTAATCCCAGCACTTTGGAAGGCCAAGGCGGGCAGATCATCTAAGGTCAGGAGTTCCAGACCAGCCTGACCAACATGGTGAAATCCCGTCTGTACTAAAAATACAAAATTAGCCAGGTGTGGTGGCAGGCGCCTGTAATCCCAGCTACTCGGGAGTCTGAGGCAGGAGAATCCATTGAACCTGGAAGGCAGAGGTTGCGGTGAGCCGAGACCGTACCATTGCACTCCAGCCTGGGCAACAAGATCGAAATTCCATCTCAAAAAAAAAATTTTGGGGGGAGGGTAGAGATGGGTTTCACTATGTTTCCCAGGCTGGTCTTGAACTCCTGCGCTCAAGCAATCCACCCACCTCAGCCTCCCAAAGTGCTGGGATTACAGGTGTGAGCCACTGTGCCCAGCCCCACTGGGTCCTTTTTTTTTTTTTTTAATTGCATTTTAAGTTTTGGGGTACATGTGAAGAACATGTAAGATTGTTGCATAGGTACATACATGGCAGTGTGATTTGCTGCCTTCCTCCCCATCACCTATATCTGGCATTTCTCCCTCACGCTCTCTCTCCCCAACTCTCCACCCCCCACTGTCCCTCCCCTATTTCCCCCGACAGACCCCAGTGTGCCCAGTGTGTGATGGTCCCCTCCCTGTGTCCATGTGTTCTCATTGTTCAACACCCGCCTATGAGTGAGAACATTCGGTGTTTGATTTTCTGTTCTTGTCAGTTTGCTGAGAATGATGGTTTCCAGGTTCATCCATGTCCCTACAAAGGACACAAACTCGTTTTTGATGTCTGCATAATATTCCATGGTGTATAAGTGCCACATTTTCCCTGTCCAGTCTATCATCGATGGGCATTTGAGTTGGTTCCAGGTCTTTGCTATTGTGAACAGTGCTGCAATGAACATTCGTGTGCATGTGTCCTTACAGTAGAACAATTTATAATCCTTTGGATATATACCCAGTAATGGAATTGCTGGGTCAAATGGAATTTCTATTTCTAGGTCCTTGAAGAATCGCCACACTGTCTTCCACAATGGTTGAACTAATTTACACTCCCACCAACAGTGTAAAAGTGTTCCTATTTCTCCACATCCTCTCCAGCATCTGATGTCTCCAGATTTTTTAATGATCGCCATTCTAACTGGTGTGAGATAGTATCTCACTGTGGTTTTGATTTGCATTTCTCTAATGACCAGTGATGATGAGCATTTCTTCATATGTTTGTTAGCCTCATGGATGTCTTCTTTTGTAAAGTGTCTGTTCATATCCTTCGCCCACTTTTGAATGGGCTTGTTTTTTTTTTTTCTTGTAAATCTGTTTAAGTTCTTTGTAGATTCTGGATATTAGCCGTTTGTCAGATGGGTAGACTGCAAAATTTTTTTCCCATTCTGTTGGTTGCCAATTCACTCAAATGACTGTTTCTTTTGCTGTGCAGAAGCTGTGGAGTTTGATTAGGTCCCATTTATCTATTTTGGCTTTTGTTGCCAATGCTTTTGGTGTTTTCGTCATGAAGTCCTTGCCTACGCCTATGTCCTGAATAGTTTTGCCTAGATTTTCTTCTAGGGTTTTTTAAAGACACATAAAAAGAATCATATATGACAGTGAAGGTCAAGTCAGTCACCCAATGCCAGAAATTGGGGTGCTCCTGAAATCTGGTGGGTTGAAGCCAGGACACTGCTCAGCATTCTGAAATCATGGGACGGCCCCAGTGACACATGGTGGGAAGGATGCACAGATGTTGACATTTAGGAAGAATGTCATTACTTCTCTCCCATAAGAGCAACTTAGAGCGAGAAAATGATATTCTTAGGGCCTCTCCCGTGAGGCTCCAAGCCAGCATTGCCGTGGCAAAAGCTGCCAGACTTGTTTTTCCCTTGAGAGAATTGTATCAAGATGATGTAAATGTCGCCCTGGGGTGCCACTTGGGTGGTTTGGAGATGTGCTCAGATGCCATATGCCCTGAGGACTCAGCAGCGGCTGGCTGGACCCGTCTTCTACCTTGCAGTTCACGGGCTGTGTTTACGCCCCTGGTTCCTTCACTGGCACCTTGGGAGCTTTGTTGTCTCTGAATCAATGCCAGGCAGGGTCTCACCATGAGACTGTCTGCTGCAAAGCTGGAAATCAAGGCCACACTCTGCTACAGCAGCAACCTGAGTGGGAAGACAGGAAGGTGCTGCCGTTTTTAAGAGTTTCTCCCTTGACTTTACTCGATATGAATGAAGATAGAGCACTTTTTTTTTTTTTTTTTTTTT
>NW_016107505.1:184813-201203 GCF_001604975.1 Cebus imitator
AAAAAAAAAAAATCCTACAGCAGGCAGCAGGACACAGGATGCTGGAGAAAGGGGATGGGTGCAAACATTAACCCTTTCATTGCTGGGTCCCTAGCGACAGCAGTTGGATGGTTCTTAGCTGTAGCTGTTTGTTTACCAACCAGCACAGGAACACGCCAGTACTGTACTCCAGGCTGCCTAAGCCCCACGTGGCACCTGGTGTCAAGGCAGCTTGCAGTGCTGTGTGGGGCTTGGGCAGCCTGGGTGCAGTGTTTCTCAAAGTGCATGTCAAGAATGTGAAGCCCTGGACCCCTCCCAAGACCTAGGGAACCAGAATCTTACAGGTGTGACCCCCAGAATCTTTATTTCTTTATTTTGAGATGGAGTCTCGCTCAGTCATTCAGGCTGGAGTGCAGTGATGTGATCTTGGCTCATTGCAACCTCTGCCCCCTGGGTTCAAGCAATTTTGCCTCAGCTCACCTAGCAGCTGGCATTACAGGCATGCACCACCACGCCTGGCCAGTGTTCTATACTTTTTATCACAATTTTAAAAAGGAGAGAGAGTGCTTGGGTGAGTCCTACACACATATTTAGAGAACCAGAGGCTTTGAGATTATCCTCAGGGCCCCCGTCTGACGGGAGTGTTTCTCTAACTTGCTTTTCCATGATCTCCCAGTAAGAAATACATACTACACACACACACACATTCCTGTTGGGGGCCTAGGGTAGTCTCCTGATTCCCCACTCCTGGTATTCACACCCTGGAGTGGTCCCCTCCTCTTCGGCTGAACCTGTAACTTGCTCCCAAGCAAGAGCATATAGCAAGCTCACACACATAGTTGTTGGTGTGATTCAGTTTGTTAGACAAGAGTCTCAGTTCCTCCCTGGCTATGCCACAGGGCCGCCCACCATGGCAGCTAGCTCCATCACAGCCAGCCATCCAGCGGGCAAGACAGAGGGCTGACAAGAGGGAGTTCTAGCATCACAGAGATCAGGTTTGTTTGTTTTTGAGACAGAGTCTGGCTGTCGCCCAGGCTGGAGTGCAGTGGCACGACTGCAGCTCACTGCAACCGCTGCCCCGACTTCAAGTGATTCTTCTGCCTCAGCTGGGATTACAGGCGTGCACCACCACACCGGGCTAATTTTTGTATTTTCACTAGAGTCAGTATTTCACCCTCTTGATCAGGCTGGTCTTGAACTGCAGACCTAAGGTGATCCGCCTGCCTCAACCTCCCACAGTGCTGGGATTACAGGCACGAGCCACCATGCCCAGCCCTATTTCTGTTTTTCTACAGCTTCAGCAAGTCTTTCAGTTCCCCTCCAGTCCTCCCTCCCCCGGGCTGGTGACATCAGGGCCCGAATCAATCTGCTGCGGGCTGGGCGGCTGTTGTGTGTATCGTAGGATATTGAGCAGCTTCCCTGGCCTCCCCAATATCCCGAAGAAAAATACTGAAATACTTTTTGTATCTCAATGACAGCTCTTCGGTGCCCCCTTCAGTTCTGCACCTAAGCCCAGAGCCCCTTCAGCTCACCCTGACCTCCGCCCGGTTTCTAACACAGCAGTCTTGTAAGAGCCTGACTTAAGTGACCATTGCCTGTGAAAGGGGTAAAAGGAGTTTTCATCTCTAAAATGTCTGAACTGCATGGCCTCTTGCCCTGATGATAAACTGATATCTTGCGTCCCTAAAAGGAATAAATTCATGAGTTGTCTTCGTTCAGCTCATGGACATTCCCCTGTACACAGAGGAAAAAAAAAAAACCTACAACGCTACATTTTTTTTTTAAATGAGCAAGCTTGAGAGTCTGCAGTTTGGATGGATTACCATGAGAACTGACAGGAAGGTGGGAACCCCAGGCACTCCCAGGTTCTTGCAGCAGCTGGTGGAGTTCCCAGTCCATTCCAGGCAGAGCTTGAACTCAGATGACACCTGCTCTCTGGCCGGGATCTGGCACAGGAAGCCCTCAGCAAGCACCTCTGGCAGGGGCTGTGCACAGCCATGCAACGGCCAGACAACAGCTCACCACACCACGCCATCACAGGAGGTAGCAGCTATTCTGAGCACCTCACCGCTGGAGAAATCAAGGCTCAAGAGAGGACCATGCGTGCACAGCGTCCCACAGGGACCCAGGAATCCACCGAGTGTCAGACACCTTGCCCATGCTCTTCACGGAGCACCTTGGAACCCACCCCCACGGGCACCGCTGGCTCTCCTGACATCGCCCTCAAGCATACA
Source organism: Cebus imitator (assembly GCF_001604975.1). Classification (NCBI taxonomy): domain Eukaryota; kingdom Metazoa; phylum Chordata; class Mammalia; order Primates; family Cebidae; genus Cebus; species Cebus imitator. The sequence goes on from NW_016107505.1 coordinate 187,027, forward strand.
GAGACTGTTCCTCCTCAGCCATACCCAGTTTAGATTCCCAGAGCAAGTATGGCCCTGCTCCCCTGCTGGCAGCAGAGCACACGGGACCAGCCAGAGCCCAGGGCAGTGCCCACCTGCAAGCCAGTCCGCTGCGACCAGCACTGCCCGCTAGAGGATGCTGCGGTTGTGGCAGCCGGCAGTTCTGCGTCTCCCAGCTCAGGTGGTGCTGACACCGCCCCCTAGAGGATGCTGCGGGCGTGGCGGCCTGCGGTCCTCCGTCTCGTCACTCAGGTGATGGCAGGAAGCTGCGGGTGTGGTGGACAGCGGTCCTCGGTCTTGTGGCTCCATCCTGGAGCCTCAGCCTCCATCCTGGCTTTCAAACCTCCAGAGGTTATCTGGGAAGGGGTTGCTCCCTCACAGAGGACACATGGGACACCTCCAAGCCCACCAGGCGGGCACTTTCAGCCCAAAGCCGCTGGGCCACCTCCTCATCCTCAGCCTCGGGGGCTGGGGCCTTCTGTTTGAGTCCATCAAAGTACTTTCCGGAAACATCCACCAGTTCCTCCGCCACGGCCAGGTATGTACTGGGCTGGGCAGCCAGCTCGGGGCTCTTGACCAGCAGCCAGAAGATGGGCCCTGCAATCAATCAGCCCACAGGGCATTCAGTCCACACACATTCAGAAGTCAGGAAGCCCCACTACCCCGTCAGGGAGTTCCAGGCCCCTGGAGTCCCACAGAGCCCTCCTCCAGCCCTTTCCCCTTGGCTCCCTCCATCTGCAGTTCCCTTCCCTGGCACCGCCCAGGCAAATCCCTCCAGACGAGGGATCATACCAAAAGCTGCCTCCCCAGGAAGCCTTCCTGGCTTTGCCCAGGTAAATGAAAGCTCTCCTCCTCTTAGCCCCAGTAGTCACCCTACCCCATTTCTCCTTAAGTAACTTCTTAAATGCACCTGGCACCAGCCCCAGGTTAATTTTTCTTTTTTTTCTGAGATGTGCAGTGGTGTAATCTCAGCTCACTGTAACCTCCACCTCCCGGGTTCAAGGAATTGTCCTGCCTCAGCCTCCCAAATAGCAGGGACTTTAGATGCACACCACCATGCCCAGCTAATTTTAGTATTTTTAGTAGAGACAGGGTTTTACCATGTTGGCCAGGCTAGTCTTGAACTCCTGACCTGAGGTAATCTACCCGCCTTAGCCTCCCAAAGTGCTGGGATTACAAGCCTAGCCACTGCACCCAGCCAGGTTAACATTCTTGATGGCAACCACCTATCCACACCAGGGAAGAGAAGGGAACAAGAAGGGAACCCAAAAAGCAGCAGAAGAGAGGAAGTGGAAAGGAAGCAGAAGTGAACTGGAAGGGAAGGGAGGCAGAAGGGAGTGGACGGGAAGGGGGAAGGAGTAAGGAAAGCACCAGGGAAGGTGAAGGGAAGTACTAGGGAAAGGGGAAGGGAAGCAGAAGGGGGGAGTGGACGGGAAGGTGAAGGGAAGTACCAGGGAATGGAAAGGGGAGGGAAAGGGGAAGGGGACCCCCAGGGAAGAGGAAGGGGGAGGGGGCCCCCAGGGAAGGGAAAGGCAGGGGAAGGGAACCAGAAGGGATGGGAACCAGAAGGGACGGGAAAGGCTGGAACTGTTGATGCAGCCTATTCTCTGAGTGGGGTCACGGTGCTGGCCCTTTCCAGGAAGGTCTCCTCTAACCCTCCCAGTGACTGTGAGGTGAGTCCCATTATGGCCTTGACTCTGCAGATGAAGAAAGAGGCTGGTGGGGATGGGGGGGCTTACGCCATTTCCCCAGGAGACACGGCTGGCTGGTTTGGGATGAAGCTGGAGTTACACCAAGCACAGCCTGACTCCAGGAGTCAGTTCCATGGCCTCTTCCTCTAAGACATGGTTTTCTCATTGGCCAGCAGCGTTCTACCTGCTTCCTGGGGCTGTTGGAGGCTGGCAGGCCACGTCGACATAGGAAAGGGACTCAACCTCTCTGCCTCGGATGATGCAGGGGAGGAGCAGGCACGAGGCCCCAGGGACCATCTCGGAGGGAGGGTCCTGGGCCCTGGGCTGAGAGAGCAGGGGTAGAGGGCTCAGTGCAGAGACCCCAGGCTGGGAGGAGACTCACCGAGGGTGGTGCTGGAGAAGGTGGAGCCATGGATGCCTGTGTGTCTGCCCAGCTCTGTCCTGGCCACACCGGGGTGAAGGGCATTGACAGTCACACCAGAGCCTGGGGAAAAAAGAGAAGATTGAGGGAGGGGTCCTTACCTGGAAGGCCGTGGCAGCCCACACTCGGCTCTGGGGCTTCCTATACTCAAACCCCATCATCCCTCTTGCGCTGAAATCTTAGTAAGGTGGTCTTATCTTGCAGGGCAGCTCTGCCACATGGCGCCTGGGAGCAGAGCTTTCCTGGAGGGCTTGATAAACCCAGAACACCAGGCTCACTCGGGAGTCTGAATCGGTGGGTGGGGCTGGGATCTGAGATACGGCTTCTCAGACCAGCTCCCAGTGGGGTTGGCACTGCTGGTCCACAGGCCGTCTTTCAGAGGCAAGGGCCCAGGGCAGGTTTCTCAGCAGACGCTGTGAGGGGTAAGGGGCTGTCTCATGTGCTATAGGACACTGAACAGCATCTGGGCCTTTACCCTCCAAATGCCCAGAGCAATCTCTCCCCGGCCCACCTGGGATTACTGTGTCTCCAGGCAGTGACAATTCCAGGCCAAAAGTGCTCCTGGTTGAGACTCACTGGCTGGAGCCAAAAGGTTGAGCTGCCTACCCAACAACAGCAGGGAAGGACACTGATCCAGGCAGACTAGACGGCCTGGGATGAATGAACAATCATCAGAAGAATGATCGATTAGTGATGTCTGCTTCAGGCACCAGAAGCGGGCACGGTCGTCCCTGTGCTCTACTTTAGCCCACTCTGTTCTGGGGCCACAGCTTGGCCTCTGCTCAGCCCAGGATCACGGAAGGGCTGCTCTAGGCTCAAAGTAAAGAGGGAGGGAAGCCTAGCACCCTGTACCTTGCAGCCGCCGGCTCAGCTCCTTGGTGAAGAGGACGATGGCCAGCTTGCTCTGGCTGTAGGCGGCTTTGGGGTCATACTTCCTCGTCTGCCAGTTCAAGTCATCAAAGTCTATGTGCCCAGCAATGTGGGCCAAGGACGAGAGGTTGATGATCCGTGAAGGGGCTGAGGCTTTCAGCTTGTCCAGCAGCAAGTTTGTCAAGAGAAAGTGACCTGGGTTAAAGGATGACAAAAAGGTCACTTTTGATCGGGCACGGTGGCTTATACCTATAATCCCAGCACTTTGGGAGGATGAGGGGGAGGATGGCTTGAGCCCACGGTGTAGCCCCCTGCCCAGGCCTCACCCAGGTGGTTAACGCCAAACTGCATCTCAAAGCCATCCTCCGTTGTCCAGTGGGGGCACCGCATCACGGCCGCGTTGTTGACGAGAATGTCCACTCGCTCCTCCTCTGGAAGAGAGAGGCGGGGAAGGAGATCTCAGGGTGAGCACAGACCCCAGCCTGAGGCACAGTAGAAGCATTCCTGTGCTTCTGGAGCCCATGAAGGTGGCCACTGCTAGAAACGGTCTGTGCAGAAGTGGCCACATCAGGATGAGGTCATTAGGGTGAGCCCTAATCCAATGACTGGTGTCCGGTTTTGTTTTGTTTTTTGAGACAGTTTCCCTCTTGTCACCGTTGCCCATAATCCCAGCTACTCAGGAGGCTGAGGCAGGAGAATCACTTGAACCTGGGAGGAGGAGGTCATAGCCGAGATTATGGGCACGTGCCACCACACCCAGCTAATTTTATTTTTGGTAGACATGGGGTTTCACCATGTTGGTCAGGCTGCTCTGAAATTCCTGACCTCAGGTGATCTGCCCACCTCAGCCTCCCAATGTGCAGGGATTACAGGTGTGAGCCACAGCACCCGGCCTGGTGTCCTTATAGGAAGGGAAAACAGATGGAGACACAGTGGGGAGGAAGGCCACGTGTGGATGGAGGCGGGGAGAGGAGAGGTGCAGCTCCAAGGTGAGGGTGGGCGACTGCACTGGAAGTGGAAGAGGCTGGGAGGATTACGGCCCAACTCACAGAAACACAGCCCCAGGGACACCCAAATTCCAACTGCTGGCTTCCAGAACGGTTAGGGAATGCACTTCCGAGGGTGGAAGCCCCGGGGTTTGTGGTGCATGGTTACAGCAGCCCCAGGACACACACACATACCCTCCACCGAAGCCTTGGGACTCTTTCCTGCAGGAGCCCCAGCACTGAGCCCCAGCACTGCAGGTTCTCAGGTGCTAGCTTCATTCCCAAACCTGCCACCTCACTTGCAAAAGCAACCACAGTGCCCACAGACTGGGAGGGCGAGGCAGGTGGATCACCTGAGGTCAGGAGTTTGAGACCAGGCTGGCCAACACAGTGAAGCCCCGTCTCTACCAAAAATACACAATTAGCCTGGCATGGTGGCGCACGCCTGTGATCCCAGCTACTCCAGAGGCTGAGACAGGAGAATCGCTTGAACCCAGAAGGCAGAGCTGCAGTGAGCCAAGACTGCACCACTGCACTCCACCCTGGGTGACAGAGTGAGATTCTGTCTCAAGAAAAATAAAAACGTTACATCCACCTCTGAGACTCTGAGGCATTACCCTCTCACTGTCCTTTGTGATCTTACCACAGCGCCTCTCACCTATTCCACAACAACATCCACAACAACGCGGCTCCCTCTTGAGCCCCAAGGGCACAGCAGGGATTCAATGTGTGTGAATGAGTGAGCACCTGCGCCTACCTCCCTATGACTGAGTGGCACAAGGACAGCTCTGGTTCACCTCATACCTCCAGCACCTGGGTCAGGTCTCAGATCACGTTTGCTAAATGAATGAGGTTCCACAACACCCTGTTTGTCCATTACCTGAGCGCCCGTTTACTGAGCGGGGCGCATCGACTCTGAACAAGAAAGCTTTGGCCCTTTCCAGTGCCAGACAAAAGAAACAAAGTGGCCGTGCACGGTGCTCACGCCTGTAATCGACCAGCCTGGCCAACATGGCAAAACCCCATCTCTACTAAAATTACAAAAATTAGCTGTGCATGGGGGTGGGCGCCTGTGATCCCAGCTACTCGGAAGGCTGAGGCAGGAGAATTGCTTAAACCTAAGAGGTGGACGTTGCAGTGAGCGGAGATCGCACCACTGCACTCCAGGCTGGACAACAACAGCGAAACTCCATCTCAAAAATAAAATAATGTTTAATGTATTCTTGAGCCTATTTAAGATGAACAAGAATAGAAAAGCTATATGGTCACCGGTACTGAACTCCTGACCTCAGCCTCCCAAAATGCTGGGATTACAAACATGAGCCACCGTGTCCGACCAGTTCTGTCTTTTTTACACTGCAGTATTTTATAAATGTCCCATAACAAACACTTATTTCTTTAACCATGGTGGGGAAGACACTTGATCCATAAGCACTTAATAAGGCCGGGTGCAGTGGCTCAAGCCTGTAATCCCAGCAATTTGGAAGGCCAATTTGGGTGATCACTTGAGCCCAGGAGTTTGAGACCAGCCTGAGCAGCATGGTGAAACCCCAGCTCTACAAAAAAAAATGTGGTGGCATAAGCCTGTACACCCAGCTACTTGGGAGGCTGAAGTGGGATCACTTGAGCCCAGCAGGTTGAGACTGCAGTGAGCCATGACTGCACCTCCAGCCTGGGTGACAGAGACAGACCCTGTCTCAAAAAAACTAATTATTCAGACCGGGTCCGGTGGTTCATGCCTGAAATTCCAGCACTTGGGAGGCCAAGGCAGGAGGACCACCTGAGGTCAGGAATTTGAGACCAGCCTGACCAACGTGGTAAAACCCCACCTCTACTAAAAATACAAAAAATTAGCTGGGCATGGTGGCACATAACTGTAATCCCAGCTACTCGGAAGGCTGAGGCAGGAGAATCACTTGAACCCAGGAGGCAGAGGTTGCAGTGAGCTGAGATCATGCCATTGCACTCCAGCCTGGGCAACAGAACAAGATTCTGTCTCAAAAATAAAAATAGTCGGGCACTGTGGCTCACGCCTATAATCCTAGCACTTTGGGATGCCGAGGTGGGTGGATTACCTGAGGTCAGGAGTTCAAGACCAGCCTGGCCATCATGGTGAAACCCCATCTTTTAAAATAAATAAATAGTAAAAATAAAGTCATAGCTTGCAGGCTGTACAAAAAAAAGCCAGCCACTGGATATGGCCCGTGGGCCACAGTTCACCAAAACTAAGCTCTAAAGCTTCCTTGGTTCATTCACTCCTCAGCCTGCCCCTGGGAGGCGCCCATCCCAGACTCATCGCACAAGCCAGTGTTGTCCTACCTTCATTGATCTTCGCTGCAAACTCTCGGATGGACTTAAGGGAGGCCAGGTCCAACTGCCGGGCATTCACATGGTGATTGAGGGTCTCCCGGCGGATGGCCCTTGCCGCTGCCTCACACTTCTCCATGTCTCGGCAGGCCAGGATGATGTTGCCTCCTGAAAACCCAGGATAGAAAAAGGTTTACATTAATAACCCACTCCTAGATACTGACACAGGAGAAATGAAAACATTTCTACACAAAACACGTCTACACAAAAGCACATGCACCAATGTTCACGTGGCACTCTTCACAGAAGCCAGACGGTAGAAACAAATGTCCATCCATGGATAAGGGGATAACAACATGGTCCCTTCAGAGGGGTGGAATATTACACAGCTGTGAAAAGGAGTGGAGGACTGACTCAGGCTACAGCAAGGAAGACCTCAGAAACTCTGCTCAGGAAGAGAAACCAGACACAGAAGACCACATAGCGGACAATCCCATTTACAGGAATTCTGTTCACACGATTTCACGCATATGAAATGCCCAGAATAAGCAAATCCACAAAGAAAATAGACTATTTGTTTCCTAGGGCTGGGGGGGAGAAGGAATTGCAGCTTGGTAGTTAAAGCAAGAAATGTTTCTTTCTAGAGTAACAGAAATGCTCTAGGGTTGATTTTAAAGATAGTTGCATCACTCTGTGACGATACTAAACATCACTGAACTGGCCAGACACGGTGGCTCACACCTGTCATCCCAGCACTTTGGGAGGCTGAGGCAAGAGGATTGTTTTTTTTCTTGAGACGGGGTCTCTCTCTCTGTTGTCCAGGCTTGAGTGCAATGGGGCGATCTCAGTTCACTGCAACCTCCACCTCCAGGGTTCAAGTGATTCTCCTGCCTTAGCATCCTAAGTAGCTGGGGTTACAGGGGCCTGCCACCTCACCCAGCTAATTTTTTTTTGTATTTTAAGTAGAGACAGGGATTTCACCATGTTAGCCAAGCTAGTCTCAAACTCCTGACCTCATGTGATCGGCTCCTCAGCCTCCCAAACTGCTTGAGTTACAAATAACCCACAGCACCTGGCCTCCAATTTTTTTGTTGTGGTAAAATTACACATCACTTAAAATTTACTGTTTTAATGCCCCCTTTTTTTTTTTTTTTTTGAATCACAGTCATACTCTGCTGCCCAGGCTGGAGTGCAGTGACACCATCATAGCTCATTCATCCTTGAAGTCCTGGGCTCAAGCGACCTGGGACTACAGGCACCACCTGTGCCAGCACGCCTGGCTGATTTTTTGCGGGGCAGAGAGATGGGGTCTTGCTATGTTGTCCAGACTGATCTGGAACTCCTGGCCTCAAGTGATTCTCCCGCCTCAGCCTCCAAATGTGCTGGAATTATAGATGTGAGCCACCTTAAACATTTTTATGTATCCAGTTCGTTGGTATTAAAAACATTCATGGCCGGGCGAGGTGGCTCAGGCCTGTAATCCCAGCACTTTAGGAGGCCAAGGCAGGTGGATCACCTGAGGTCGGGAGTTTGACACCAGCCTAACCAACATGGAGAAGCCCCATCTCTACTAAAAATACAAAATTAGCTGGGTGTGGTGGAGCATGCCTATAATCCCAGCTACTTGGGAAGCTGAGGCAGGAGAATTGCTTGAACCTGAGAGGCAGAGGTTGCAACAAACTGAGATGGTGCCACTGTACTCCAGCCTGGGCAACAAGAGCAAAACTCGATCTTAAAAAAAAAAAAAAAAAAAAAAAAAAAACCAAATTAAAAAAAAAAAAAAAAAAAAAAAAAAAATCATAATGTACAACCAATACAACTACCCATCTCTAGAATCTCTAGAAAGTTTTCATCTTCCCAAACTAAAATTCTGTACCAATTAAACAATAACTCCCCATTCTCCCCTCCCCACCCCTGGCAAGCACCATTCAAACTTCTCTATGAATTTAACTCTAGGTAGCTCATATAAGTGGAATCATACAATATTTGTTCTTCTGTGGAATGGCTTATTTCACTTAAGAGTCATGTCCTCAAGGTTCATCTGTTAGAATGCCCTTCCGGCCAGGTGCAGTGGCTCACACCTGTAATCCCTGCACTTTGGGAGGCCAAGGCCGGTGAATCACCTGAGGTCGGGAGTTCGAGACCAGCCTGATCAACATGGAGAAACCCTGTCTCTACTAAAAATACAAAATTAGTTGGGCATGGTGACATATGCCTGTAGTCCCAGCTACTCGGGAGGCAGAGGCAGGAGAAATCACTTGAACCTGGGAGGCGGGGGTTGCAGTGAGCCGAGGTGGCGCCACTGTACTCCAGCCTGGGCAACAAGAGCAAAACACCACCTCAAAGAAAAAAAAAGAATGCCCTTCCTTTTGAAGGCTGAATCGTTTCACTGTCTGCAGACGCCACATTCTGTTTCTCTGTTCATCTGTGAGTGGGTGCCTGGGTTGCTGGACTGTGAATCATGCTGCATAGGTGTGCAAATCTCTCTCCCAGAGCCAAAGCAGGGGAGATTTTACCTCTTTTGGCCAGTTCAAAGGCGGTCTGCTTCCCTATGCCTGTGTTAGCGCCTGTCACGATGACCGTCTTTCCAGGGATGGTGGCCTTGCTGGGGCAAACCCCACCGGCAACATTGTCCCTGAGGGCGGGAAGGGGCACAGTCAGTCCTGTCTGCCCACTCTCACCCCACGTGCCCCTGACTGAGTGATCTCAGACAAACCCGTATGAGCTCACTCCCGTCCCCCAGCTGAAAAACAGATGTCATCACATCACACAGTGGGATCTCTATCATGTTCTTCATGTTGGTCAGGCTGGTCTCGAACTCCCGACCTCAGGTGATCTGCCTGCCTCGGCCTCCCAAAGTGCTGGGATTACAGGTGTGAGCCACTGCACCCAGTGACAATTGTTATTTTATAAACGCCTAAAGCATGAGATTCCCAGCCGGGCAAGTAATCCCAGCACTTTGGGAATCAGAGGCAGATCACTTGAGGTCAGGAGTTCAAGACCAGCCTGGCAAACACGGTGAGACGCAGTCTCTACTAAAAATACAAAAATTAGCTAGGCATGGTGGAGGGCACCTGTAATCCCAGCTACTCGGGAGGCTGAGGCACAACCAGAAAGCAGAGGCTGCAGTGAGTCAAAATGGCACCAGCCTGAGTGACAGAGTAAGACTCCACCTCAAAAATCTTAAAATTTAAAATGCCCACTGCATGAGATTTCCAGGGCTGCTGTATGCATTACCACAAACTCAGTGACTTAAAACCACATAAATGTATTATTCTATAGTTCTGCAGGTCAAGAGTCCAAAATAGGTCTCACTGCAATAAATCAAGGAATTGGCAGAGTCACGCCCCTTCTGGAGGTTTTAAGGGAGAATCCATTTCCAGCTGCTATAGCCTGCGACATCCCTCCACTCTTGGCCCGCCTCCATCTTCAAACTGATATCATCCCTGGAACCTCTCCTTCTGGCTTCCACCTGACCTCTGACTGAGCCTCCTGCTCCCTCACATAAGGACCCTATAAGACTACAGGGCAGGCCGTGCACGGTGGCTCACGCCTGTAATCCCAACACTTTGGGAGGCCGAGGTGGGAGGATCACTTGAGGTCCAAAGTTCAAGACCAGCATGGCCAACATGCTGACAGCCCATTTCTACTAAAAATACAAAAATGGGCCGGGTTCAGTGGCTCACGCCTGTAATCCCAGCACTTTGGGAGGCCGAAGCCAGTGGATCACCTGAGGTCAGGAGTTCAGGACCAGCCTGGCCAACACGGTATAGCCCCGTCTCTACTAAATATACAACAATTAGCTGGGCATGGTGGTGGGTGCCTGTAACCTCAGTTACTCGAGAGGCTGAGGCAGGAGAATTGCTTGAACCCAGGAGGTAGAGGTTGCAGTGAGCTGAGATCGCGCCACTGCACTCCAGCCTGGGCAACAAGAGCAAAATTTCATCTAAAAAAATAATTAGCAGGGCATAGTGGTGCACACTTGTAGACTCAGCTACTCGGGAAGCTGAGGTAGGAGGATCACCTGAGCCCAGGGAGGTTGAGGCTGCAGTGAGCTGTGACAGCATGACTGCATTCCAGCCTAGGTGCCAAAGAGGCCCTGTCTCAAAAGAAAAATAAAAAAGCCTACATGATAATCATAAGATCCTTCACTTAACACATCAGCAAGACCCTCTGACGCTTGAGGTAACGCAGTCACGCATTGCAGGACTGGGACGTGGCCACCTCTCCAGAGCCATGACTTTGCCCACCACACCCATGTCCCACAGAGGCTAATGCTGGAAACACACAATGTCCGGCAACAGGGGGCTGAGCCGATCTGCACCACAGCCCACAGGGGAGAGAAACTCCAGGACATACGGTGGCCACCAGCCACTGAGGCTTATTTTTAAATAACTTTAGCCCTGGCGGGGCGCGGTGGCCCACGCCTGTAATCCCAGCACTTTGGGAGGCCGAGGCAGGCGAATCACAAGGTCAGGAGTTCAAGACCAGCCTGGCCAACATGGTAAAACGCCGTCCCTAATGAAAATAAAAAAATTAGCCAGGCGTCGTGGCACAGGCCTGTAGTCCCAGCTATTCAGGGGGCTGAGGCGGGAGAATCTCTTTAACCTGGGAGGGTCGGAGGTTGCAGTGACCGGAGATCGCGCCACTGCACTCCAACCTAGGTGACAGAGCAAGACTCCGTCTCAAAAAAAAAAAAAAAATTAGCCGGGCGTGGTGGCGCGCCTGTGGTCTCAGCTCCTGGGGACGCTAAGGTGGGAGGATCACTGGAATCCAGGTGGTCAAAGCTGCCGAGATCGCGCCACTGCACTCCAGCCTGGGTGACAGAGCCAGATTCTGCCTCTAAAACTAAATGAACAAATAATAAATAAGAGTTTAAAAGTCTGAAAGGAAAGCCACATTTACAAGGGCCCAGGCTCGCCCTTCCCTCCGCGTGACCTTGGGCCGTGAGCCGGCCGGCCCGAGCGCAGGTGTGCCCCACTCCCGGCAGGCAGCGCGGTCCGCAGCTGCGGGGGCTGGACCCGGGTGCGAGGGGCGGGAGTCTGCGCCGCCTTCCCTGCCCCAGCACTGGGGGCCCGCCGTGACCGCGCACGCAGGGCTAGAATGTACTCACTTGAGCAGCACGGCGCCGCCTACTACGGTGCCCAGCGCCGACAGCGGCAGCAGGTAGCGGTTCATGCCGGGCCCGCGACGGGGCTCGGCGGTCTGCGCGGAGCCGACTGCTGACCCGCCGCCCGGGCAGCTCCCGGAAGAACGCGAGACGCAGCGACGCACCTGGGGAAGCGCAGGCGCGTTGGGGCCCGCGAGTTCCGGAACTGGGCTGCGAGGGGCGTGGCAAGGGCAGAGTGGGCGGGGATCCCAGGGGCGGGACCTATGAGCATCGGCCCGGAGCGCAGTTACAGCTGGTAGTGGCGGTTTCGAGCATGTGGGCGCAGCCTTGTCCGGGGACGGGGCCTACGGTTCGTTCGAACGACGTCACACTTGCCGCACCATTTAAGGCGCTGCGCAGCTCTAGAGTGACACAGGTTTGAATCCCACCACTGTTAACTGCAGACTGCGACCCTCTGTGTGTCTTTCAAATATGTCAGCCCATTTCCTCATCTGGAAATGTGTGCTTACCTTCTTCATAGGCTTTTGGGGATAATTTGAGAATTTCCATGCTCAGAAACAAGGATATAGTAGCCTGTTGGTACCCAAGCTTCTGGGGCGGCTTGGGTCCTGGACTCCTGGTCTGAGGGAGTTGAGGACTGGGGCCTGGACTCCTGAGTCTGAAGGAAGAGGAGCTGGGGTCCTGGACTTCTGGGTCCAAGGGAGGAGAGGCTAGGTGTCAGGACTCCTGGGCCTGAGGGAGGAGGGGCTGAGGGCCTGATTCATTCCCAGATTCTCAGAATCTCATCCCAATGTCTGAGCCTGTACAGAGACGTCTTCCTGAACTCTGCCTGAACTTTTTTTTTTTTTTTGAAATGGAATTTCCCTTTTGTGGCCAAGGCTGGAGTGCAATGGCGCGATCTTGACTCACTGCAACCTCCGCCTCCTGAGTTCAAGCAATTCTCCTGCCTCAGCCTCCCAAGTTGCTGGGATTACAGGCATGCACCACCACACCCGGCTAATTTTGTATTTTTAGTAGAGACGGGGTTTCTCCATATTGGGGAGGCTGGTCTCGAACCCCCAACCTCAGGTGATCCACCCACCTCGGCTTCCCAAAGTGCTGGGATTACAAGCATGAGCCGCCGTGCACAGCTGAACTACCTTTCTTTGACTGAGTATCGCAGACACTCCTGCACTTACCTGTCCATGTTTGTTACCCCCACCAAACCAGGATGCACCTCTGGGCACCTGCTTTCCCTTGCACTGCTCCAAGCAAGCGTATCTGATCACCACCTCCTACCCCTGACAGTGTCTGAGGCCCCAGAAGCAGATGCCACTGGAAACGGAAGAATTCAACCCAAGTCGCTCTGACTGGGAGTAAGTTTTCTTCCCCCCTCATATGAATGGTCATCTTCTTACAGGAGTCCTGCCATAATGGAGATTACTCAGGCAGAAAGAGCTGTTTTAAGACCTTAGTCCTATAGTCCTGAAGCTCTCACCACCTCATACAAAAATTAAACCAGTTACACGATGACAAATACGGTATGATTTCACTTCTATAAGGCACTTGGAGGAGTCAAATTCATAGAGACAGAAAATAGAGCGGTGGGTGCCAGTGGCTGGTGATGAGATTGGGAAGTTGTAGGTTTTTGCTGCTGCTGTTGTTTTGAGATCGAGTCTCGCTGTGTCGCCCAGGCTGGAGTGCAGCGGCACAATCTCAGCTCACTGCAAACTCCACCTCCTGGGTTGAAGTGATTCTCCTACCTCAGCCTCCGAGTAGTGGGATTACAGGAGCACACCACCACACCTGGCTAATTTTTGTATTTTTAGTAGAGATGGGATTTCACCATGTTGGCCAGGCTGGTCTCAAACTCCTGACCTCAGGTGATCTGCCCACCTCAGCCTCCCAAAGTGCTGGGAGTACAGGTGTGAGCCACTGTGGCCGGCCCCCTGTCATTGAATTTGGAAGGATGACATGAAGTCATCCATAACAAGGACTTAATCCATAGTAAGTGCCAGAACATTGCTGGCCGTTAACACTGTTACCACAAAGAGAACAATGCGTGCAAATTTGTCCTCTGAGGACCTCCTCCTACCTGATTCCCAAACACACCCAAGGGAGTTAGAACATCTATTTGGACTCCCCGTGGGCTGTCCACCCCTTTACCATTTTTCTCGTTAACAAGTTCCTGATCAGCTTTGGGTGCTGTCCCAGGTGCTGAGAGGATTCTCCCACAATGCCCTTTGCTTTCCGCATCAGAGGGTTTATGGCACCCAGTTCTCACTCTCATTCTCTCTGTCCTTTTTCGCTCTCTCTCCCTCTCACCCTCTATCTCATCTCTCCCCCATCTCTCACCCCTCTCCGCCTTCCTCTTTCTTTCTCTCTCCTTCTTTCTTCCTCTCTCTTCTTGTCTCTCCTCCCTCTCTCCTTCTCTCTCTCCCTCTCCCCCCAACTCTCTCTCCCCACACCCATCTTGAGAGTCCTTAGCAGTGTAAGATGAGTTTAGCTACCCCAAAGCTCTGTCGAAATAAGGACGGGGGCCAAGGGGCTCCAACTGTCCCAGACTCCAGCTGGAGTCTTTCCAGCCCAGGCCAGCTTCTTCCCGAGCCATCACCAAAGGGCACACAGATAAGCAACTCCACCAAGGCCTGTGCAGACCGTAGATTCTTGAGCAAAATAAATATGGTCCTTGCCTGAAGCCACTGGGTTTTACAATAATTAGTTACATGCCTGTAGTAACTAGAATGATTTCTCCAGGTTTTTTAACTTTTTTTTTTTTTTTTTTTTTTTTTTTT
>NW_016107505.1:201384-244935 GCF_001604975.1 Cebus imitator
TTTAGTAGAGACGGGGTTTCACCATGTTGACCAGGATGGTCTCGATCTCTTGACCTTGTGATCCACCCGCCTCGGCCTCCCAAAGTGCTGGGATTACAGGTGTGAGCCACCGCGCCCGGCCCTATTAACTTTTATTTTTTGAGATGGAGTTTCGTTCTTGTCACCCAGGCTGGAGTGCAGTGGTGCCATCTCAGCTCACTGCAACCTCCGCCTCTCAGGTTCGAGTGATTTTCCTGCCTCAGCCTCCTGAGTAGCTGAGACTACAGCTGCCCGCCACCACGCCCGGCTAATTTTTTGTATTTTTAGTAGAGACGGGGTTTCTCCATGTTGGCCAAGATGGTCTCAATCTCTTGACCTCATGATCTGCCCACCTCGGCCTCACAAAGTGCTGGGATTCCAGGCGTGAGCCACCGCGCCGGCCCCCAGGCCCTGGGCTAATCACTCTCCTTGCCTCATCGCACCAACCCTCCTACCAGGCCTTCACACACGTACTAGGATTTATGCCCATTTGAAAGAGGAAGACACTTGGCCGGGAGCGGTGGCTCATGCCTAGAATCCCAGCATTTTGGGAGGCCAAGGCAGGCGGATCACGAGGTCAGGAGTTCAAGAACAGCCTGGCCAACATAGTGAAACCCCATCTCTACTAAAAATACAAAAATTAGCCAGGCATGGTGGCATGCACCTGTAGTCCCGGCTACTCAGGAGGCTGAGGCAGGAGAATCGCTTGAACTCGCGAGGCGGAGGTTGCAGTGAGCTGAGATCGATCGTGCTATTGCACTCCAGCCTGGGTGAGAGAGAGAGATTCTGTCTCAAAAAAACAAAGAGGATGACTCAACACCTGTAACCCCAACACTTTGGGAGGCCAAGGTGGGCAGATCACGAGGTCAAGAGATCGAGATCATCCTGGACAACATGGTGAAACCCCGTCTCTACTAAAAAAAATTAGCTGGGCATGGTGGCAGGTGCCTGTAGTCCCAGCTACGAAGGAGGCTGAGGCAGGAGAATCCTCATGGCTGAACCCAGGAGGTGGGGTTTGCAGTGAGCTGAGATCGTGCCACTGCACTTTAGTAGCCTGGTGACAGAGCAAGACTCGGTCTCAAAAAAGAAAATGTATTCCAGCTGAGGAACAAACGAAAAGTAAAAAAAAAAAAAGTGGCACATATACAACATGGAATACTACACAGCCATAAAAAACGATGAGTCTGTGTCCTTTGCAGGGACTTAGATGAATCTGGAAACCATCATTCACATCAAACTGACACAAGAACAAAAAACCAAACATCACATGTCCTCACTCATAGGTGGGTGTTGAACAATGAGAACACGTGGACTCAGGGAGAGGAGCGTCACACATTGAGGGCAGTTGGGGGGACGGCTAGGGGAGAGACAGCGGGGGGTGGGAAGGGTGGGGAGGGATAACACGGGGAGAAATGCCGGATATAGTATGCACCTATGCAGCAACCGTGCATGACCTCCACATGTACCCCAGAACCTAAAGTAAAATAAAATTAAAAAGAAAAAGGAAAGAGGAAGACCCTGGGGTTCAGGGAGCAGAGAGTAAAGTCACTGGCTCCAATCCAGGATCCAAAGTCAAGTCTGTCTGGGGTCCTGTCCCCGTCACCGCTCCCTTGACCCAGCCCCCACAGACCTGGGAAGGAGCCCAGCTCCTCCAGTTTCAGGACAGGGCTGCCCAAACCGCCCTGCCAGGATCCCTCCCAGAGAACAAACAGCTCCCGCCCGCCGCCAGCCTCTCTCCTCCACCGCCTCCTCCTCCTCCTGCCAGGCCGGTTCCCAGACCCACCCTCCCTCTCCCTGCACCCTCGCCAGGGCTGGCTGGTCTCAGAGGAACGCCTAGGAAAAACCTACCCAAACCCCTTGCAGTTAGGAAGGAGACCCGCCTGGGCTTCCTGAACACTGCCGATGAGACCTCTCTCATCGCAGTTAGAGCTGCCTGCGTTTTCCTCGCCTCCCCAAACAGACTGGGAACCCTAGAAACTGAGGCTTGGGACAGCCCATGAGAGTCAGCACTCAGCCACCCTCCCAGCTGCTGCTGTCAGTGCTGTCACCATCAGCGTGACTGTCACACACCTCACTTCCTGCGGTCAGCCGCACCCCTGCAGATTTAACCCGCCAGCCTCCCCAAGGTCTCCTCCACCTGAAGTCCTCTCTGCATTCCTGGCTTCTCAAAATTCAGGTCAAAGCTCAGATGCCACCTCCTCCCCTGACCACCGTCCCTGAAGTGGCCGCACCTGCTTGCTTCTAGTCACTCCATCCCTTTACCTGTGTTTCGTCTCCTCCACAGCGTTTAGCACAGTCTGAAAGTCTTATTCATGTAGGTGTCTACTTTTTCATCTCCTACCACACCCACTAGGATGACAGTATCACAAAGGCTGGGGTTTCATCTGTCTCCTCCTCCTCTGTATCTGCAGAACTTAAAACATGCTTGGCACACAGTAGGTGCTTAAGTATTTGCTACTACATCACTTTGGAATTTTGAATAGAACATTCCCAATGCTTAGAATGTCAATCTTTGCTTCACTGTCCTTGGCAAACTCCTATTCATCCTACAAAACCCCATCCATTTATCCCTTAACCAGAAAAGGCTCCTGTGCTTTATACTATCACCCATAAAGCCGGATTAGGGCTTTCTCTGGGGATACACCTTGCCTGAATCACACTTCCATTAGTGTACATATCTCCATGAATTATGACTGTGCACACCAGCAGGGTCTAGAGTGAGGCACCAATTTTGTCTCAGGAACTATGTATTGAATGAATAAATTCCTTTTTTTTTGAAACAAGATCTCACTCTGTCACCCAGGCTGGAGTGCAGTGGTGCAATCACAGCTCACTGCAGCCTTGCCCTCCCACACTCAAGCAATCCTCCCACCTCAGCCTCCCAAGTAGCTAGGACCACAAGTGCATGCCACTATGCCTGGCTAATTTTTAAATTTTTTTAGTAGACATGGAATCTCCCTATGTTGCCCAGGCTGGTTTCAAACTCCTAGGCTCAAGTGATCCTCCTGCCTTAGCTTCCCAAAGTACTGGGACTATAGGTGTGAGCCACCACACTCAGCCTAATTATTTCATATGTAAGTAGCTTTTTCTCTCTCTGAGACCCAGGCCCCATCTAATTTATTACCTCCCCCCTTCTCAAGAACATGCCTTAGCTCCCATTGCCAGGGTATCTGACCTTTCTCCTTGTCGATAGGAATTTTTTTTTTTTTTTGAGACAGAATCTCGCTCAGTCACCCAGCCTGGTGTGCAGTGGCATGATCTTGGCTCACTGAAACCTCTGTTTCCTGGTTTCAAGCGATTCTCCTGCCTCAGCTTTCCTAGTAGCTGGGACTACAGGCGCACATCACCACACCTGGATACTTTTGTAGAGACAGGGTTTCGCCATGTTGGCCAGGCTGGTCTTGAACTTCTGATCTCAAGTGATCCACCCACCCTGGCCTCCCAAAATGCTGGGTAACAGGCGTGAGCCACTGCGCCCAGCTGTCATATGAATTTATTAGCAAATCCTACAGACTGGAGGATATGTGTTGGGGTGGGGTGGGGATTAGAGAAGAGATGGGAGTGGTTTCAAACATGACACTCAGGGGAGTCTCAGCTCTTCAAGCCCCAGGGGGGAATTCTGTTCTGTTTCGGGGACCTCCCAGGTCAGAGGAAAGAAAAATCCAGCCCCCATGACAGCTATCCCAGACTGGGCATAGAGGCAAACCCTGAACACAGAGCCCTGTCACTCACCCAGGAACAGGGGCCATGACAGAATAGCCAGGCGGGGGGAGGTTCCTCAGTGATGGGTCTCCCTGGTGAGTTGCCAAGACAGGGCTTCGCTGCCCCCGCCCTGGACCGGCTGAGTCACACTGTGCAGGGGTGGACACTGTGACTGCTATTTGGGAACCAAGTGCTATGGGTTACAGAGAGGGAGGGGCCTCCTTTGTGGCCAGAGAAGGAAGAAAGAGGCCCTGGGACTAGGGTGGAGGCTCCGGTTTCGGTCTTACCTGCTGCTCCAGACCACGGCCTGGAGGGCCGCCTACACCACCCCCAAAGCAAGGAGATAGGCCCAGCCCCTCTTCCCTCAGACCCGGGAGTCCAGACCCCAGCCCCTCCTCCCTCAGACCCAGGAGTCCGGGCCCCCAGCCCCTCCTCCCTCAGACCCGGGAGTCCAGGCTCAGTCCCTCCTCCCTCAGACCCGGGAGTCTAGGCCCCCAGTGACCCCCAACCCTTAGACCTAGGAGTCCAAGCTCCCCGTCCTCCTACCCCAGACCCAAGAGGCCTCGGACTCACACCGAGTGTGTCTGTGAGGTGGTTTTCTCCACTTGCACATCAAGAAATGAGCCCAGGCCCAATGAAATCTGCAGCTGTGTCACAGCCCAGGGCTGCTGTCACCTTAGGCTACTGACTTCCCTCTCTGAGCCTCTGTTTTCTCCTCTGTCAGTGGGGCAGGGGTCTGCTCCCTCCCCCAAACCCCAACCCAGGTAGGGTCAAGCATAGAAAATACTTGTGGCATGAATGTGATGAGAACACAGAATTGCAGAAGCCAAAGGAAGAGAAGCATAAACTGGGCGAGGAGGCTCACGCCTGTAATCCCAGCACTTTGGGAGGTCAGGAGATTGACACTAGCCTGGCCAACACAGTGCAACCCCATCTCCACTAAAAATATTAAACATTAGCCAGGCATGGCGGCAGGCACCTGTAATTCCAGCTGCTCGGGAGGCGGAGAAAGGAGAATCGATTGAACCCGGGAGGCAGAGGTTGCAGTGAGCCGAGATCGTGCCACTGCACGCCAGCCTGGGCAACAGAGTGAGACTCTGTCTCGGAAAAAACAAAAACAACAACAAAAGAAAGCAAGAAAAGCATAAGGGCGCTTCTTCCAACCCCTACCTGCCCCTCGCCCTGCTGTACACACGAGGACCACCTGCTGGGGACCGCAACCCAGCAGACCCCCGCCCACCCCAGCAGCCCTCCCTCCTTCACTCAGGCAGTTTCATGGCCGGGAACACCCCTCGTCCTCTAGGATTTGACACTGGCTTTCAAGCTCGCCCTTCGAGGTGACCCCTGGCCTGCCCTCCTCCTCCACGCAGCCTGTCCTGATCTTCGGCAGCCTCCTGCCCATGACCTCCCTTGCAGCACACACGGGAAGAAAGCCCACCACCTCCGCCAGCGCTAACGCCGGCCTTGCATTTCCTCTGTGCCAGGTACTGTGTGGCCAACTCTGTACAATCTCACCTGAGCCTCCCAGTAAGCTGGGCACCCTGGTGCATACCTGTGGTCCAGCACTTCGGGAGAGCGAGGCAGAAGGATGATTTGAGCCCAGGAGCTGGAGACCAGCCTGGGCAATATAAGGCGACTCTATCTCCACCAAAAAAAAAAAAATCAGCCAAGCATGGTAGTGCCCACTAGGGTCCTTGCCTATGGTTGGGAGGGTGGAGGCAGGTCTGAGATGGGAGGATCACCCCAGTAGGTCAAGGCTGCAGTGAGCTGTGATTATGACACTGCCTTCTAACCTGGGCCACAGAACGAGACCCTGTCTCAATAAAAAGAAAAAGGCCGGGTATGGTGGCTCATACCTGTAATCCCAGCACTTTAGCAGGCTGAGGCAGGCAGATCACAAGGTCAGGAGTTCAAAACCAAACAATATGGTGAAACCTTGTCTCTACTAAAAATACTAAAAAACTAGCCAGGTGTGGTGGTGTGCGCCTGTAGTCCCAGCAACTCGGGAGGCCGAGGCAGGAGAATCGCTTGAACCCAGAAGACGGAGGTTGCAGTGAGCCAAGACTGCACCACTGCACTCCAGCCTGGGCAATAGAGAGAGACTCTGTCTCAAAAAAAAAAAAGAAAAGAAAAAATCTTCCAACATTGTTATTCCCATTTTACAGTTGAAGGACTGAGGCACAGAGAAGTAATACGCCCAGGGTCACACAGCTAGAAAAGAGCAGGATCCTAAGGTGGCAGCAGAGGGTAGCATGAAAGCATGCAAAGTTTTAAACTGCACGGCGTTTGAGTCCCACCGTCTGCTCCACGTATTTGCTGTGGGGCTGGGAATATATTAGCGTGTTTGTGCCTTTATTTCTTCATCTGTAAAATGGGGATAATAGGACCCATTCCGTAGGATGTGGTGAGGATTATGCACACACACACACCCCCAACACATTTATGATGTACTGAGAAGAGGATACATGTACCAGTGACTAACACCAGAATTACTAAGTGGCAAAGGCAGGACTCAAACCCACACCTGCCCTGCTCTCTGCTCTCTGGGATCTTGGTGTTGGAGTCTGACATTCTCATCATCCACTTGCTGCAGAGGTAATCTTGGGAAAGCTGGTTTTTTGTTTTTTCGATTTTTGTTTTTTGAGACGGAGTCTGGCTCTGTTGCCCAGGCTGCAGTGCAGTGGTGTGATATCAGCTCATTGCAACGTCCACTTCCCAGGTTTTTGTTTTGTTTTGTCTTTAAAGACAGGGTTTCACCATGTTGGTCAGGCTGGTCTTGAACTCCCGACCTCAGGTGATCCACCCGCCTTGGCCTCCAAAGTGCTTCAATTACAGGCGTGAGCCACCACACCCGGCCCGCTTCCCAGGTTTAAGCGATTCTCCTGCCTCAGCCTCCTGAGTAGCTGGGATTACAGGCACCCAACACCACGCCTGTCTAATTTTTGTATTTTTAGTAGAGAAGGGGTTTCGCCATGTTGGCATGGCTGGTCTCGAACTCCTGACTTCAGGTGATCTGCCTGCCTCAGCCTCCCAAAGTGCTGGGATTACAGGCATGAGCCACTGCGCCCACTCAAGTTTCTTAACCCCTCTCTGCCTGTTTCTTCATCTGTGAAATGAAGGCAGCCTCCCACCCAGACACACTCCCCTCAGGGGCTCTGGGGAGAAATCATGTGGATAGCTTTGCTCGTAAGCTCTATGGCATGGAGGGAGTTCTCAAAAACTGATTTTAGAAAGGAAGGTGTTTATGCCTGGGAAGCCTATTCATTTCTGTGATGTCCTTGGAGCTGGGCCAGGCACTTACCAAATTAAATCTTAGCTTTAATCAGAATGGGGGAATCATGGAAATTTCCAAAGGAAGAGGGGAATGGGATGGGTGGGGTTGAGGGCATGGGCAGAGACAGTGATCATGGACAGGAGGTGGCCACAGAACAGGGAGTGCTACTGGCCCTGGAGACAGGTCAGCCCCGGGTTCAAATCCCGGTTCACCAAGTGCTGAAACGGACCAGTTGCCCACCCTCTCTAGCCTTCAGCTTCCTCACCTGTCAAGCAGAAA
This sequence comes from Cebus imitator, assembly GCF_001604975.1. Lineage (NCBI taxonomy): Eukaryota > Metazoa > Chordata > Mammalia > Primates > Cebidae > Cebus > Cebus imitator. The sequence goes on from NW_016107505.1 coordinate 208,658, forward strand.
TCCAACCTTGAACTTCCTCCCGTTGTTAGAATTTCCAGGAAGTTTTAAAAGACAGAGCTTTCAACTCTGACCTGTGAACAAGCCTGACATCAAATTACAATTTGTTGTTATTATTCTGCTGTTACAAGGCAGACAGTTAGGTTTCCCAGATCCCCTGAGGTCCTCCCAGCCCCCTCCTAGATCTGTCTGCCAGCCCCGCCCAGGGACACTCCAGCCAGGCGGTGCCAGGTGAACGCTCAGGTATGCGGAGGCGAGGCGGAGGCAGGATGGCCCTGGGAGGGAGCAGGAGGAGGGGCCAGCAGCCTGGAAGGAAAAGGACAGCAGAGCGCAGGGCAGAGCCTGAGCAGGCCGGTGAGGTGATACCAGGTCGGGAGAGAAAGGGCCGGGATCTGAGGGAGGAGGGGCTGACCCTGGACACCAGGGTCTGAGGGAGGAGGGGCTGGGGTCTGGACGCCTGGGTCTCCTGGAGGAGGGGCTGACCCTGGACACCAGGGTCTGAGGGAGGAGGGGCTGGGGTCTGGACGCCTGGGTCTCCTGGAGGAGGGGCTAGGGGCCTGGACTCTTGGGTCTGAGGGAGGAGGGTCTAGCTCTGGACCCGTAAGTCTGAAGGAGGAGGGATTGGGGGCCCGAACCCCTGGGTCTGAGGGAGGAGGGACTGGTGACCTGAGCTCCAGGGTCTGAGGAAGGAAGGGCTGGGGTCTGGACGCCTGGGTCCCATGGAAGAGGAGCTGGGCCTGGACTCCAGGGTCTGAGGGAGGAGGGGCTGAGGTCTGGATGCCTGGGTCTCCTGGAGGAGGGGCTAGGGGCCTGGACTCTTGGGTCTGAGGGAGGAGGGGCTGGGCCCTGGACCCCAGTTTGAGGGAGGAAGGACTGGGGTCTGGACCCCTGGGTCCAAGTAAAGAGGGGCTGGGGTCTGGACTCCTGGGTCTGAGAAAGGAGGGGCCGGGTCTCTACCCCTGGGTCTGATGGAGGAGGAGCTGGGGTCTGGACTCGGGTCTGAGGGACGAGGAGCTGGGGTCTGGACTCCTGGGTCTAGGGAGGAGGGGCTGGGATCTGGACTCCTGGGTCTGAGGCAGGAGGGGTTGGGGACCTGGACTCTTGGGTCTGAGGGACGAGGGTCTAGCCCTGGACCCCTAATTCTGAAGGAGGAGGGGCTGGGGGCCTGAACTCCTGGGTCTGGGGAGGAGGGGCTAGGTCCTGGACACCTGCTTGAGGGAGGAGGCTGGGGTAGGAATTAGAGGCTCCCACTGTCTGGGCCCTCACATCTTTGCTGGCTCCCAGGGCACCTCCAGGTGGGAAGAGGCTTCCCCTCCCAGCACCATGAGCACCACCACCGGGTAAGTGCCCCCACCCACAGCCACAGCCCGCCTCCTGTCTGCCCCTGCCCCTGCCTCCTCACCCACACCTGCAGATCCTGTTTCCTGCAGCGCAGACTATGGGCCTGGCCCAAGCCCGGACACTCAGGAGGAAGCCAGAGCCACTCTCCTCCCTGCCCAGCCTGGGGTCACGAGCACCCACTGAAGAGCAGACAGGCCTGAGCTCCAGCTGGGCACTCATACTCAGTGCTGATGTAACCCTAGTCAAAGGACTAGGAGCCTCAGCCCCTCCTCTGTGAAACAGGGACAATTTTGAAAAATTGGCCGGATAGGCAGCCGGGCACAGTGGCTCATGCCTGTAATCCCAGCACTTTGGGAGGCCAAAATGGGCGGATCACCTGAGGTTAGGAGTTCGAGATCAGCGTGACCAACATGGTGAAAATCCCTGTCTATTAAAAATACAAAAATTAGCCAGGCATGATGTCAGATGCCTGTAATCCCAGCTACTCAGGAGGTTGAGGTGGAAGAATCACTTGAACCTGGGAAGCAGAGGTTGCGGTGAGCTGAGATCATGCCATTACACTCCAGCCTGGGCGACGACAGAGTGAGACTGTCTGGAAAGAAAGAGAGAAAGGGGCAGAGGGAGGGAGGGAAGGAAGGAAAGAAAAGGAAAGAAACACTGACTGGGGGAGAGTGCATTATAGGACTTAGCCAACCACCGTCTCTCTGACAGCAGGTGTTCAATCATAGGAGCTGCTACTTCTACTGTTATCTTGTTAGTAAATATTGAAACTTTGCTAGAAAGTCAAGGCAGTCGATAATGAAGACTCAAGTGCCTGAGAGTAAGTGGGGAGAAAAACAAAGAGAGATGAGTCAAAACACCTGCATGGTAGGTAGTGAGCTCTCTGGCCCAGAGGTAATCAAATTGTGGTGACATCAGACTGGCAGGAGCAAGATGAGGAAAAGACTTTGTAGAAAAGGGTTTCTCTTTTCTTTCTTCTTTTTTGAGACGGAGCCTTGCTTTGTTGCCCAGGCTGGAGTGCAGTGGCACAATCTCAGCTCACTGCAACCTCTGCCTCCGGGATTCAAATGATTGTCTGGCCTCAGCCTCTCAAGTAGCTGGGACTACAGGCGCCTGCCACCATGCCTAATTTTTGTAGTTTTAGTAGAGATGGGGTTTCACCATATTGGCCAGGCTGATCTCGAACTCCTGACCTCAGGTGATCCTCCTGCCTCGGCCTCCCAAAGTGTTGGGATTACAGGCGTGAACCACCACAAGCAGCCAAAAAAGGGTTTTTTGGTACCCCTGACCCCACCTGACCTCTGAGCTTCTGTTATTTACATGAAAGTGGGGATTCAAGATTCTGCTTGGGAAAGGTAACCTTAGGAAAAAATTGGGGACAGAAGGAGACAGAGAAGGATGTGGCTGGGAAGCGCCTGGCCCAGAGGAGTGGGAGGGGAAGAAGATAATTCCTGTCTACTTCAGATACCACTGATGCTATTGTAATGATTCCCATTTATTGAGCAACTTCTGTGTGCTAAGCCCTGGAGGCATCTTAAGAATGATAATAACAGTTATCGAGGCTTCAAAATATGTCACCTGCATCATCTGAATTTGCCCAACAGCCTTGCTAGATGGATGTTACAGAAGGAGAAACTGAGGCAGGAGAGATGAAGACCTCTTCTCAAGGTCTTAAGGCAAGGAGGCAGTAGACAGGGGTTTGAATTCAGGACTATGCCACGGTCGAGACCGCACTCCCCTACCACCCAGCACCACCACCTTACCTGTCTTCTTGAAGTCCAGCTCTGCCTCTGAGCTCAAAATAATAACTTTCCATGGCTCTGCATTACCCTCGTAATAAAGTCCTGGCTGCCCTCCTTGGCATTTCCACAGAATCTGCCCCCAATTCCACAGTCTCTCTCACTTCTCTTTTCTTCACCAGCCCAGAAGCTGCCCCGAAGCCAAGCGCCAAGTCTATCTATGGTGAGTGGGGGAGCAAGAGAACCCCAAGCCACAGAACTGGGTCCAAAGAAACAGGACCTGGACTCCTGCGTCTTAGGGAGGAGGGGCTGGGGCCTGGACTCCTGGGTCTGAGGGAGGAGGGGCTGGGGGCTGGACTCCTGGATCTGAGGGAGGAGGGCTTGGGTCTGGACTCCTGGGTCTGAGGGAAGAGGGGCTGTGGACCTAGAGTCCTGGGTCTGAGGGAGGAGGGGCTGAGGCTGGACTCCCAGGCTCATTCTCCTTCTCCCCCCGCAGAGCAGAGGAAGCGTTACTCCACAATTGTTATGGCCGATGTATCGCAGTACCCAGTCAATGTGAGTCTGGGGTCTGTTTCCCCAGGTCATCTCTGGGCGAAGGTGCCCTCAGGAGATAGGTCTTATTAAAGCAGTTGGGCCCCCAAGCAGAAAGTATGTGGAAAGTCAGTTTGCTCATCCAAATATGGACCTCCATTGCCTCGTCTCAGTTATGGATATGAAGTCAGGGACCCAGGGTCCCCTCAAATCTGCCAGCCTTTCCTCTGGGCCAGCTGTTGTGCTGAATAGTGGGGCCTTGGGACAAATCAGACACGGCCCTGCATGAGGAAGGGGTAGACAAGGTGCAGAGGAACCCACGGAGGTGCCTGGTGCTCTAATGGAGGTGGCAGGGGGCACACAGCAGGAGACGCGAGGAGGCAGTTAGAAGGAGCAAGCTATAATCCAGACTCCTTCCCTGCCTCCAGTCTTCGAGAAGCCAGACCCAGGTGCTAGTCATGCTGATGAAAGGGAAATAAGGGCACTGGGAGGAGGAGCTGATTTGTGGAGCAAGTGATCAAGGAAGGCTTCCTGGAGGAGGTGTGGTTAATCTTGGGCTGGAAGTCTGATTTCTCCGGGGGAATTCTGAGCCCACCTGGCATAATCTTGGGCCTCACTGCTTTCTCCGTGGTCCGTACCAGCACCTGGTGACGTTCTGCCTGGGTGAGGAAGATGGTGTGCACACCGTGGAGGATGCCTCTAGGAAGCTGGCTGTCATGGACAGCCAGGGCCGAGTCTGGGCACAAGAGATGCTGCTGCGTGTGTCCCCCGACCACGTCACGCTGCTTGACCCGGCCTCCAAGGTGCCAGGGGGAATGTGGGTGGGAGGAGTGTCTGGGGCAGGGACTTCGGTGGGCTTGGGTGTGAATCTTGGCTCCTGCACGTCCTTCCTCTGGGAACAATGGCGAGAGAGCCCAGCCCCATTTTTGAGCCTTAATAGCCTCATCTACTGAACAGGGGTGTTATCCCTTACCCCCTAACCGCGCGAGGTTGCCCTGCCCTGCTGGCCTACACTGCCCTCGCCATTTAGTGCCATCACCAGTTCGGGGCCTCAGCTTACTCCCTCATCTCACCCGCCAGGAGGAGCTGGAGTCGTACCCGCTGGGCGCCATCGTGCGCTGCGACGCGGTGTTGCCACCCGGCCGGAGCCGCTCGCTGCTGCTGCTAGTGTGCCAGGAGCCCGAGCGCGCGCAGCCCGACGTGCACTTCTTCCAGGGCCTGCGCCTGGGGGTGAGCGCACCGGGTTCGAGCTGGCTCGAGGGGTGGAGCTGAAACTGGGCGGGGCGTGGAGCCGGGGCGGAAATGGGTGGGGCTTGCAGGAGGGGCGGGGCCGGGGGCAAAGGCGGGGTCAGAGCAAGGAAGGGCACCGGGCCTGGGAAGGAGTGAGGAGACTGGACTCACGGTCGAGATAAAACATGAGGCTGGGACGTAGCGGATGCTAAGGGCTGGAATAGTCTGAGGACATGAACAGAACATGCACAAGAAGGGTCTGGGAGAGCAGCCAGAACGATAATGGGGCAAGGAACCACCTGGACTGGGTCTCCATGGGCGGGGTCGTGGCTTAGGGCAGGGACAGGTGTAGGGAGAGGAGCGAGTCCAGGGCGTGGACATGCGTGGGTCCTCAGGCAGGGACGATGGCCGCTCGTGGGCTAGGAGGGAGCTGAAAACTCGGCCAGGGGCGTGGCTCGGGGTAGGAAGTGGGTGGGGCGTGGGGAGGCGTGGCCTGACGGCGTGATTGGCAGGCGGAGCTGATCCGAGAGGACATCCAAGGGGCTCTGCACAATTACCGCTCGGGCCGCGGAGAGCGCAGGGCGGCGGCGCTGAGGTGAGAGGGAAGAAGTTGGCGGGGTCTCTGGGAAGCCGGTTTCCCCTCCCTGGGCCTGTCTCATCTGAGAAATGGGCTGACACCACCAGACTGGAACAGAACCAGAGTGTTGAATGGAATCAAGCACACCCTCGTCTTGTCTGTAGCTCCCAGACGAGGTGGCCCCTTCTCCAGGACGCTACCTCTTTTCCCTGTTCCCTGTCTAGGCCCTCGGTTTCACTTTGGAGATGCCACTCCTCCCCAGTTGGATTTCTCCCCAACTCTTTGAACTTGTTTGCTCCCTTTGTGCCTCAGTGTCTCGTTCTGGGCCCCGAATTTCCCCCTCCCTGGACCCCTCAGTGGACCCAGCCTTGGTGTCCCCGTCGCACCCCGCAGGGCCACGCAGGAGGAGTTGCAGCGCGACCGCTCGCCCGCCGCGGAGACCCCGCCCCTGCAGCGTCGCCCGTCTGTTCGCGCAGTGATAAACACCGTGGAGCGAAGCACGGGCCGCGGGCGACTCCAGGCGGAGCCCATTCCCGAGGTGGAGGAGGCGCAGAGGCCTGGCCCTGCGGGGACCTCGAGCAGCGCTGACCCGGCCACCCCGGACCTGGGTCCCCGGGGTCCTGACCTGGCGGGTCTGCAGGCGGAGCGGGAAGTGGTGAGCCGCGCGGGAAGGGATCTGGGGGCGGGGCCAGACAGCAGGAGGCGGGGCTAGGACGTGGAAGGGCGGGGCCGGCTGCGGGACTTGAGTTCTCTGTCAATCTGGTCAGACTTCGGCGTTATGGAGGAGGGGCTGTGATCGGGGGCGGGGCTTGGTTGTGGGGCGTGACCAGCTGTTTGGGGCGTGATCTGGTCGGGGGCGTGTCTAGGTGCGCAGGTTCAGGGCTTCGATGGAAATGGTTGTGGAACTCGGGAGCCCGAGCGTCCCCCTGCTCTGTCCCCCAGGACATCCTGAATCACGTCTTTGACGACGTGGAGAGCTTTGTACAGAAGCTGCAGAAGTCGGCGGAGGCGGCCAGGGTGCTGGAGCACCGGGAACGCGGCCGCAGGACCCGGCGCCGGGAGGCTGGGGGTAAGAGACGCCCCCGCCTGAGATCTGAAACCCCTCGCAATAACTTTCAAATGTCCCCCATCTTCCCAGGGTCTCCCCTCCCGCCAATTGCCAGGGCTGACCTCACTGCCATCTAATGGGTGTCCACCTCTCTCTCTGTCTGCCTGGTGCTGGCCCCGCGTCCCCATTGCCGTGTCCGTCTGCCTCCCGCAGAGGGCCTGCTGACTCTGCGGGCCAAGCCGCCCTCGGAGGCCGAGTACACCGACGTGCTGCAGAAGATCAAGTACGCCTTCAGCCTGCTGGTGAGGACGCGTCTGTCCCTGGGCCGGGGGCGCGGGCACGGCGAACCTGGCCCGTCCCCGCACCCACGCCAACCACCTCCCTCCCCACGCCCCAGGCCCGGCTGCGCGGCAACATCGCAGACCCCTCCTCCCCGGAGCTGCTGCACTTCCTGTTCGGGCCTCTGCAGATGGTGAGACCCGCGCCAGGCCCTGGGGCTCCCCTGCAGCGGGAGGAATGGGTTTCGACTTGCATAAGGTGTGATGGCACGGCCTGCCCCTCCTGCTCCCCTGACAGATTGTGAACACGTCGGGGGGTCCCGAGTTCGCGTGCCGCGTGCGGCAGCCGCACCTGACGTCGGAGGCCGTGGGGCTGCTGCGGGACAATGTCACTCCACGTGAAAACGAGCTCTGGATCTCGCTGGGGGACTCGTGGACCCGCCCAGGGTGAGGGGCGGGGCTGGGAGGCAGGGGGCGTGGTGATTGGAGGAGCAGTAAGCGCTGGGCGATGGGTGCCTTGATGACTGGAAAATGGGACTTGGAGGGAAGGGAAGGGAAGGGCTACAGGCGTAGCTTAGTTGAGTCAGGGCGGGCCTTAGAACAAATGTCAAAATTCAATTAGTGTGGGTAACCCCCCATATAAGTACCAAAGAATAAAAGCTAAGCAGAACCCTAGCACAGTTAGGGCTTGAGGAATATGTCACTTTATACTGTTACTACTCAGCTATTTCCTTTTATATAATCCTTTACATAATCATATATTAGTTTATAGAAATAGGGCTGGAAGAATCCCTTTATATAATCCTCTATATATAATCATATAATAGTTGATAGTATCAGTGCTTAAAGGATATTTCCCTACATATATACCTATAATTATATCTTAGTTCATATTCGGAGGAATGCCTAGAGTAGACACAGTACAGAGCATGAATTGAGGAATAAGTAGCTTTTATAATCGGAGGAATGCCTAGAGCAGACACAGTGCAGAGCATGATTTAAGGGAAAAACAGTTATACCAGGACAAGAATCCATGGCCCAGGCAGCAGCGTTCAGTATCGTAAAGATACCCGCTGTATGGCAGGTTTGGGGCCAGAGCCACTCCTCTTAATAAAAGCGTTGTAGGACCTTGCTCCAGTTCTTGTGGAAGGCTGCCCTCGGAACGGGAATCCACCTTGGTGACTGTGAACTTTATCAGCTCTTGCTACTGTGCTGCTTAAAAAGCATCTTCCCATAGAACCCACTGGAAGCTGCCAGAAGGTGGCGGTAACCTTGACAGCTCTGTCACTGCTATGTGACTTAAAGCATCCTCCCATAAATCTTCTTAGAAGTAGATTCCCATAGATAGAAGTATGGCACACTGCACCCTCTTCACTGCGCACAGCCCACCTTCAAGCCTCGGTGACCTAATGGGGATGGACCCCTTACTGCACACGGCCCTTGCCTTCATGGGAACAGGCCCCTTGCTATGCAGTGTCCACCTCCTGGCCTAGGTGCCCTAATGGGGGTGGACCCCATGTTTTATTGCTCACGACCCTATCACTATCCTTAAAGATGATTTCACTCACTGCCCTGCCCCCTAACCTATACACAATAAATACTCATGCTTCTGGACATTCGGGGCCTTGCCAGCCTCACCTAACTCCACATATAGGTGGCGTGGCCCCCTGAGCCCAGGTGCGTTTTCTTTGTACTTCTGTGTCCTGTCTCTTTATTTCTCGGATCCTGCAACTCAGCACAGCATAAAGCTCACCCCACAACCCTGTGGGGCACTCAGCCTTACATCTAGCTCCCAACGTGCCCTACAAATTAGAGGAAAGGCCAGAAACTAACGTGAAGAAGAAACTTAAGACCACCAGACCAATCAGATTGAAAGAAAAGGTGGGGCATAAAAGAATAGAGGGGCTATGGGACACGGGTGGGGTTTCTGGAAGATTTGGTCTATAACTTTGGCGATGGGACAGAGTCTGTGCACTGGGGCTGGGAGTTTCATAGGGAAAGGAGCAGAACCTGAAACCGAGCTTTAAGGAAAACCTGATTTGTAATCAGGTGAGATTTACAGGCTGGATAAGGCCATTTTTTTTTTTTTTTTTCCAGATAGATAAATAGAGACGGGGTCCCGATTCCTTGCCCAGGCTGGTCTCGAACTCCTGGTCTCAAGTGATCCTCCCATCTTGGCTCTTGGCCTCCCAAAGTGCTGGGATTATAGGCGTGAGCCACCGCTCCTGACCTAGCAGTATAAATTGCTGTTGAGTTGGGCTTAGAGGTACCGGCAGGACTTGGTGAAAAGTGGCTGGGATAGAATCGTTGGGATACAGCGAGCTTTAGGGGAAAACACTGATGTTAATGACAGCGAAGTTGGGGGTTAGCTCTGTACCAGGATTCCTGAGCTCTCGGCCTTGTCCCTGGCCGCAGGCTGGAGCTGCCCCCTGAAGAGGGACCTCCGTACAGACCCGAATTCTACAGCGGCTGGGAGCCGCCGGCCACTGACCCGCAGGGCCGCGCCTGGGAGGACCCAGTTGAGAAACAGCTACAGCACGAGCGGAGGCGCCGGCAGGTGAGGCTGAGGCTTCTAGGGGAGCAGCCAGCTCCCCCAAGCGACCCAGCAGGGCAGAAGCCGGGAAGTCCGGGGGCGTGGCCGATCCGCCGGGCCCCACCTCACCCAACTCTTCCTTCCTGCAGCAAAGCGCCCCCCAGGTCGCTGTCAATGGGTGAGTGTCCGCCCCAGGGCGGGGCAAGGGGTCCAGGAGGGGTGCGCCCCAGGGGCTCCCTGTGCTGACCCTGACCCCCTTTTTTCTGTGTTTTTCCTTCTGTCTTCCTGGCTCTTCTCAGGTGGGTGAGATGGTGAGGGGGCGGGCCGGGGCCGGGAGATGGGGAGGAGCAGGGAGGGAGGGGGCGGGACCCAGATTTCTGGGGCCAAGGGAGGAGGGAGTGGAGGCCCGGGTTCCCGGGCCTAAGGGAGAAAAGGGGCTGGGAGTGGGTAATGATTGAGAGTTTGGATCCCTGGATCCCCAAAAGGCTGGAAGAAGGCAGTTTGGTTTCTCTGAGCCTGGGAAGCTCCATGCCTGGGTCCCTATGAGGACAGAGCCCTGGATATTGAAGGGCAGAGGCTGGGGAATTGGACCTTTGGGTTTTGAAGAAGAGCCCAAGTCTGGTGCTTGGGATCCTAGAGACCCAGAGGAGCAGGCTTGGGACTTCAAGAACTTGGGGGCAAGTTTATGGAAAGTTAGGAAGTGGTAGTATCTTTTGGCCCTCAAGAGGGGTAAAGGCTGGACAGTTAAACTCACGGTTGTGTAAGTCGCTGGTGGGTGTCAGACTGGGAGGCTTTAAGGGTTAGAAGGATAAGATTGAAGCTTGAGACCTGAACTCCTAGGTCTCTGGGAGAGGAAAGAACATTCCAAGTCATTGTTTTACTAAGCATGGGTGGGTGGGGCTCAGACTCTGGGACCTGGGGGAGGGCAGGAGGTAGAAGGACTGGAACTCCAGGGCCTTGGGCAAGTAGAGGGCAGATTGGAGGGAAGCAACGTGGGAGGAGATGAAAACAAAACAGTGAGGCTGGTGGAGACAAAGGGGGATCTGGGTGAGAGCCCAGGCAGAGGGCCTCAGCAGGGACAGCGTGCTGGGAGCTGCCGGCCCCACACAGGGGGTGCCGCGGCCCAGAAGACCCCCCCTCTCCCCTGCACAGGTAGGCCTGATCCAGGCTGAGGTCCCTCTTATTGGGGGTCAAAGCCGAAATCCCACCCCCGCCCCCAGCTGCCTGATAGCGCAACTCCCCCTCGCTGTTCACAGCTTCAAGTCACTTTTTCTGAGCTTCAAGTTATTTGCAGGGAAACTGAAAGTCATGGTAATCTCTTCCCGGAACAGTGAGAAGTTCCGCGAAGGAATTATGGTGTTGTAGGAACCAGTAGTTAAGTGCTCAAGGCTGTGACCAGGTTCAAGTTCAAGTCCAGCTGTATGCAAACTAGGGCAGCATTTTTCAGACATGGACTGCCCTGGTCCCAGGCTGGCAATGCTACTGTCTTACTCTGACCTTCACATCCATGTGCCTCAGCTTCTTCCTCTGCAAAAATGGAGATGATAATGGGGTCTCTGGGGTGGGGGGAATAAACTTGGGGGAGGGGAGTCCAAATTCATGGTTCTACTGACAATTGTCATGAGGAGCAAATCAGCTAATATATAAGTCACAGACTTAGAACAGTGCCTCGCACATAGTAAGCGCTACAGAAGTGGTAGCTACTGTTTTTATTATGCTCATGAGTTGTGATATATGAGCCCAGTGCCTGTTAGATGCTCCATAAATGACAGCTGTTTCTAGCTGTGTGATGTGAGCAAGTGAGTTTATCTGAGCCTCATTCTCCTCTGTAAAATGGAATTGATGATGGCTAGTACCCACTGCATATGTCTACAGCAGAATGCCAAGCAAGGGAAGGAGCAACACATCTCCGAGCTGTTATTCCTATTTCAAATTCCTATTAACAGTATTAACCTGGCCCCCGCCGTGCCCCTGCTTGGCTCTAATCCCAGCTCACACCAGCACCCTGCAGCCCAGAGCACTGGGGCTGGCTGCCTCCTTATCTCCAGCCCTCCGGCTTCTCCTCAGTCACCAAGACTTGGAGCCAGAATCTGACCTGCAGCTGGAGCCAGAGACACCAGGAAAGTGGGTCCTGTGTAACTATGACTTCCAGGCCCGCAACAGCAGTGAGCTGTCAGTCAAGCAGAGGGACGTACTGGAGGTTAGAGGAGAGGGAGGCTGAGGGGCAGGAATTAGCCAGCCCTATCTGCAGAGGCAGGCGCTGAACCTCTGCTCTTTACCTCACCCAGGTCCTGGATGACAGGCGCAAGTGGTGGAAGGTTCGAGACCCAGCGGGGCAGGAGGGATATGTGCCCTATAACATCCTGACACCCCACCCCGGACCCCAGCTGCACTGCAGCCAAAGCCCTGCTCGCAGCCTGGTGAGCCAGCGCAGACACTGGGGTCTTGAGGGAGGAGAGGCTGGGGCCAGGTCCTGGGAACAAGCGGTGTGGGGCTCAGCTGTCAAGGGTGCTGTTGTAGGTGGTGACTGGGGGTTCACCCCAGGAGGGGGAGAGGCTGGGTCCTGAGTCCTCTCCCTAATCCAGGTGCTCTCCTTTCTTTCAGAACAGCACTCCTCCTCCGCCACCAGTCCCAGCCCCAGCCCCGGCTCCAGCTCTAGCTCCGGCTCGACCCCGCTGGGACAGCTGCGATAGCCTCAACAGCCTGGACCCCAGCGAGAAGGGTGAGTGGTGGGGACGTGAGCTCTGGGGAGCTGTCCTTATCCTCACTTTCTAGGCAGGGAAACGGGGGCTCAGAAAGAGCAAATGGACCCCCGCCCCATCCTGGGGACGCTGGAGCCCCCCTCGCCCCTGTGCCCTCTGGCCCCAGGACCCCTCACCCTGAGCCCGTTCTCCCTCCCTCCCGGTTTCCCTCCTGCAGAGAAATTCTCCCAGATGCTCAGTGTCAACGAGGAACTGCAGGCGCGCCTGGCCCAGGGCCGCTTGGGCCCGAGCCGCGCAATCCCAGGACCCCGCGCCCCGGAACCGCAGCTCAGCCCGCGTTCAGACGCCTCTGAGATCCGCGCCTGGCTGCAGGCAAAGGGCTTCAGCTCCGGGTGAGTGGGACGGGGCCCAGTCGGCGCAGGGACCTACTGAAGCTGGGAGCGGAGCATTCCGATCGGCTGGGAGTCGGGGGGCCGGCGGCAGTCGTGGAGACCACAGGGAGCCAGGATTGGCCTGAAGTGAGGGTCTGTCTGTAGCAACACCTAATGGCAGGCTGTGATTGGCATGCTTTTTCATACTGCGACTGGATTCCTTAGGGAAATCCCGCAGCCTTCGAAAGTAGGATGAGGCCACGCCCCCTGGGTGGCACATTGTGATTGGTGGGTGGGGTTTAGGAGGCGTCGGACCTGCCCCCGCTGGAGCTAGAATGCTGTTCTGTTTGGACCATCGCCGGGTGGGCATGACAATGTCGCCGGGGCTTGGGCATCCGTTGACCCGCCTGACTGCGCCCCGGCTCCCCTCGCTCAGGACGGTGGACGCGCTGGGCGTGCTGACCGGGGCGCAGCTTTTCTCGCTGCAGAAGGAGGAGCTGCGAGCGGTGAGCCCCGAGGAGGGGGCGCGTGTGTACAGCCAGGTTACCGTGCAGCGCGCGCTGCTGGAGGTGAGCCTGGCCGCTTGTCTCCGGGTCTGGGTGAGATTGGGGAGCCGAGAGCTCGGACACCAAGACAAAGTGATTTCTACCCCGCCCTCCAGGACAAAGAGAAAGTGTCAGAGCTGGAGGCAGTGATGGAGAAGCAAAAGAAGAAAGTGGAAGGCGGGATGGAAATGGAGGTCATTTGACCTGCCTGGCCCCTCCACAAAGTGACAAGGCCCAATGAGAGAACGGACTCTTCAGACTTTCCCCAACAGTGTTAGTCGTCGTCTGAAGGACGGCCAATCTGGTCTTCCCCCACCCTGGTGGACAGACTGAACACTCCTTGCGGCAATCCCTGCGGAGCCGATCTGGACTGGCTGGGAGTGGGGAGGGCGTGGAGACAGTCTACGAAAAGCCTAACAGACCCGCGACAGGGCGCCGGCGGAGCTCTGCGTGTTGTACTATGCCGCCCAGCCTATAAACAGCTTCCTTAGCAGGTGGTGTCAACCGCTGTCCTCTACTCAGCTACCAGGGGGCCCAGAAGCCTGCGCCTCCCCCCAGTCACAGCCCCAAGGATCCTGGAAGATGTTCCGCCTTCTCTGGTTTCTCTCCCTGAACCCTCCTTTCCATCCCCAGGGTTCCAAACCAGGTTCCCAGACTTCCCAGCCTCCAGCCTAGTCCAGCTTGCCCCATCTTCAGGTTTCCCTGGCTTGCGACTGCTGGGTATGAGGCCCTGTGTCTCCCTTCCCACCTCACCAATGTTCTCACTTCATCCCTTCCTGCTCTGGCCCTGCCCTTCTACAAAGGCGCCCAAGCCCCTTCACCCTCTGGGGCTTGCACTTGCTGTCTCTGCTGGCTGAAACAGCCATTCTCTGCCTGGTGAACTCCTATTCAGCCTTCCTGGCCCAGATCACTCACTCACTGTGGGGAAGCCTGCCCTCATCCCAGAAGCTAGTTTACCAGCATCCACTTCACTTTGTTCCCCACCCCCTGCTGCAGTCCTGCCAGGTAAAACTGGCTGCCTCCCAAGCACGCCACAGGTTTTCTGGCCACTCTTTGTCCTGGGAGATGGCAGCCAGCTGAAAACTTCCTACTCTCTCAAGGACAACTAGCTCCTTTTCCCTCTAGCAAGCCCTGTAACTTACTTTCCCCGTTACCCAGATGGCTTGCGAGGCCTGCTTTTCTCTGGATCCCACCGTTTACCAGACTTGACATTCTCTGACTTCGGGAAGAATGGTCCTTTTTTTCCCCTGGCTCTGCTTTCCCAGTACACCCAGTGCCAACCTTCCCCACCAGAATTCCTGTGGGCCTCTGAGCCTCCACCTGGTCCCCGAGTTGTTTTACCTGGGCCACCAGATGGCGCCCTCCAGGACGGGAAAGGATCAGAGAGACCCTCTGGGGCAGGCAGGAACTCAGTCCCCACTTTGCCACTTCCTGCCTGGTTCCTCCAGGAACCAACCTCTTTGGGTTTTCCTGAGTCCTTTCCTTATCTGCCCCGTACCTAGATCCTACTCACACACCTCTCTTGGCTTCCTATGGCCCACCAGATAAAACCCAGCTTGGCAGTCAAAGACTCACCCGCTCAGCTCGCCGGATTCTGACCATAGGGCTCGGCTTTCCTCCTCCTGCTGCCAGGCTTGGCTTGGTTCATGAGGCCGCTTCTGCCCAGAATACTCTTCAGCCCCTCTACCACTTGCCCAGGGCCCTATCTTTATTATCTTTTTTTTTTTTGTAGACATAGTCTCACTCTGTCACCCAAGCTGGAGTGCAGTGGCACAATCTCAGCTCCCTACGATCTCCACCTCCCAGGTTCAAGTGATTTGGCTCACTGCAATCTCCGCCCCCCAGGTTCAAGTAATTCTCCTGTCTCAGCCTCCCGAGTAGCTGGGATTACAGGTGTGCGCCACTACACCCAGCTGATTTTTGTATTGTTAGTAGAGATGGGGTTTCACCATAAAAGCCAGTCTGGTCTCCCAACTCCTGCCTGACCTCATGATTCACCCACCTCAGCCTCCCAAAGTGCTGGGATTACAGGCGTGAGCCACCGCGCCCAGCTTTTTTTTTTTTTTTTTTGAGACGGAGTTTCACTCTTGTTACCCAGGCTGGAGTGCAATGGCGCGATCTCGGCTCACCGCAACCTCCGCCTCCCGGGTTCAGGCAATTCTCCTGCCTCAGCCTCCTGAGTAGCTGGGATTACAGGCACGCACCACCATGCCCAGCTAATTTTTTGTATTTTTAGTAGAGACGGGGTTTCACCATGTTGACCAGGATGGTCTCGATCTCTTGACCTCGTGATCCACCCGCCTCGGCCTCCCAAAGTGCTGGGATTACAGGCTTGAGCCACCGCGCCCGGCCTTTTTTTTTTTTGAGACAGTGTCTTGCTCTGTCACCCAGGCTGGGGTACAGTGACGTGATCTCAACTCACTGCAATCTCCACCTCCCTGGTTCAAGCGATTCCCCTGCCTCAGCCTCCCAAGGAGCTGGGACTACAGGCGCACACCACCACACCTGGCTAATTTTTGTATTTTTAGTAGAGATGGGATTTCACCACGTTGGCAAGGCTAGCTGGAACTCCTGACCTCGTGTGATCCGCCCACCTCAGCCTCCCAAAGTGCTGGGATTACAGGTGTGAGCCACCACACCCAGCCAAAATTCCAGATTTTTATTTTTTATTTTGTCCCTGCCCCCCAATTCCAGATTTTTATACACAAATTACTCCAAATGTTAAATGTTGGCAATTGACTAATAAATTTGTTTCAAAGACACTGATGGCAAAACCCAAGCTCCCTGGCTCCATATCCCTGGCCAAGGAGGTCTTGCCAGCTGATCCTTCCTCCTCCATTAGCTTCCCCTCAGCCCCCTGCCTGCAATCATGCCAGCTCCACCTTGGAGCCTTTGCTCCAGCTGGGGGCCCTTCCTGAAGCTCCTTTCCCACACTAGTGAACAAACACCTGCCCATCCCTCAGCAGCCCACCCAAATGGCCCAGCGGTTTGGTCACAGAGATGCACAGCCCCCCAGCACAGAAGGAGGAAACAGCACCCGACCTCTGGCTAGGCACACAGACCTTGAGTGGCAACTTCACGACTTTTATTTGTGGTGCCTGTGCTTTATCTCGAAAATACCTTCTCCCCCTGCCCCGGACAGTGGGCGGGGAGGGGGCAGCAAAAATAGAAGACGTCCCTCCCTATTGCACATGGACCCTATATACAGGCCCACCTGGCTGAGGCCAGCGGGACTCTTGGCACATTCTTGGATCCCTGCTCAGGAGGGGAGGAGTAATGGGGTGGCATCACACGTGAGATGGGGACCTCCAGGCAGCCACTCTGGTCCTGGCAACTGATCCTTGCACTTCTTGGTCTTCAGTTCCTTCCTGGTCCCGTCTCCGGCCCTGGTCCCCTCTGGCAACGTCCCCCTACCTGGCTCAGCCTCCCACCTCCATCCTGGCCTCGGGTGGCCCCCTTGGCTCCTGGGGACTCTGCTCCCCTCCCAGTCCGGAGGTCCCAGGGGGGCTATGGCTTCTCTGAGACTTCCCCCGGAGCCCTGTCACTCGTGTTCACACGGGGGAAGGGGTGCGTGTGGCAGAAGCAGCTGTATAAATACGGGTGCGGGAAAGTCCCTCCAGGTCACTTGGAGAGTTTGCTGATGACGCGGATCAACGCTGCATTCTCGTCTTTGAGGCGCTGGTTGTCAGCGCGGAGGTCAGACAGGGCCTAGGGGACAGCACGAGTCAGCTGGGCAGCCCTGGCAGACTGTGCCGCTGCCCACCCTCAGCCTACAGCCTGCACACGCCCCAGGAGCCCGCACCTTCAGCTCCTCCTCCAGCTCCGCGGCCTTGCGCTCCAGGGCCCTGCGCTCCTGGAATAAACGGGGAAGTTCAGAAACCGAGGCTGAGGAGGGTGGGGGAAGGCTGGGGGCCAGCTGGGAAGGGCAGTGTGGCTCTCTTGGTCCAGGTTTAGTGAGGTGAGGCAGGGGACGCCTCTGGCCCCCTGTCCCAATGCCTCTACTCACGAATCTCTCTAGCTCCAGAAGAGCTGGCCTCTCAGCGAAGCGTTCTTGCCTCTGGTGAGGACACAAAAAGCATAAAGATGAGCCAGGGAAGCCCGCACTGCTCTGAGGAAGAGGTGCTAGGATCCTGCTGGAGACACGCCCGCCCACATGGGCCAGGCCCCGCCTCCAGCAAGCCCACAGCCCCACCCTTCTTCAGACTCCACCTCCGAAATCTCGGCCCCGCCCTCCAGGTGGAGCCCAGCCCCGTCGGGCCCCTCCCGGCCAGGCTCTGCCTCCCAGCAGTCTGAGCCACGCCCAGGCGGCCCCGCCAGTTCCGGTGACCCGGGCCTCGGCGCCCTTACCTGCGTGGCCCGCTCCAGCTCCACCTTGAGCTGTGCCAGCCGCAGGGTGGTCTCGGTCAGGGCCTCACGAAGCCGTTCGTTCTCCTTGCGCAGCTCTGCGTACAGCTGAGGGTCAGGTGGAGGAGGGTCAGGTGGAGGAGGGCCAGGTGGAGGAGGGCCAGGTGGAGGATGGGGGCGGGGAAGCCAGAAGGTGGGCACCCAGCAAGAGCTCCGACGGAGGGGTGGGATCGCACCTTTCTTTTTTTTTTTTAAATTGAGATGGAGTTTCGCTCTTGTTACCCAGGCTGGAGTGCAATGGCGCTATCTCGGCTCACCGCAACCTCCGCCTCCTGGGTTCAGGCAATTCTCCTGCCTCAGCCTCCTGAGTAGCTGGGATTACAGGCACGTGCCACCATGCCCAGCTAATTTTTTGTAGTTTTAGTAGAGACGGGGTTTCACCATGTTGACCAGGATGGTCTCGATCTCTTGACCTCGTGATCCACCCGCCTCGGCCTCCCAAAGTGCTGGGATTACAGGCTTGAGCCACCGCGCCCGGCCTGGGATCGCACCTTTCTAAAGCCTCCATCTGGCTCCTCCGATTCTGGCTCAGGTTCTGGGTTGAGGTCCCGCTGCGAGCGCTGCCTGTGGGCTGAGGGGCCCTCGAGGGTGCTAGGGCAGGGAAGGAATGCCCGTCAGTGGCCACCCTGGTTCGAACGCAGGCCCCACCCCTCCTACCCCGCCCCTACCTGGACTCCGGGCTGCGGTCAGCCGGCTCCGCCTCCTCCCCCTGCGGGCAGGTGGAGGGGGTTCAGCGGGTGTGGGATGGACTTTGCCCGCCCTCAGGCTCACCCTCTGCACCAGCTCGGCCCCACCTGAGCCCCACTCACCTCCGCAGGCCCCCTCCACTCCTTTCCGACCTTGCGGTGCTCCCTGGCCGCCTGCGGTCCCGGACCCTGCCCGTCGGGCGCCTCTGCTGGCGGAGGGGCAGGAATCAGCCCAGGTACCTCCGGAGGGAGCCCTCTCTGAGTGCCCGGGTCCCCGGCTCAAGCCCCCCAGAAAGCAGGAAGACTATGGGAGAGACTGGATGGTGCCCTGGGAACGACCTCCCCCAGAGAGCAGACCTCACCTCTCTGGGCAGGGCCCTCAGAGTTCTCCACTCCAGGGACGCGGGGCCTCCGGGAAGGTTCCTGTCGGGAGGGAGAGGCCAGTCAGTGCACCAGGACGTCTCGCACCACCCCACGCACCCTCGATGACCCCTCTCACCAGGCTCTGCGCTGGCTTCCCTAGCTCTGGGGCCTTCCCTGCCGCCTTCTCTGCCTCCTTCAGGTCTGTCAGAGTCACACCCTGGCAGGGAGAGGGAGAGGGGACAGTCAGAGCATGCTGGGGTCAGGCCCAGCTCCTTTCCTCAGACCCCAGGCCCCCAGCCCCTCCTCCCTCAGACCCAGGAGTCCAGACCCCAGCCCCTCCTCCCTCAGACCCAGGAGTCCAGACCCCCAGCCCCTCCTCCCTCAGACCTAGAAGTCCAGACCCCAGCCCCTCCTCTCTCAGACCCAGGAGTCCAGACCCCAGCCCACCCCACACCTGTGTGGACCTCCGAGACTGGCGCATGAGGCGGGAGCGAGCTTTTCGCTGGGATTCTGACTCCTCATCCCGCACAGGCATCTGGTAGGACCTGAGGGAAGGGCCCCAACCTCAGGGAGGGGGCCTGGGGACCCTGTCCCATTCCATGGCTGACACCCTCAGGGGGAGGCAAGTTCTATGGGAGAAGACTCCAACTCCCAGGAGACCTGGGGCCAGCTCTCCCTCAGGAGCCCACCCAAAGCCCAGGGACTCCTGCTTGACATCATTTCTCCCTGCTGGGGGGAGGGTGGAAGCCTCCTGCCCTGGCCTCTTCACCTCCGTCTGTCCCGGCAGTCTGCTGGGGGTGCCGTGGAGGCTGTGGGGACATTTGGCTTCACTGGGGATTCAGGTTCCAGAATCCTGGAGGGAGGCGAGGAGTTCTCCAGGCGAGGAGGAGGCTTGGTGACCTCAGACCTGCATCAATTCATTCATTCAACAAACATTACTCAAGTGCATCATGTGCCGCCATTGGAGATGCGGCTGAGAACAAAAGAGACAGTTATCTGAGCCATGAAAGAGTCAGAGCTGAGCAGAAATACACAAAACCAACACAGCCATGAAAAGCCCAGCACACTATCCACGCCATCAGACAGAGAAAGGGCTCTGGACAGAAGCAGTGTGAGAACTGGGACCAGGAGGGTGTGCGTGTGCAGACGGCGCTGTGGTGGCAGCAAGGTGGCCAGTGTGCGCCTTGAGGGGAAGGTAAGGGAGAAGAGGTGACATTTCAACACAGACCTGAGGGAGGGAGGGAGGCCCCCAGGGGACACGGCACAGGCCCTGGAGTGGGAGCAGGAACCAGACCCCAGGGAGCACACAGACTCGCCCAGGATCACACAGAGAGGTTTGGAACCCAGACCTGCCACCCACCCTCGAGGGGCCCAGGCCCTGAGCACTCACAGGGCAGAGGGTTCTGGCAGCTTCTGGGAGGTGGTCGGGGTAATTCTGGCAAGACGGAGCTCCTTGGCCTGTGCAGAGAGGAGAGGGGGAGGAAGGGGCAGTCCCCTCAACTGGGCAGGGGCCTGGACCTGGCCCACCCCTACTCACCTGAGCAGAGTTCCCTTCCAGCCAGGAGGAGGAAGCTGATCGCTGCAGCCCAGCTCCGGGGGCTCCTTCTGCTGACCGCCTTTCCGGGGGACCCAGGGCACCAGAGCTCCCTGTCTTCAGGAGGCCAAAGCGCCTGGGGAAGGGGGCTTCTTCGGGCGGCTGTGAGAAGGTCTCAGTTAGGGAGAAAGGATCCCTCTTCTCATACCTCATGGGTTAACCCCCAAGGACTGCAACAAACTATAATTCCCAGCAGCCCCTGGGGCAGGCACAGTTTTAGGCTTTTTAGAGGCAGCCAGTTGTCCAGGAGGACTCTGGGAACTACAGTCTTCACCCTACCTACTCCCATAGTTCCTAGGCTTACCGGCTTTATGGAATCCCACCTCCCCAGCCCTCCCAGCCTCACAGGACCTCTCAGTGCATCCACTCACCAGGGAGCTCTTAGGGCTAGGGTGCGGCGGGGAGGAGACGCCATTGAGCGTTCTGGGTTCTGCAGGGGGTGGCTCTGCGGTGCAGGAGGTCACAGAAAATGCCAGTTGCCTCGAGAATCAGAGAACCCGACCCCCACCTCCTTCAGACCCAGGAGTCCAGATTTAGGCCCCTCACCGGTGGGACCTTCTTCTCCTTCATCCTCATCCTGGATGGGGGGCCCCCCAGCCCCACCAGGCCGGCGCTCCTTGGACAGGTCCTGAAGGGAGATCTTCTCTCGACTGCTCAGACGGCAGACAGAGCTCCTGTTGGGGAAGGAGAGGGCGTGGGGTGCAAGCCCACGCCTCCAGCCACCTGGCCACACCCAGACTCCTCCCTCCCTGTACCTTCTGTGTTTGCTGTTGGAGGGCACCTGGGGCTCCTGGCCCCAGCTCTGGGAAGCTTCTTTTTGGTTCCGAAGCTGCAAGGAGGGAAGGAGGGAAGGGGGCTGCTGGGGAGAGGTGGAGCACATGTCCCCCAGAGCAACATCACCATGAGCAGCTGTGCAGCTCAGTGCCCGCCTCGTGGGCTTATCAGTTTTCCTACAGATGGCCACCCTCATGGAGAGGAGGTGCCCTGCATTCAGCAGGCGCCCGTGGCCACCACGTGCAGGCACCGCCATCTTGTCCTCATGGCCCCCACCCACGAGAAGCCTCCAGTCTCATCCCAGAGGAGTCCTTCTAGCTCCCAGGGGCGACCTGCTCAGACCTCACCCTGACCCCTGAGCACACCCAGGGCACTGGTGGGCCCTCAGCTGCCCCACTCTGGCTGCCAGCGTTCACCTCCTCCTTCCCTGCACAGTTCACCACTGTCTTCACACCTTCAGGCCTCTGCATGTGGTCCTTATGCCTCCCACCAGGAGCGCTAGGAGGGCCCTTCATTCCTGTCCTTCTAGAAAACCTTTTTTTTTTTTTTTTTGAGACAGAGTTTTGCTCTGTCACCCAGGCTGGAGTGCAACGGCACGATCTCGGCTCACTGCAACCTCCGCCTCCCAAGTTCAAGTGATTCTCCTGCTTCAGCCTCCCAAGTATCTGGGATTACATGCTCGTGCCACCACACCTGGCTAATTTTTGTATTTTTAGTAGAGGTGGGGTTTCACCGTTTTGGCCAGGCTGGTCTCGAACTCCTGACCTCAAATGATCCACCCATCTCAGCCTCCCAAAGTGCTGGGATTATAGGCATGAGCCACCGCGCCCAGCTCCAGCAAACTTTGTGCTATAGTAAGTACTCTTGTCTTCCAGAAAGTGTCCGCGGATGCTCCCAGGCTGGACTCCCCTCATATCTGACTGAGCTGACCCTTCTCTACCCATTAAACCCCTCATGGCCCTATGGCCCTCAGGGCAGAAGCCACCCTGTTCCTCAGCCTGGCACTCGTGGCCCTCCAGGGTCTGCCCTGCCTTACGCCCCCCTCCCTGGGCACCTCAGGGCACCCACCCTTGCCCCCCAGCCTATGGGAGACCTTCTTCTCCTATTTCCATCAGGCTCCATCTGGCTCCTGCCAACCTTTCAAGAACCATCTCTGTTCCCCTGCCCACACACCAGAAGCCCTAGGCTGGGCCTCGGGAGCTTCCTTTTGCCTAACACAGCTCACTGAACGCAGGCATGGCTCTTGCGCTTTCCAGTGGCGCACGTTCCCCAGAGCCTCCTCACAGAACAATCCACGTCACAAATAAGCCCTCATGCAAGTGCACACCATACATTCCCACTTGACAGAGGAGGAAACTGAGGCCTGGAGAGGGTAAGCGGCTGGCTAGGACCCATGGTAGATCCATGGCAGAGCCGGGATTCCAACCCAGGCAGTCTGGCCAGGGCTCACACACTTCACTCCTTCACACCATGTTTTCCCAGCAAGGCTGCCCCAGGGATGGCTGGGGGACACCTGGCAGGTGACCAGCCCAGCCTGAGTTTAGGACAAACCTGTGCGTCCACAGGCTACCCTGAGACAATGAGGTATGCTGAGCTGGTTTGTTACTTTGTCTGAGTGTCAGACAACCCTGTCTGGGTCTTTCTGCTGCCTCCCCACCAGGCAGCAGGAAGCTCTGCAGCCCTGTGTCCATTCTGCCCTGGCGAGGGCCTTCCCTGGGGATGGGGCTAGGTCACCAAGCATGAAAGAGCAGGTGGCTGGGGTGGTGGATGTCAGAAGTCAGGGGGAGTCCCCCCTCTGCAGCCTCCTCTAAGTGAGGAGGCTGGAGTAAGCTCCTCGGCCCTGACACTCACGTCCTCCTGTTTCCGGGCTAGTTCCTCCAACAGGCTCAGCACTTCCTCATCCGCCAGGTCACAGGGACGCTGCCCCTGGGGGAGGGGAGGAGCAGGAGCAGACAATGAAAGAGGTGCTGGGCCCTCCCCGTGCCCTGCCCCCCACCAGACTGGGCCCCAGCCCTCACCGCGTGGGTCAGCGAGTCCATGCCCCCGCCATGCTCGGCCAGCAGGCGGCAGGCATCCTCCACTCCCCAGTGTGCCGCCGCATGCAGGGGGGTCCAGCCATCCCCATCCCGGAGCTCTGGATCGTAGCCAGCCTGAAGGAGCAACCTGGGGGCCAGGGAGGCTCTGGGTCAGAGGCCAAGGTGGGGCACTGGGCTGATTTTGGCCGGTGGGGCAGCAACTGAGGTTCCAGGCTTTGAGACCAAAACGCCCCTGGATGGGCTGAATAAAGAGCCACCGCCCATCGTCCCCTGCCACAAGAGGCCCCTCTGCACTAGGCCTTGCCCCTCCCCTTGGACCAGTGGCTATATGTTAAACCTTGGCCTTGCAGGAGGCCTCTGGAACCTGTCCCTGGCGTGGGCTGTGGGATTCCATGGTGGAGGCAGTAGGGTGTAGGGAGGCAGCCCCAGAGAACATGGGTGTAAGACCCTGTGCCAGCCCCCACACCTGTCAGAAGGTTGGGACCCCCAAAGGGCTTTCTCAGGGCAGTAGTGTTCTAGGACCCCAGCTGGCTTAAAGAAGTGACTTCCAACCAGGGCAATGCTGTCCACCGTCCCCCAGAGGAGACCCGGCAGGTCTGGAGACATTTTTGTCGTCATAACTTGGGGCAGGGGCTGGTGGCATCGGCTGGGTGGAGGCCAGGGAGGCAGCTCCACACCCCGCAGTGCTCAGGAACAGCCCCACAAGGAGAAGGATCTGACCCACAGTGTCACTGGCATCCAGGCTGAAAACCCCTCCCTGAAGACAATTTGCTGGCAGAAAACAATAACCACCTTAAACCATTCAGTTGGAGGGCAAAGGCAAGGTTACAAGTCCAGGGCCACTCTCAAGCTCAGCGGAGGGTAGGATGCATCTATTTTTGGAGAACTGGAATGAGGCTCTGTGTCAGTGAGAAAGAGCTTCGCAGAGTGGAAAAGACGGACAGCCTGGGATAGGCTACAAAGGCCTTATAAGCACAAGTCCCTCCATCAGGCCCCACCCACCTCGCCCCTCACCTTGCCCACACTTCGCCACTCACCCTGCTGCAGCTGTACCAGCCTCTCGCCACTTCCCCAGGCACCCACCACCCGCCTGCCTGCCACAGGCCTCTGCACTTGCTGCTCTCAGCCTGGGGTGTTCTGTGCCCTGCATCATCTCACGCTGAGCCCCTTTTTGGCAGCCACCACCCCCTCACCCCATGTCTCCTGACCCTGAAGCCCCTCCTCATCACATTTGGCTTCTCCCACCACCCTATGTATGTCTTAAGCCAGCAGTTCTCAACTGGGACCATGCTGCCCCCCAGGGGACATTTGGCCACGTCCAGAGACATTTTTGGTTCCCACAACCAGGGATGCAGAGGCCGGGGAGGCTGCCCCACAGTATCGTCAAGTCAACATGCACCTCTACTCCGCAACAGATCTCTGACCAGGAGAATGCTGCTTACATTATTTTAAAAATGCAGTCTGGCTGGTCGCGGTGGCTCACACCTGTAATCCCAGCACTTTGGGAGGCCAAAGCAGGCAGATCACTTGAGGTGAGGAGTTCAAGACCAGCTTGGCCAACATGGCAAAACCCCAACTCTATTAAAAATACAAAAATTTTAAAAATAAACATACAAAAATTAGCCAGGTGTGGTGGTGCACGCCTGCAATCCCAGCTACTCGGGAGGCTGAGGCAGGAGAATCGCTTGAACCCAGGAGGCGGAGGTTGTAGTGAGCTGAGATTATGCCACTGAACTCCAGCCTGGGCGACAGAGCAAAATTTCGTCTCAAAAATAAAAATAAAGAAATAAATGCAGTCAATAGATCTGAGTGTAAACATGCACCCTTACAAGGGAGCAGTCATGAAATTACAGTCCATGAATATTTCTAAGTCCAAAGTGCTTTAGTGCTACCCACCCAGGCCACCGGCTGGACACAGTCGCTTGGCCAGACACAGGCCACCCAGCTGAAGGCCAATCTCCTACTGTCCCTTGTGACTAGGGTCTGGCACATAGGATGATGGCGTTAAGTGGTACAGTGCCACTTGAGGACTGCTCTCTTAGAAGGATGGTTGTTTGCTCCCTTTGCCCTCCCTCTTCCTGCTGGCTGGGATGCAGGTGCAATGGTAGGACATGAAGCAGTCCCCCAGGACTCAGGGGTGGAAGCCATGGGAGGAAAAGGGCACAGCCTCCAGGACTGAGCACGTCACTGGGCCCAACCACTTAGCGTTTCCAGTTCCCTTGTGGTAAGGATCATCTCAGGGAGGGACACAGGACCAACACGGCCTCTGAGCAACAGAGCTGGGACTCAGGCCGGACACAGAGGCCCAGGTGCTCTACTTCAGCACCAGGTGTTAAGCAGAAGGGAGCAGCCTGGAGCTGTTACAGTCATCTGATGTACCTCACTGAGAAAACCAGATGAAAAACTGTCAATGTGGAGGTGAGCAGAGAGGGGAGGAAT
This sequence comes from Cebus imitator, assembly GCF_001604975.1. Taxonomy (NCBI): domain Eukaryota; kingdom Metazoa; phylum Chordata; class Mammalia; order Primates; family Cebidae; genus Cebus; species Cebus imitator. The sequence goes on from NW_016107505.1 coordinate 233,846, forward strand.
TCATGTTAACTTCATTTTTATGCTGAATAATAAAGTGTAAGATCACAAAAGAGAGAGGAGGGAACTGAAAAAAGAATGAGGAACCTGAGGATGAGAACTGGAACCACCGACTTTAATGGAAAGGGGAAGGCAGCCAAATAGGAGCAAGTAAGACCCAAGACTGAGCTGAGGATGACAAAAAGAGAGTATGTAAGAAAATTTAAACTATGTATGAACCCTGGCCGGGTGCAGTGGCTCACGCCTGTAATCCCAGCACGTTGGGAGGCGGAGGCTGGTGGATCACCTGAGGTCAGGAGTTCAAGACCAACCTGGCCAACATGGAGAAACCACGACTCTACTAAAAATACAAAAGTAAGCCAAGTGTGGTGGCGTACTCTCATAGTCACAGCTATTGGGGAGGCTGAGGCAGGAGAATTGCTTGAACTCAAGGCAAAGGTTGCAGTAAGCTATGATCACACCACTGCACTCCAACCTAGGTGACAGCGAGACTCCATCTCAAAAACAAATAAATACGAATAAACTATATATGCACCAAATAGTCTTAAAATATGTACAAAGTGTAACTGACAGAGCTACAAGACGAAACACACAAAGTCCATAATCACAGCAAGAATTCTTTAAAATATCACTACAGATAAAACAGCATGATTACAAGGTTGATCTAGTAACCTACAGAGAACACTGTACTTGATGACACCATTCTTTTCCAAATTGCATATACTGGGGTATAAGATAGAACAAATTTCAAAAGCTAGAATCACATAGAACCCATTCTCTGACCATGGTGTAATTAAGCCAGGAAAATAGTAATACAATGATGACTAAGGAAGTCCTATATGTATTTGGAAAATCTGCCGAGCACAGTGGCTCACACCTGTAATCTCAGCACTTTGGGAGGCTGAGGTAGGTGAATCACTTCAGCCCAGGAGTTCTAGACAGGCCTAGGCAACATGTCAAAACCCTATCTCTAACAAAAATTAGCAGGGCATGGTTGTGTGTGCCTGTAGCCCCCACTATTCAGGAGGCTGAGGCAGGAAGATCACCTGAGCCTGGGGAGTTTGAGGCTGCAGTGAGCCACAAATGCACCACTGCACTCCAGCCTGGGCGACATAGCAAGACCCTGTCTCAAAATAAATAAGAAAAGATTACAAAATGGGAAATATTTTACACTGAATGACAATACAAAAGACTGCCACGTCAAAACTTGTGGGTACAACTAAGGCTGTACTTAGAGTGAAATACATAGCCTTAGGTACGTACATTTAAAAAGAAAGGGACAAGATCCACAGGAAGGTATAAGACAGCAAGATGGACAGACAAGCCCAACTCACCTCATCACCTCAATGTAGCCCTTGGCAGCGGCCACGTGCAGGGCAGAGGCACCTGTGCGGGGGTGCCGGGCCTCTGGCATGGCGCCCCCATTCAGCCAGCACCTTGTGTCATGAAGCAGCAACTCCTCTTCCGCACGCTTGGCTGCCTCCACGTCCACACCTAGGAGGAAAAGAGGACTAGGTAGGACTCACACCCCATGACCTGGAAGACCCAGGGTTATACCCTGGGCTGGCCGGGGTTGAGCCCTGTGACTTGCTGACTCCTTCTCCCCCTGCTCCCCTGTGAGACTCAGGAGGCCTCAACTAGCCCAGCTGTTTCCCAGCTGTGGTCCATGCAGTCCTGGTCCCACTCAGGGTCTCTGAGTCAGCACTAAGCACTGGGAAAATGGAGATCACAGGACTTTTCCACTTCAACCAGAAATTCACCTTCTTTTTATTATTTTTAATATAAAAACTAAAGTTTACTGAGCAAATCCAGTGTTCAATTACATCTAACTTTTCCTGTCGCTAGCAATTTTTTTTGTTTTGTTTTTTGAAACAGAGTCTCACTCTGTCACCCAGGCTGGAGTCCAGTGGTGCAATCTCAGTGCAACCTCTGCCTCCCAGATTCAAGAGCTCCACCCAAGTAGCTGAGATTACACGCATAAGTGACCGTGGCCGGCTAATTTTGGTATTTTTGGTATAGGCAGGGTTGCACCACGTTGGGCAGGCTGGTCAAACTCCTGACCTCAGGTGGTCTACCCGCCTCAGCCTCCCAAAGTGTTGGCATTACAGGCGTGAGCCACCATGCCCACCCCAATATAATCTTAATCTAGCATCTTCACACATTTTATTACTATTACTACTTCTCTCACTCATGACAATAAACCAAGCAAAAAGCCACTACACGAAGTACTTGTGCCATTAGGGCAACAACTTCTTTCCTACCCAGGTTTTTGATCCCTGTTTGCAAATGTGCTGACACCTACAGCAATCTGGGAAAAGCATGCTTCCTAACTAGTCAATTTCATTTAATCCAATTGTTGTACTGTATTATAGATGCAAAAGACAAGTAATGACCAAAATTAAAGTTGACTTTGGATCAAAACAGGTACCCTTATTGAGGCAGAAATCGTCATCTATTGGTGGCTACTGAGGATCCTTATTCTTTTTCATACTATGAACTTTTTTTTTTTAGGCGGAATTTCACTGCAACCTCCACCTCTGGGGTTCAAGTGATTCTCCTGCCTCAGTCTCCCAAGTAGTTGGGATTACAGGCACCCGCCACCACATCCAGATAATTTTTGTATTTTTAGCAGAAATGGGGTTTCACCATGTTGGTCAGGCTGGTCTCAAACTCTTGACCTCAGGTGATTCACCCCCCTTGGCCTCCCAAAGTGCTGGGATTACAGGCATGAGCCACTCCATCTGGTCTAATTTTTTTTTTTTTTTTTTTTTTTTAAGAATAAATAGAGATGGAGTCTCACTATCTTGCCCAGGCTGGTCTCAAACTCCTGGGCTCAAGCAAACCGCCCACTTCAGCCTCCCAAAATGCTCAGATTACAGGCATGAGCCACTGTGTCTGGCCAAACTTTTTTTTTTCTTTAGGAGTCAGAGTCTCACTTTGTCACCCAGGCTGGAGTACAGTGGCATAATCATAGCTCACTGCAGCCTCAATCTGCTGGGCTCAAGCAACCCTCCCAGCTTAGCCTCCCAAGCAGCTGGAACTACAGGCACATGTCACTATGCCCCGCTAACTATTTTTATTTTTTCTAGAGATGGGGGCCTCCTGATTTTGCCCAGGCTGGTCTTAAACTCCAGACCTCAAGTAGTTTTTTGTTTGTTTGTTTGTTTGTTTAAATGAGACAGATTCTCACTCTGTTGCCCAGGCTGGAGTGCAGTGGTGCAACCTTGGCTCACTGCAACCTCAATGAACCTCCCAGGTTCATGCAATTCTCTTGCCTCAGCCTCCCTTGTAGCTGAGATTACATAGGATACAGGTACCCACCACCATGTCCAGCTAATTGCTATATTTTTAGTAGAGGGAGAAGAATCGATTAAACTCAGGAGGTGGAGGTTGCAGTAAGCCGAGATCCTACTACTGCACTCCAGCCTGGGCAACAAGAGTGAAACTCTGTCTCAAAAAAAAAAAGAAGATAAAGTGACTCACGAATTGTTTCTGTACTGATTATATGTTGAAAGAATATTTTCGATATACTGGGTTAAATTTAAAAATTATTAAATTAATTTTACCTGTTTCTTTTGAGACAGAGTATCACTCTATTACCAGGCTGGAGTGCAGTGGCTCGATCTCAGCTCACTGAAACCTCTGCCTCCCAAGTTGAAGCAATTCTCCTACCTCAGCCTCCCAAGTAGCTGGGACTGAAGGCGCACATCACCATGCCTGGCTAATTTTTGTATTTTTAGTAGAGATGGGGTTTCACCATGTTGGCCAGGATGGGCTCAATCTCTTGACCTAGTGATCTGCTTGCCTCGGCCTCCCAAAGTGCAGGGATTACAGGCATGAGCCACCGCACCCGGCCTTCTTTTTACTTTTTAAAATGTGCCTACTTGAAAATTTTCAATTACATTTGTGGCTCACGCTGGATTTCCATTTGACAGCACTAGCAAAGAACCTCAATGTACCAACAGCCCACTTACAAAATGAAAATTCCACAGAGCCAACAGAAGGCCCTGTGCTGTTTCCCAATCTCACAGGTAACCACGACCAAAAATTTGAACATGTGTTTTGTTATGCCCTTACCATATATATATATTGCAAACTTCTGCCACAGAACTAGAAATGGGATCCAAGAAACACAATCCCATCAAATGTGTGTGTTCTTGTCCCACTGCAAGACAAATCGTCCAGGTAAGGGTTGCAGTTTGGCGCCACCTGGTGGCCCCTGAGCACTCAGGTGCAAACTCCAATGCTCCTGGCTGGCTGGGACATCTGGCGGTGGCAGCTACTCCAGGAATGTCAGGTCAGCTGGAGCCCAGCTCATGCACCAGTCTGGAGTGGAGCGCCATGGAGAATACTGGGGACTCAGGGATCTGCCTTTTCTCCCTCTCTCTACCGTTCCTTTTTTTTTCTTTTTGAGACAGGGTCTCACACTGTGTCGCCCAGGCTGGAATGCAGTGGTATAATCACGATTCACTACAGCCTCATATTCCTGGGCTCAAGGGATCATCCTGCCTTGGCCTCCCAAAGTGCTGGGATTACAGGCATAAGCCACCATGCCTGGCTCTGTCATTTCCTTAAAAGGAGTCACCTACTGTTCAATCCTATTATAGCTGAATGGGTCTCCATTCAGGGCGGGGAAGGGAGGGCGACTGGCTTTTTATTCAACCACAGCCAGTGCCCTTCCACATCTGCTGCACATTCTTCTGCGATTTGCTTTTTGTGCTCAACATGTTGCTGAGATTTGTATGTGTCTGCAGACAGAGCCCTTGATGAGGGGTCAGCAAGCTATGGCTTGTGGATGCTGGCCACCTGTTGTTTTCTTTATCTTTTGTTGCTGTGGTGGTGGCAAAATAAGATAAAATTTAACAATTTCCCTTTTTTAAAGTACACAATTTGGTGGCATTTAGAATACTTGCAATATTGTGCAACCATCACCACTATCTACTTCCTGAGCTTTTTCATTATCCCAAATGAATACTGTACCCAATAAGAAGTCCCTCCCAGACAGGCACCATGGCTCATGCCTACAATTCCAGCACTCTGGGAGGCCAGGCTGTGAGATCACTTGAGCCCACTAGCTTGAGAGCAGCCTGGGCAACAAAGGGAGACCCTGTGTCTACAAAACTAAAGTTAGTTAGCTGAACATGGTGGCCCACACCTATGGTCTCAGCTACTTGGGAGGCTGAGGTGGGAGAAGCACTTTCAAGGCTGCAGCGAGCCATTATCACTCCACTGCACTATAGCCTGGGAGGCAGAGTGAGACCCTGTCTTTAAAAGAGAAAAAAAGAAGTCACTTCTCAGAATTCCCTCCCCCCAGCCCCTTGTACCCACCAATCTTTCGGTCTCCATGGATCTGCCCATTCTGGAAGGCTATTTTTGCAAATAAAAGTGTAGCGGAACACAGTCGTTCCCATTCATTCACACACTGTCCCTGGCAGTTTCCCCTCCCCAGTACTGGTGGAACAGTGGTACCAGGCAGGGTGGTATGTCCTGCAGCACCTGAACATTCACCTTCTAGCCCTTTACAGAGAAAGTTGCTGCCCCTGCTTAAATCACTCATTTACAGATGAGTGATTGATCATTCCCTCTTGGGTGTGGGCTCCAGCCTCTTACTACTGCAAACAACACTATGATGAACACTTGTCCATGGGCGGGAAGGCCTCTCTCAGGCTGCCCAGAAGTGGGACGGCTAGAACAAGGCAAAGGTGGGGCTTTCAGCTATAATCGATGCTGACCCAGCATTTCCCAAAGTGGCTGTAATCAGGCAGAAGTTAAGAGCTCCCATGCCCCACCCTTGTCAGCACTTGGAGCTATCCAAGGGTCGATCTGCCTGTCTCCAACACCTCCTCTTCCAGTTGATTTGGATGGTGAGATTCCAAGTGTGCTGGCTTCAAATGTTTCAAAAACACTTCATGTTTCCTTCCTGCCAGTTCCATGCCCCTGTGCAAAGTGGCCAGAGAGGGTCCCTTCTGCACAAGACATGGTGCTGCTGTGTGTCCCTGGGGCCTGTCTCTACAGCATACCTGATGCTTGGGCCTACAAAAACCCATCTCCCTTCCTCTGTGACTTCATCTTGACTTTCCTCACCTACGTTTTGCCCCACATGGTTTCAGTGTGACTGGATCCACAGCCTGGCCCCAAGGTGGGCACATCACCAGGCCTTCCTGTCACCTTTGCAACAATGATGGGCTCAGGAGCTGGCATGTGACCAAGGTGGCCCGGTGAGCATCACCCACTGGGAAAGAGGTGCTGTGTTATGGGCCTGCAGTTAAGACCCACACCAAGTGCCTCATGGAGATAACCTGCCTAAGAGTGAAGCCAATGCAGTGTTCAGCAGAATGATAGAGAGATGCTCTGGATTTCACTTGTGCCCCTGGATCAAACTATGCCTAAAGCCCACATAACTCATGGACTTCAGCTATGTAAAGCCACGGATTGCCTTTAAAAATAATAATAATAATAATGTGGCCAGGTGCAGTGGCTCACACCTGTAAGTAATCTCAGCACTTTGGGAGGACAAGGTGGATGGATCACCTGACAACAGGGGTTCAAGGCCAACCTAGCCAACATGGTGAAACTCCGTCTCTATTAAAAGTACAAAAATTTTGCTTAGAGCCATTACTGGATAGTGAATAAAAGAAAAGGAAAAAAAAAGAAAAAAGAATAAAAGAAAATGAAAAAAAATACAGAAGTTAGCTCGGCATGGTGGTGAGTGCCTATAATCCCAGCTACCTGGGAGGTTCCCGGGCAGTAAGAGCAAAACTCCATCTTGGGCGGGGGGATGTGGTAAGATACACACAATATAAAATTTGCCATCTTTTTTTTTGTTTTCTGAGATGGCTCTTGCTCTGTTGCCACGATCCTGACTCACTGCAGCCTCTGCCTCCCACATTCAAGTGATTCTCCTGCCACAGCCTCCTGAGTAGCTGGGACTACTGGCGCATGCCACCACACCCAGCTCGTTTTTGTATTTTTAGTAGACATGAGGTTTCACCGTGTTGCCCAGGCTGATCGAAACTCCTGACCTCAGATGATCCGCCCACCTCAGCCTCCCAAAGTGCTGGGATTACAGGCATGAGCCACTGCATCTGGCCTAAAATTTACCATCTTAACCACAGCTCAGTGGCATTAAGTAGTCACACTGTTGTGCAACCAATCTCCAAAATGTTTTCATCTCACAAAATTAAAATTGTATACCCTAAGCTGGGGACAATGGCTCATCCCTGTGATTCCAGCACTTTGGAAGGCCAAGGTGGGTGCATCACTTGAGCTCAAGAGTTCCAGACCAGCCTGAGCAACATGGTGAAACCCCATCTCTACAAAAAAATAATAGAAAAATCGCTCTCTTTCTCATCTTGCAAGATGGCGGGTGAAAAAGTTGAGAAGCCGGATACTAAAGAGAAGAAACCTGAAGCCAAGAAGGCTGATGCTGGTAGCAAAGTGAAAAAGGGTAACCTCAAGGCTAAAAAGCCCAAGAAGGGGAAGCCCCATTGCAGCCGCAATCCTGTTCTTGTCAGAGGAATTGGCAGGTATTCCCGATCTGCCATGTATTCCAGAAAGGCCGTGTACAAGAGGAAGTACTCAGCAGCTAAATCCAAAGTTGAAAAGAAAAAGAAGGAGAAGATTCTTGCAACTGTTACAAAACCAGTTGGTGGTGACAAAAATGGCGGTACCCGGGTGGTTAAACTTCGCAAAATGCCTAGGTATTATCCTACTGAGGATGTGCCTTGAAAGCTGTTGAGTCACGGCAAAAACCCTTCAGTCAGCACGTGAGAAAACTGCGAGCCAGCATCACCCCTGGGACCATTCTGATCATCCTCACTGGACGCCACAGGGGCAAAAGGGTGGTTTTCCTGAAGCAGCTGGCTAGTGGCTTGTTACTTGTAACTGGACCTCTGGTCCTCAATCGAGTGCCTCTGCAAAACATGCACCAGAAATTTGTCATTGTCACCTCAACCAAAATTGATATCAGCAATGTAAAAATCCCAAAACATCTTACTGATGCTTACTTCAAGAAGAAGAAGCTGTGGAAGCCCAGACACCAGGAAGGTGAGATCTTCAACACAGAAAAAGAGAAATACGAGATTACAGAGCAGCGCAAGATTGATAAGAAAGCTGTGGACTCACACATTTTATCCAAAATCAAAGCTATTCCTCAGCTCCAGGGCCACCTGCGATCTGTGTTTGCCCTGACAAATGGAATTTATCCTCACAAATTGGTATTTTAAATGTCCTAATAATCTAATTAAATAACTGATTACCTTTAAAAAAAAAAAAATAGAAAAATCATTTAAAAAGAAAAAAGTGGGCCAGACATGGTGGCTCATGCCTGTAATTCCAGCACTTTGGGAGGTCAAGGTGGATGGATTACAAGGTCAAGAGTTCTGGCCAATATGGTGAAACCATATCTCTGATAAAAATACAAAAATTAGCTGGGTATGGTGGTGTGTGCCTGTAGTCCAAGCTACTCGGGAGGCTGAGGTTGTAGCAAGCCGAGATTGTGCCACTGCACTCCTGCCTGGGCAACGAAGGGAGACTCTTGTCACACACACAAAATAAGTGTACTCTTTAAAATACTTCCTATTCTCCCCACCTTCTCCGAGCCCCTGGCTACTGCCATTCCACTGTCTGTCTGTTATTTTGACTATTCTGAGTACCACACAGATGTGGAATCACACAGTACTTGTCCTTCTGTGACTGGCTTAGACGACTTACTTTGTAGCATGTATCAGAATTACCCTCCTTTTTTTTTTTTGAGATCAAGTTTCTCTTTCGTTGCCCAGGCTACAGTGCAATGGCACGATTTCGGCTCACAGCAACCTCAGCCTCCCCAGTAGCTGGGATTACAGGGATGCACCACCACCTAATTTTGCATTTTTAGTACAGACAGGGTTTCTCCGTGTTGGTCAGGCTGGTCTCAAACTCCTGACCTCAGGTGATCCGCCCACCTGGGTCTCCCAAAGTACTGGGATTACAGGCATGAGCCACCGAGCCCAGCCTAGTTTCCCTCCTTTTTTTTTTTTTTTTTTTTTTGAGACGGAGTTTCGCTCTTGTTACCCAGGCTGGAGTGCAATGGCGCGATCTCGGCTCACCGCAACCTCCGCCTCCTGGGTTCAGGCAATTCTCCTGCCTCAGCCTCCTGAGTAGCTGGGATTACAGGCACGTGCCACCATGCCCAGCTAATTTTTTGTATTTTTAGTAGAGACAGGGTTTCACCATGTTGACCAGGATGGTCTCGATCTTTTGACCTCATGATCCACCCGCCTCGGCCTCCCAAAGTGCTGGGATTACAGGCTTGAGCCACCGCGCCCGGCCTTCCCTCCTTTTTAAGGCTGAATCATATCCCATCGTATGAATGGACCACGTTGATTTTCCATTCGTTCAATGATGGGCACTAGATTGCTCCCTCTGGACTACTGTGAATGACACTATGAACATGGGTATGTAAATTGCCTTTTTTGGTTTTATTTTGTTGGGCCAGGATCTCGCCTGACCCCCAGGCTGGAGTAGCAGTGGCTCACTTCATCTTCCCCCTCCCAGGATCAAACAATCTTCTCACCTTTGACCACTGAGTAGCTGGGACCACAAGTGCATGTCGCCACACCTGACTAATGTTTATGTTTTTAGAGATGGGGTCTCACTAGGTTTCCCATGCTGGTCTCAAACTCCTGGGCTCAAGAGATCCTCCTGTCTTGGCCTCACGATATGCTGGGATTCCAGGTATGAGCCACTGCTCCAGGCCTCAAATGGCCTTTTCTGGCTGGGGCCAGGCGGAATGTGTTTTGGTACTTGCAGGGTCACACCTGATTCATCACCTGAGTCGACTAGGCCAGAGGCCTTTATGGTGATGAAGTAAGTGGTGGCTCCAGGCCACCAAGTGACTGGCTGAGCAGATCACGTGCTCACTGAGCCCCAGACCCAGAAAGGAAAACAGCAAGCAAGCCAGGAAAAGTGAAGAGGACAGCCATGCCTGTCATTGGTCTGTCTTCTCGCCCTGCCCTGCCTGTGAGAGGCTGCCAGGGCCACACTATGGCAGCACCAGTCTGGATGCTAGCACCTGGGGGAATTCTGCATCATGTAGGCGTGTCCTGCAGGGGGCGCAAAAGCCCCCACCCTCCTTAGAGCTAGGGTTCAGCCTCTCTGAGGCTCCTCTGTAGAGGCAGGGTGTCACGGGGTGTCACAGGCAGAGGCTTTGTGATTTGGGGCAGCTGAGGGTGTTTCCAGTGCTACCAGTGGCCTTCGTTCCTGGCTGATCCTATAGGCCAATATCCCTCACCAGTATAGGCTTCCCCTCACCCCACAGGTGGGAAGAAGCATGGGTCCCTCTGAGAAACTGATGCAACTTGTCAGCAATTTCTGCAGAAAAATACAATGTCAGAAAGTTCACGGACCCCCTGGAAGCTTTTCCCAGTCTCCCTAGGGTCCAAGGGAGGAGGAGGACTGATCCAGACAGAGGGAACCTAAATCACTCGGACCTGGACTCCCTAGCTGGGTCCTGAACCAGAGCGGGAGAGGCTACAAAGAATGTCAAGGAGAAACACAGGCAACAGTGTAGCATCAAGGTTAGTGCACTGGGTAACAGTGTAGCATCAAAGTTTACACAGCGTGTAACAATGTAGCCTCAAAGTCTACACAGTGTATAACAGTGTAACATCAAAGTTTACACAGTGTGTAACTGTGTAGCATCAAGGTTAATGCAGGGGTAACTGGGGTAATGTGCTGCATACCTACTGTGCTTCAGCAGGAGGTTTCCTTGTGGCAGGAGATGCCTGCTGTGCATCAGGCGAAGAATTACAATGTCTGCAACATAGTATCAAAATGGCCGGGGTGGCTCACTCCTGTAATCCCAGCACTTTGGGAGGCCAAGGCAGGAGGACCATGAGATCAGGAATTCAAGACCAGCCTGGCCAGCATGATCAAACCCCATCTCTACTAAAACTACAAAATTAGCTGGGCATGGTGGCACATGCCTGTAATCTCAGCTACCCAGAGGCTGAGGCAGGAGAATTACTTGAATCTGGGAGGCAGACGTTGCAGTGAGCTGAAATTGCACCACTGCACTCCACACTGGTCAAAAAGCGAAACTCCATTAAAAA
>NW_016107505.1:245390-248578 GCF_001604975.1 Cebus imitator
GAAGGAAGAGGAGAGAAAAAAGAAGAAAGAGGAAGGATAGGAAAAAATGTGTTTATGTCTGAACCTGGGAAGAGGTCACAAGGGAAGGACAGAAAGAGGAAACACAAATGTATCAAAAAGTTAAAAACTGATGATTCTATACTGTATGATTCCCTTTACGTGAAGTGTACAAAACAGCAAATCTACAGACAAAGGGCAGAGAGGGTTGTCTGAGGGTGGGGTGATGTCTAAGGGGATGATGAGAATGTTCTACAGGCAATGTGGTGAATGTGCGAGTATACTAAAAACCACTGAAGTGTGCACTTTGGGTGAATTGCAGGGTATGTGAATTATCTCTCAAAAGGCTATCTAAAAAAAAAAAGAAACACTGGCAAGTCTTAGTGTAAGTCATATGGGTATTCACAAGCTATTGTTTCAACTTTTCTGGAAATTTGAAGCTTTCCCAAAACAGAGTTGGGGGAGGGAAGAGAGAATCCAGCTCCAGGGTTGATTTTAACCACTCCCCATTTTAACGAAAGAAAGGCTCCCAAACCTCAGATCTCCGCCTCCATGTGTCCCACTAGCTACTCCTCCCATGTGGCTCACGCGATCCCCTGAACCCACGTGGAGCCCTATCCTTTTTCAGCCTGGCCAGCGACGCAGCAGGGACACCACGTCAGAAATGGGAAAGCCTGCTGGTATCTCGCTTCTTCATCACTCTCCCTTTCCTTCTAAACGGTCCTCCAGAGCCTGCCAGTACTATGCTCACACCTTTCCACTAACACCCAACCAGACCCTGACAACCACCCCAGGAGGCGGTGACTGTAGTCCTGCTTCAGGAACTAAGGGAACAGAGCTTCAGGGACATGCCTGGAGTCAGCCAGTCACTGGCAGAGCTGGGAGGCAAGTTCAGAAAGTTGGACTTTAGAAGCCACACCAGGGACCCAGGGATCCTCAGTGGTCATCACACACCTGCCAGAAGCAACACCACTTCCCTAGAAAAATGAACTGGCCAGGCAGTTTCAGAGACTCTTGGACCCCATATGAAGGTTCCCAGGGTACCATGAGTCTCAGAGGACAGGGAGACCAGCCCCTGGCAGCTCCTGCATGCCTCTACTCCCCACCAAGTAAATGCATCGCCTCCCAGAAAGACCTGCAGCAGGGTCCCAGCAATCCCACCTAACGCACTCCGGGCGAGTCCCCCCCACCCACCTGCCCCCCGACCCTCCTGCCCACCCCTCCCACCTTGGCATTTCAATTCCCTCAGTTACTCAGAGGGTGAAATAATAATTCCAGTTGGTAGCAGCTTGAGTTCTTAGCCTGTGCCTCTGATGGGCTCCAAACAATCCTGGAGGCAGGTCCCTATGCCCCCATTTCACAGGCGAGGAAACTGAGGCTCAGAGAGAGACAACGACTCCTGGGAAGCAGGGTCAGCCTCAGAGCCTAGGCAGCCTCTAAAATTCTCAGCCTGGAGGCCACAGGTGAGGAGGGGCCCCCACCCCACATGAAGCACACCAGAGCCCACCTCGGTGGGCGATCTCCGCCTTCAGCAGCCCTTCCATGGCGTCCGACTCGGCTAGGTCCAGGGGCAGGTCCCCGTCACTGTTGACGGCGGCGATGTTGGCCCCGTGGCTCAGGAGGTACCTGGGGGTGGGGGTTGGTCAGGGCTGAGGGTCCAGGCCCCCACCCTGACCAGTTCCTGCCCGGCCCTCCCTTGCCTCACCTGGCGATGTCTAGGTAGCCACAGGAGGCGGCCACGTGCAGGGGCGTCCAGCCCTCGTTGTCCGCCTGGTTCACAGTGGCACCCTGCTCCACCAAGAAGCGCACCACCTCCAGGTTCTCGTCAATGCAGGCCTGGGGGCGGGAAACAGCCGTCAGCCGCACCTCCCCCAGCCACATCGTTCCAGCAAGGCAGGGCTCCAGAGAAGCCACAAAAACAGACCCAGGGACACGGTGCCGGTGACAGTAGGGAAAACAACCCAGCATCCTCTGGCCACCAGCTGTTTCAGACACCCTAGATGCCCAATGGTCAGGTCAACCAGACCTTCAGCGCTCAGTGGAAACCACAAAAGGAATCCTGGCTACCTGCAAACAGGAAGTGAACGGGAAGGGTTGGGGCTTCTCATCTGGGTGTGGGAATCCCACATGGTACTTGTTAGACACAGCAAAACCCCCGTCACCACCCACAGGGTGGCGCTTCCAGTGCTAAGACTAGGGAAGAAGTTCCAGCCCCTCCTCCTTCAGAGCCAGGAGTCCAGGCCCCCAGCCCCGCCTGCCTTAGACCTAGTCAGGTCCTTCCAAGGGTCAAGCCTAGAAACAACCCCAGCAGATACTCTGCAGGAACGAAAGGATGCGGGAAGGTCACCCTGTGCTGGGACAGACTCGGGCCTGGACAGCACTCCCAGAGGGGTGAGACAGCTGCACACCTGTGTGCCCGGGGCCCAAGGCAGTCACACTCCTGGTCACTGAGGCCCACTCCACACGGGGCACTGCAGCCAGGGGCTTACATGGACCATCGTTGCTCATTCTTCCGTTAGGAGTCAAAAACTTGGGGAGACAAAAGACAAAGTCCAGGGGCCAGAGGAGGAACTGACCCCAGGCCTTGTGGACACCAGGTGGGCCCTGGGACCTGAACTGGAACTGAGGGAGGAGTGAAGTTAAACTCCTAGATCCAGGGGCAAATCAGCCCCCCAAGTCCCTCACCTCTCCACAGCTGCCCATCTGGAGAAGGGGGAGGGAGCTCCGAGGGCCAAGAGCATGAGGTCATGGAAACTCGGGCTGCAAGGGGGGCCGCACGTGCCCTGGGAACGGGATGAACTCCGCTCGTTTATTTCCACCCGGTTGTCATGGTGACGGGGGGGGGGCAAGGAGAGAGATGGGCCTTTCCCTTTCAAGGACCTGCCCAGCGCAGGCATCCTTGTGAAAGATGCCTGAGGTCTGGGCACCAGGGACTCAGGAATCCAGGCCCAGTCCCTCCTCCATTCAACCCAGAAGTCCAGGCCCAGACCTTCTGCCCTCAGATGCAGGAGTCCAGGTCTACAGCCCCTCCCCATTCAGGCCCAGGGTTCCAGGCCCAGCCCCTCCTCCCTTAGACCCTGCAGTCCAGGCCCCAGTCCCTCCTCCCTCAGACCCAGGAGTCCAGGCCCCATCCCCTCCTCCATCAGGCCCAGGGATCCAGGCCCAGCCCCTCCTCCCTCAGACCCAGGAGT
>NW_016107505.1:248748-256498 GCF_001604975.1 Cebus imitator
CCCTCCTCCCTCAGACCCAGGAGTCCAGGCCCCATCCCCTCCTCCATCAGGCCCAGGGATCCAGGCCCCATCCCCTCCTCCATCAGACCCAGGGATCCAGGCCCAACATCTCTTCCCTCAGACCCAGGAGTCCAGGTCTACAGCTCCTCCTCCTTCAGACCCAGGGATCCAGGCCCAGCCCCTCCTCCCTCAGATCCAGGAGTCCAGGCCCCAGTCCCTCCTCCCTCAGAGCCAGGAGTCCAGGCCCAGCCCTTCCCCCCTCAGACCTAGAAGCCCAGGCCCCCAGCTCTTCTCTGTTGAGCCCTAAGGATCCTGTACCCAGCCCCTCCTACTCTAGCCCCCAACCCCCCAGCCACTAAGGCAACTGGGGGGCAGGAATGGGGGGAGTGTACCAGCCTCAGCAAGTGGTTAATAAACCCACCTCAGGGGTACCCTGAGAACTCAGGAACAGCCACAGCAGGGGGCTGGTGCTTGGGGACCTGCCCCGAGAAGGATGCAGAACGAGAAACACAGCCCCAGATGGACAAAGTGGCCGGGACTCAATCAAGAGTCACTCAGAGACAGTGAACAACTGTCCCTGTTTCCTGGGACTGAGGATTTCAGCGCTTAAATTAAGCTGTCCTGGGCAAATAGCATAAGCTGGTCACCCCACACCCAAACCTGACCCAAATCCAGCTCCCCTGCTTGCTGGCCATGTGGCCTGAGAAGGGACCCTCCCCTCTCTGAACCCAGGGCCACCCCAATCCTCCAGGCCTCCTGCGATGCCCTGAAGAGTGAGTTTGCCAAGCAGTCACCCCAGTCGGGAGAGAATCCACCCGGAAGGCAGCCTGGAGGACAGGGCTGGGGCAGCCTCTCTCAGGGTCCAGGCCAAGGAGGTGGCCTGGGGCCTTTGAAGGATGCAGGAGAAGGGGGCTCAGTCTGAAGACCAGAGCCAGGAACCCCTGTGGGGAAGCTGCAGGAGAGCCAGGAGCATGGGATGGTGGGTGAGGAAGGGCGACAGGGAAGCCTAAGGCCCTCTCCTGGGCTTGCCAAGGACTCAAACCCAGAGGCCCAGGGCAGGGCTTTAGGGAATTGGGACCCGGCTCTGGGTGGAGGAATATGTCCCAGATAGCACCGGGCCTCTTTAAGAAAAGAAGGATGGAGAAAGAGAAAGGAGGCAGAGGCGGCCACAGCCGGGTGAACACCTAGGATGCATCATTCTCACAAAGGGAGTTTTCCACAGACACCCTCCCTCCTCACCACAGCCCTGCCAGGGAGGGGCCGACTACTGACCCATCTCACAGGTGAAACCCACGCACAGAGGACCTATACAAATTCAGGGCTACAAAGTTGAAGAGCCGAAATTAGAACTCAGGACCAACTTATTCGATTTCCTTTTTCCAAACTGCTACTCTTTTTGGGAAGTGTAAAGCAGCAGCAGCCCCCGGACCAGTGAAATGCACGAGACTGTGGGGTCAGAGCTGCTCAGGCTCCGGGAGAGGGCAGTGGAGGGTGGCCACTGACAACCGGGCATCCTCCCCTTCCCGCCCACCCCCTGGCAAGCTCCCCCTCCCAGGATCCTCTCTGGCTCCATCAGTAAGCACACCTTAGGGGTTCTGGCAAGGAGAGAGAGGTGGCTCCAAGAAACGGAGGTGTGTCACCAGATAAAGAATCTGCTCAACAGGAGATGGGGGTTAGACCCAACATTGGGAGACTAGGCGGGAAGAGGCCTAAGGATGGGGTCCCTAGTGACCCCACTGTGGGGTAGAGAGGACAAATAAAAGCACCCAGAACCAGAGCCACGTTAACTGGCCCTGGGCTTTGCCATCCTGTGCAGGGAATGAGAGAACCCTGGGAATATAAGGTGGTCTGGCTCTGGGACCCAGGATCCCTGGAGGCAGCAAACATGCTGTCATGAAGGAGACATGGGGGCCGGACATGGAAGAGGAGGACTGGCAGAGCTCTGGGGCCCCTGGAAGATGCCATGATGGGGGGCTGGGAGATCGAGCACAGAGACTCGATATAGGAGTCTACAGGGTAAGGGGGGTGGGGGAGCTGCCCAAATAAAAGGAGAGGTGACCCAAATCCACAGGAGGAAGGGGCGTCCAGGCAAAGAAAGCCAGAGGATGGAGAGGTGGCCAAAGCCAGGCAGGGGGGTACTTTGGGGTGGTCCAGAAACTGATGATGCAGGCCTACAAGAAGGGGAGGTGAGGACTGGAGGGAAAGACATCACTCAGAGAAGGCCATCCTAAAAAACGAGATGGCACAGGCCCCAGGAGAAGACGGAAAAGGGAACCGAGCGAGTTAAGACAGCAGTGGGGGCTGGGGTAGGGAGGAGAGGACCCAGATAAGGGGAGCATCCTCCAAGGACGCCACGTGGTGCAGCGCCGAGAAGGAAGAGCATCCCTGGGCAGCAACAGACAGCACAGACCAAGGGGAGGAGGGAGTGGAGGAAGATGGAACATGAATGAGGTGACAGGGAAGAATCTGGGCCTAGCCGTAGAGGTGGCCCAGGCCCCAGGCTGCGGCGGAAAGCAGCACAAGCCTGTGAGAATGCAGGTCGGTGAAAGCGGTGCCTGCCTGGAAAGAGGAAACAGTGGGCCAGAGGCGCCGCAGACGCCAGCAGAGCTAAAAGTGGTCCGGACTCGGGAGAGAGACGGCAGCGTTAGTTAGAGGGCAGAGGAGAGGCGGCGGCACAGCAAGGGCACTCGGGGGCGAGAAGAGGGCAGCGCAGAGTGGCAACGGCCAGGACCAGACAGATGGACCAGGCTGAGCCGTGGGAGCTGGCTTAGGTTCAGGAGAGGGCAGGGCAGGGAGGGAGGCAAAGCCCAGGATCGGCTGGAGAGGCTCAAAATCTTTAGAGGTGAGGTCGAGGGGGGATGGTAAGGAGGACTGGGAGGAGGGTGTCAGCACAGGCTGGCAAAGCCAGGGACAGTTAAAGCGGTCCCAAATCGGAAGAGGGGAAGTCGAAGAGGAATGGCACAGGGAACAGGGACAAGGCAACGGCTCCATTTCGGAAGAGGGGAGGTGGCAGAGGGATGGTAAGCGGGGCAGGGGCGGGGTGGTCAGATAGGGCGGCGAAGCCCAGGGCCAGGAACGGCGGCTCGGAACCCTGGAGGGAGGGTGCCCCCGCTGGCGCAGCGGAGGGTGGGCCTGGCCCCGGGAGACGCCGGGCGGAGGGCGCTGACCTGGTGCAGGGCGCTGATGCCATCGGCGTTGGTGGAGTCCAGCACAGCGCGGGCGGGCGGCGGCGCGGCGGGGTCCAGCTCGGCGCCGGGGCCGGGGCCGGGGTCGGCGGCGCGCAGCATCAGACGCGCCTCGTCCAGGTCGCCGCCCGCACAGGCCGCCAGGAACTCGGCGGCGCGCTCGAAGCGGACGGTGCGGGCGCGGCGCTCCCCGGGGCCCGGCTCGGCGCCCGCCCGCGCCCCCCACTGCCGCAGCTGCTCCCGCCGCCGCTCCCGGGCAGCAGCCGCCGCCGCCCCCGGGCCAGCCGCCGGGCCATCTTCTCCGGACATCGCGCCGCCCGCCCGCCCAGCGAGCGAGCGAGCGCCGAGCCCCAACTGCCGCCGCCGCCGCTCTCCCGCCCGCCCGCCCCGGGGGCCGCCGGGAACTGCCGCTGGCCCTGCACCGCCCCAGGGATCTCCCGGCCCCCGCCCGGCGCGCCGACGTCACGGCGCTGCTCCAGGGTATGCTGGGCAGGTCGCGGGGAGCGCTGGGAAATGGAGTACATAAGCGGAAGCTGCCCCAGGCCACTTTCAAGAGTCGTTGTGCCCCCAAGCACAATGGGAAGTCCGCAGCTCCGGGGCGCTCAATGGAAATCGCCGGATGAGGGCCTGCTCCGGGGAACGCTGGGAAATGGAGTCTACAGGCTGGAGGGGTGCCCCACGGCATGCTGGGAGGCGTAGTGCAGCAGATACAGGGGACGAAGGGCAGGCTGCCCCAAGTTAGGAGATAGACTGGACTGCCGGGTGGGAAGGAGTGCGGAGGGAGGCAGGATTGTTGTTGTTTTTGTTTTATTTATTTTGTTTTTTTTTCTGACCCCTTAACTAGAAATAAGCTCCACGAGGGCAGGGATTTTTGTCTTCAGTGCACTACTTGTCCTCAGTGCCTAGAACAGAACCTGAGAACAGGTGATTGCAAATATTTTTTGACTGAATGAATGAATGGATTCACCAGGGCACCATGGGAAACTGAGTCCCCAACCCAGAAGCCATGGAAGGCAGTCCACTTCCAAGCTTCCCTAGGGATCTCCCAGGGCATGCTGGGAAATAAATTTTGCTATGCAAAAGTCAGGACCACGATCCTAGGGCACGCTGGGAAATGTAGTCCACAGGGCCACACCCCTAAAAGCACAGCGGATCCAAGGCAGGGCTCCAAGGCATCTCGGGCTTGGTGGGCAAGAGAAGCCCACAGTCCCTAATGGTAATCCCTGAGCGACACCGAGAAAGGGAACCTAAGGCACAGCGTCTACAAGGACAGGGCCCCCAGAGTCTTACAGTCCAGGCCCCCGCGCGCTCTCAAGGCAGGCTGGGATTGGTGGTCCCAGAGTTCCAGCAGGTGGGGGACGAATCCCCTTAGAGCAGGCCCAAGCGATGAGCACACCTTAATCTTCATCTTATGTATCCCGCGCCTAACTCCAAATTGGGAAGGTGGCTGGCACTTTGAGACAGGAAGAGGCCCATAAAAATCACACCGAAAAGAGCCAAAATCCGGACAGAGGCTACAGAATGTTTCCCAGGCGCTATGGGAGTTCCCCACTCACTCTGAAGTCCCTGGGTTTGGGCAGAGAATTAAACTGAGCATCCCATGAGGCCTGCTTTTCCTCCTTTCTCTCTTTCTTTCTTCCCTTTCCTTTCCTTTCTTCCTTCTTTCCTTTTTTTTTTTTTGAGATACAGTGTTCACTTGCTATATATTTTAAACAATAAATGTTAAAGAAATATGTTTATCTAATGATGCGTGATGTTGTATCCCTTTCTTCTTTTTTTTTTTTGTTACAAAAACTTTGGTGGTTTTATTGTATCATGAGGCATTGAAATATCTGAACAAATCAATGTCTGCGAGCTTTCTCCTTCACTTTCTTTGGGTTATTAGAGCAACTTGTCAGTAGATTTTTTTTTAAGTACAACTTTTGCATTACTTAAGTGTTTCCAAGGCATGCGCTGGTACAACACAAACTTCTCCCGTCACATGCAGCTAGTCTAGTTAGTGTCCGGACATCACGCACAGCACCTTCGTGGCAGCAGCGCACTGCGCCCACTCCCGCCGTGGCCCTGCTCATTTGAGCATCATATTTGGAACATCTGAAGGAGTGGGGTCACTCAGTACTGAGAAGAGAAGGGGGAAGGAAACAGTGTGAAGGAGGTCAGCCAACGTGTGCAGGGCAAGCCTGAACATGCCATTGGTGCAAACCCAAGCATAGTTACAGCGTTGATGTTTTTTGTTTGTTTGGTTTTTGTTTTTGTTTTGAGACAGAGTCTTGCTCTGTCACCCAGGCTGGAGTGCAATGGTGTGGTCTCAGTTCACCGCAACCTCCACCTCCTAAGTTCAAGGGATTCTTCTGCCTCAGCCTCCCAAGTAGCTGGGATTACAGGAGTGTTCCACCACACCTGGCTAATTTTTGTATGTTTAATAGAGACAGGGTTTCACCATGTTGGCCAGGCTGGTCTCAAACTCCTGACCTCAAGTGATCTGCCCATCTCAGCTTCCCAAAGTGCTGGGATTACAGGTGTGAGCCACAGCACCTGGCTGATGTTCTTTAATAGAATATCTGGTGGAACCCAACGTTGGAGTCTTCATCTGCCACAAGGCCTGTTTATATTTAAAGGGATAGATCTCATGGCTCTTAGGTGTGGTCTCTGAACCCCACACTTTCTACATACATACACACCAGCCTTTCTTCCCCCAGGAAAACAAGAAGTGAATCTTCAGGGCATTGCCGTGTGTAGCTCTGGTTCTGTGTGTATTTCTGTGCCTTTATGTATAATTGTATTTGCATTCATGTCTATGGTCCGGTGCATGTTCTTTATGAGTGTTTGTGTTTTTGTTTGTTTGTTATGAGAGGGAGTTTCTCCTTGTTGCCCAGGCTGGATTGCAATGGCACAATCCAGAAAAGAGTAAGATAACAAAAATCAGAATGAGCTTATGATTTCTTATTCCTCTCTCTACACTGGACAGAGAGTCAACTTTATACTTTTGTGGATGTTCTAACTTCACCTACTTAGCGGCAGCATCTTTGTGATGCAGACTAATGTCTATTTTTCTACTGTTACAGAAGAAGTGGGAACATTTTCTTCTTATCTTTCTGAGGATCTTTTCACCAGTGAGGAGGGTCTGCAGTTCCAAGGGTTAAGCACCAACATTCCACTGTTATCATTGAGAGCAAACAGCAGGCCCTAGAAGCGAAAACAAAACCTTCACCACGGAAAGACAAGAGCAAACGTTGATTTTATTGAGTGGTACATGAAGATGCACACAGCCAACATCACATACCTATCACATACTTTGTGTACATCATCTCATCAACTGTAGGAGGCAGGGACTAAGAGACTAGCCCCCAGTCACAGAGCTAGAAATTGGCCCAGACCAGGTTCAATCCAAGGACTGTCAAATTCAGAGCTGGAATTCTTTCTTTCTTTCTTTTTTGAGACAGAGTCTCACTCTGTTACCAGGCTGGAGTGCAGTGCCATGATGTTGTCTCACTGCAATCTCCTTCTCCCAGGTTCAAGTGATTCTCCTGCCTCAGCCTCCTGAGTAGGGAGGCGTGAGACTACAGATGTGCACCACCACACCCGGCTAACTTTTGTATTTTTAGTAGCGATGGGATTTCACTATGTTGGCCAGGCTGGTTTCGAACTCCTGACCTCAGGTGATCCACCTGCCTCGGCCTCCCAAAGTGCTGGGATTATAGGTGTGAGCCACTGCACCCAGCTCAGAGCTGGAATTTGTCACCATTCTAATGGAATACCATTTTTTAAGTAGAAGTAAAAGTCTAAGGATGGCAGTTAAGGTAAAGATTGCTAATAGAGCTTATGGTGAGAACACATCCCACAGTACGTTGGGTGGGTTGAGCAGATGAGATATCCTAAACTGTGTTTTCCACAAATAAACATTCACAATCATGAAAATGTAAATAGATATGTTTATGTGAGCATGTACAGACATAAACACAGCCGGATGGCTCATTCCTGTAATCCCAGATAGATAATGCCCAGCCAGATAACTTGTCTTTTTGTTTATAGGATGCCAGCCCGAGACACACCCAAGACTGACTAATAGACTTGGGTGACTCCAAGAACCTGGTCTGACCTCCAAGAACCTGGTTTCTTGTTCTTGGGGAGTATGTTCCCTGTGCAGGATCTATCTATTTGTGCTGTATAACAAAAGGGGTGGACTGTGTCAGAGCCCGCTAATTGTCTGCCCATAACTGCTGTCTCCATCCTCAATAGTAGAACCGCAATCTTATTTGGGATAGCATAGCATCCAGCTAACTAAAGCACCACGTGGAGACCCAGTCTTCTTGGCAATGAGAGGAAACCAATGAGATGGAAGGAAACATTGTTGGCCGGGGCTTCTAGAAAGGCTTCATCCGAGGGGATGATTCAGCTGAAGAGTGCACATTTCTGGTCTTCTCTCCTGCCCTCCTCCTTCTTGGAAACTGGATGTGATGGGTATAGCTCAAGAAATCATGCTGTGCTCAGGAAGTGACCTTGTAGCTTGAAGCAGAGCAGAAAGACAGAAGAAGCCTCAATCTTTTTTTCTTTTTTCTTTTTTT
>NW_016107505.1:256593-265648 GCF_001604975.1 Cebus imitator
TTTTTTTGAGATGGAATCTGTCTCTGTTGCCCAGGCTGGAGTGCTGTGATGTGGTTTTGGCTCACTTCAAACTCGGCCTCCCAAGTTCAAGTGATTCTCCTGCCTCAGCCTCCCAAGTAGCTGGGATTACAGGTGCCTGCCACCACACCTGGCTAATTTGTTGTATAATTAGTAGAGGGAGTTTCACCATGTTGGCCAGGCTGGTCTCGAACTCCTGATCTTGTGGTCCACCCACCTCAACTTCCCTGTTTTTTTTTTGTAAGAGACAGGGTTTTGCTCTGTCACCCAGGCTGGAATGCAGTGGTGTGATCATAACTCACTGAAGCCTCAAACTCCTGGGCTCCCACCTCAGTATCCCAAGTAGCTAAGACTACAGGTGCACGCCACCACATCTGGCTAAGTTTTTGTATTTTCCTGTAGGGATGGGGCTTCATTATGTTGTCCAGGCTGGTCTCGAATTCCTGGCCTCAAGCAATACCCTCACCTCAGCCTCCCAAAATGCTGGGATTACAGGTGTGAGCCAACAAGCCAGGCCAGAAGCCTCAATTCTTTTTTCATTTTTGAGATGGAATCTCACTCTGTCACCCAGCCTGGACCGCAGTGGTGCAATCTCAGCTCACTGTAACCTCTGCCTCCAAGGTTTAATCAATTCTCCTGCCTCAGCCTCCTGAGTAGCTAGGATCACAAGCACACACCACCACGCCTGGCTAATTTTTGTATTTTTGTAGAGATGGGGTTTTGCCACGTTGGCCAGGCTGGACTCGAACTCCTGACCTCAGGTGATCCGCCTGCCTTGGCCTCCCAAAGTGCTGGGGTAGCAGGTGTGAGCCGCCATGCCTAACCTGAGGAAACTTTTTATGCCCCAAAAGCAAACGGATACAGGCATTCTAAGAGGGCTTTGAGCCCACTGATGGCAAGACACACTGCCTTTGATAAAATGTAGTGGACAGGGAAGCATGGTTTCAGTGGCAGAGATGAGTTGTCCCCAATATTAATTGTCCCCTTCTTTCTCAACATAATGGAGCCTCCAATTTATACTGGGTTTAGCATAGCCACTCAGAATAATGGTTACATTTCCCAGCATCCCTTGCAACTTCTTATGACAACGTAATTAACTTCTGCAAATGAGACTGAGTAGGAGGAATCCTGTCTCCTTCCATTTTACCCCGTCTTCTCTCTGCAACAGAGTGGGAGCTATCTTACCCCATTAGCAAAGGCAACCCTCTGAGGAAGGTGGTTACACAGCAGAATGAGCTTGGACCCAGGCAACTTTAGAAAACAGAGCCATCATCCCAACTCAGACTTTTACATGTGAAAGAAATCAACTATTGTCAGCCAGGCAAAGTGGCTCACACCTGTTATCCCAGCACTTTGAGAGGCTGAGGTGGGAGGACCACTTGAGCCTGGGAAGTCGAGGCTGCAGTGAGCTGTGATTGCACCACTGCACTCCACCGTGGGTCTCAGAGTGAGACCTTGTCTCAAAAAAGAAAAAAGAAAAGAAAAGAAAAATCAATCAACTGTGTCTTGGTCCATTTGGGCTGCTGCAACAGAATACCTTGGACCTGGTAATTCACAAACAATACAAATGTACTGTTCACAGTTCTGTAGGCTGAGAAGACCAAGATCAGGGCACCAGAAAGTTTCAGTGTCAGGTGAGGGTCTGCTCTTTGCTTCACAGACGGTACCTTCTTGCTGTGTCCTCACTCAGGCAAAGGGGCAAGGGGCTCCCTCAAGCCTCTTTTATGAGCACATTAACCCGATTTGTTGGGCTCTGCCTTCATGACGTCATCACCTCCTAAAATTCCCACCACCTAATACTATTGCATTTGTGATTAGGTTTCAACATATAACTTTTGGGGGGATACATACATTCAAACCATAGCAACAATCTTATCTGGGATTTGGGGCCCAGTGGCCACACCCACATGGTCACTAATATACATCCCGAATGGAAAGTCACAAAGCTAGAGCAGCAAACAGTTATTAATTTGTCGCTGAGCTGATTCTCCCACACGAAACTTTGAGTCACTTTTTAAAATTGCTTTTAGTATTCTGTGTGTGTGTGTGTGTGTGTGTGTGTGTGTGAGAGAGAGAGAGAGAGAGAGAGAGAGAGAGACAGAGTCTTGCTCTGTCGCCAGGCTGCAGTGCAGTGGTGCAATCTTGGCTCATTGCAACCTCCATGGTTCAAGTGATTATCCTGCCTCAGCTTCCTGAGTAGCTGGGACTACAGGCGCCACCACGCCCAGCTTTTTTGTTTGTTTGTTTGTAAATTTAGTAGAGACAGAGTTTCCCTAAGTTGGTCAGGCTGGTCACAAACTCCCGACCTCAGGTGATCCACTCTCCTTGGCCTCCCAAAGTGCCGGGATTACAGGCATGAGCCACCGCGCCCAGCCTGCTTTTGCATTTCTTAATTTAGATATACTTTACATACCACAAGATGTACCATCTAAAGTACAATTCAGAGTTTTTCAGCATATTCACGGGTTGTGCAACTGTCACCACTATCCGACTCCAGAACACTTTCGTCATCAAACAACAAACACCATTCTCTTTAGCCATCATCTCTACCCACCCTTCCCCAGCCCCCCCAAAAACATGAATCTCCTTCCTGCTTCTATCGATTTTCCTGTTCTAGAAAACTCATATAAATGGAATCATATAATATGTGACCTTTTCTATCTGGTTCCTTTGGCTCAGTATGTTTTCAAGGTTCGTGTATGTCACAGCACATGTCAGTATGTCATTCCTTTCCATGGCTGAACAGCATTCCACCGTATGGATGAACCAACATATGTTTATCCATTCATCAGTTAATTAACATTCAAGTTGCTTCTGCCTTAAGACTGTCATGAAAAATGCTGTGGGCCAGGTGTGGTGGCTCACGCCTGTAATCCCAGCACTTTTTGAGGCTGAGGCAGGCAGATCATTTGAGGTCAGGAATTTCAGACCAGCCTGGCCAACATGGTGAAACCCCATCTCTACTGAAACTACAAAAATTAGCTGGGCATGGTGGTGCATACTTGTAATTCCAGCTACTTGGGAGGCTGAGGCAGGAGAATCACTTGAACCCAGGGATGGAGGTTGCAGTGAGCCAAGATCACACCACTGCACTCCAGCCTGGGTGACAGAGCAAGACTGTCTCAAAAAAAAGCTGGGTGCAGTGGCTTAAGCCTGTAATCCCAGCACTTTGGGAGGCTGAAGCGGGCAGATCACCTGAGGTCAGGAGTTCGAGACTACCCTGACCAATGTGGTGAAACCCCACATCTGCTAAAAATACAAAAGTTAATGGGGCATGGTGGCAGGTGCTTGTAGTCTCAGCTACTTGAGAGGCTGATGCAAAAGAATCTCTTAAACTCGGGAAGCAGAGGTTGCAGTAAACCGAGATCATGCCACTGTACTCCAACCTGAGCAACAGAGCAAGACTGTCTCAAAAAAAAACAAACAAAAAAAAAGGCTGGTCAAAGTGTCTCATGCCTGTAATCCCAGCACTTTGGGAGGCCGAGGCGGGCAGATCACAAGGTCAGGAGTTCGAGACCATCCTGGCCAACACAACATGGTGAAACCCTGTCTCTACTAAAAATACAAAATTAGCCAGGCATGGTTGCGGATGTCTGTAATCTCAGCTACTTGGGAAACTGAGGCAGGAGACCTTCTTGGACCCAGGAGGCAGAGGCTGCCATGAGTCGAGATCATGTTACTGCACTCCAGCCTGGGCAACAAGAGCAAGACTCCGTCTCAAAAGAAAAAAACAATTTTTTAAAAATGCTGCAGCCACATGCAGTGGTTCACGCCTGTAATCCCAATACTTTCCAAGGCTGATGTGGGAGGATCACTTGAGCCCAGGAGGTCAAGGCTACAGTAAGCCATGATCACACCACTGCACTCCAGCCTGGGCGACAGAGCGAGACCCTGTCTCTGAAATTAAAACATGAAAATGCTACTATGAACCCTGATGTACAAGCTTTTGTGTGGATACAGGTTCTTGGTTTTCTTGGGCATGTATGTAGGAAGGGGACTGCTGGGTTCTGCGGTAACTGTTTTCACTTGTTGAGGAGCACCAGGCTGCTTGCAAAGCTGTGGAATGTTCCATTCCCACCAGTAGTGTGTGAAGATTCAGTCTGACATCTTTGATGATTACTGGTGACATTCTTTTTTTTTTTTTTTTTTTTTTGAGATGGAGTCTCACTCTGTCGCCCAGGCTGGAGTGCAATGGCGCGATCTCAGCTCAGCACAACCTCCGCCTCCCAGGTCCAAGCAAGCGATTGTCCTGCCTCAGCCTACCGAGTAGCTCAGACTACAGGCGTATGCCACCAGACTTGGCTAATTTTGTATTTTTAGTAGAGATGGGGTTTCTCCATGTTGGTCAGGCTAGTCTCAAACTCCCAACCTCAGGCGATCTGCCTGCCTCAGTCTCCCAAAGTGCTGGGATTACAGGCGTGAGCCGCCACGCCCGGCCTGGTGACACTCTTTCAAGAAATGGCCTGTTGGTAATAAGAAGTCAATTAACCACAAGAAACAGGCTGCATATCAACAATAATAACACCAGAGAACCCAGCAGGTGTCTGAGGAGAGCGTTTATTTCAAGCTACTCATGGGAGAAACACTCCCAGGCTTCCCGGGTGCCTCAGGGCGAGCCACCATCCCAGTGGCATCCTCACTTCCAGCGGCCTCCAACGCGGCCCTTCCCGGCCCCCTTCCGGCTGTAGAAGGAGGAGGTGGTATCAGGAAGGAGGGGCCGCCCCAGTCTCTGAGATTCGCCCCAGGCCGTCAATTCAGGAAGCCCGTCCCCCAAAATATTAGCCCCCACCCACGCAGAGGAAGCAGTGAGTGAAATAGCTGTGATTTCTTTCGGATTCCATGACTGGGGGGCAGTGGCTGTTGGCCAAAGGCCTCACTGACATGTGAGAGCTGGTAGTTGGGGGTGAGCGCGAGATGATGAGAGGGGAGCTGATGAATGTATATGAGTCGGGAGCCAGGGTCGGGGGAGGAAGGGTCGGGTGATCAGGGCAGGGGTGGGGGAGCCAGGGTCGGGGGAGGAATGGTCGGGTGATCAGGGCAGGGGTGGGTAACATGCAGGAAGGACTGGAGTGAAAGAGACAGGAAACTGGAGAGGAGGAGGAGGGAGAGGGACAGGAGGAAGGAAGGGAGAGACCACTGGAGAAACAGAGGTTCAGAGAAAACTCTCTTTTTTTTGGGGGGGGGGACGGAGTTTCGCTCTCGTTACCCAGGCTGGAGTGCAATGGCGCGATCTTGGCTCACCGCAACCTCCGCCTCCTGGGTTCAGGCAATTCTCCTGCCTCAGCCTCCTGAGTAGCTGGGATTACAGGCACGCGCCACCATGCCCAGCTATTTTTTGTATTTTTAGTAGAGACGGGGTTTCACCATGTTGACCAGGATGGTCTCGATCTCTTGACCTCGTGATCCACCCGCCTCGGCCTCCCAAAGTGCTGGGATTACAGGCTTGAGCCACCGCGCCCGGCGAGAAGACTCTCTTAACCTCAGCACCATGGACATTTGGGCCAGGTAGGTCGTTCTCTGCTGTGTGGGGCCCTGTGTCGGGCATCATAGGACGCTCAGCAGCATCCTGACAGAATCCCCTGCATTCCAGGTGCCTGTGGCCCCTCTCCAGCTGCAGAGCCAAATGTCTCCCGACGCTGCCCAGTGTCCTCCAGGAACGAGACTGCCCCTCTCCTCCCCTCCCCTCCCCTGCCACGGATTTAGAGGAACATAGAAAAAGGGGCTGGGCGCGGTGGCTCAGGATTACACCTGGAATCCCAGCACTCTGGGAGGCCAAGACGGGCAGATCACCTGTGGTCAGGAGTTCGAGACCAGTTTGGCCAACACAGGGAAACCCCGTCTCTAACTAAACAAATACAAAACTTAGCCGGGCGTGGTGGCACACACCTGTAACCCCAGCTACTCAGAAGGCTGAGGAAGGAGAACTGCTTGAACCCAGGAGGTGGAGGTTGCAGTGAGCTGAGATTGCGCCACTGCACTCCAGCTTGGGTGACAGAGCAAGATTCCGTCGCAAAAAAAGAAGAGAAAGAGACTGAGACCCAGGATTCCGAGAGCAGGGAGAGGACAGCAGGGAGAGGAGGACAAAGAGAAAGGAGCAGAAACCCAGAGGAGCAGGGGATGGAGCCCACAGAAGGAGGGAAAGACAGGCCTGAGAGTCAGCGGGAGGGTGGGGCGCGGGGAGGGAGTGGGACAAGAGCAAGGGCTTCAGACAGGGTTACACTCACAACTTCTGGGCGTGGCTGATGCGGTTGTACAGCACGTTGATCTGCGGAGGCAGAAGGCAGATGCTGGGACGGCCAGAGGGGATGTGGGAATGGGCCACCCACCCCACCTGGAACATGCTGGTCCCTCCCAGCCCAGCCCTACCCTCCCTCCCTGCAGAGCTGGGTCCCACCTCATATTTCTGCTGCTTCAGCTTCGCCATCAGGTCGAACTTCTCAGACTCCAGCTGGTGGATCCAGTTCGACAGCTCCTGGGCTTTCTCCCTGGCAGGACAGGAGAACTGTGATGCAGGGAGCCAGGCCGGCCAGGCCGGAGGCCCAGGGACAGAGGGGAACTTGGGCCCAGAGAGGTTGTGCGAACCACACAAAGCCACACAGCGAGTCTGTGAGTTCAGTGTTGATGGCATCATTTTGTTAATATTTGAAGCCAAGAATTCTAACATCTACTTTCTCCATATCCGAGCTAGAGGTCTCACCTTTCCCAAGGGGAGAGAAGGGCTCTTAGAAGACGAAGAACCCACGCTCGGCAGCCCACACCTGTAACCCTAGCACTTTGAGAGGCAGAGGTGGGCAGACTGCTTGAGCCCACGAGTTCAAGACCAGCCTGGGCAACATAGAGAGACACCATCTCTTCCAAAAAAAAATTAGCCAGGCATGGTGGCATTTGCCTGTGGTCCCGGCTACTTGGGAGGTCGAAGCTGCAGTAAGCTGTGATTGCATGACTGCATTTCCGCCTGGGCATCAGCTCAAGATGAAAGAAAGGACAGGAAAGGAGACAGGGGAGGGAAGGTGAGAGGAGAGGGGAGGGGAAAGGAAGAGAAGCAAAGAGCCAGCCCAGGCTCTGCAGTTAGAAACCCCTGGTTCAAATCCCAGTGGTGCCATTCTCTGCTTTATGAATATGTCAAGTGACTTGACTTCGGAATGCTGTTTCCTTCTCTAGAAAATACGGAAATAAAACTGGGAGAGGTGGCTGGTTGCCTACCTGCTATCCCTTCTCCCTTTCTTCTAGAAATAGAATCTCGTGCAGTGGGCTGAGTTGAAAAACGACTTTTCCCAATCTGCCTTGCAGGTAGGGTGGCTGATGTGACGGAAGTAGGTCACTGGGTGGGGCTTCCAAAAAAGACTGTGGCTTTTCTCTTGCATCTTATTTCTGCCGCCTGGGTCATAAATGTGATGGCTGGAGCTCTGGCAACTATACCGGACTATAAGTGATTTTGAGGGTGGAAAGATTGGGCTAAAAGCAGTGGAGGAGAAAAACAGCAATCTGGGTCTCTGACTTTGCAGAATTGCCGTATCACCCCGGACTAAAACCTACCTTCAGGTTTCCTTCTTTTCTTTTTCTGTTTGTTTCTTTTGTTTTAGATAGGGTCTCGATTTGTCACCAGGCTGGAATGCAGTGACACAGTCATAGCTCACTGCAGCTTCAGTCTCTCAGGCTGTAGTGGTTAGTGATCCTCCCACCTCAGCCTTCTTTTTTTTGAAATGGAGTTTCGCTCTTGTTGCCCAGGCTGGAGTGCAGTGGCGCCATCTCGGCTCACTGCAACCTCCACCTCTCAGGTTCAAGCGATTCTCCTGTCTCAGCCTCCAAGTAGCTGGGATTACAGGCACGTGCCACCATGCCCGGCTAATTTCTGTATTCTTTGTAGAGACGAGGTTTCATCTTATTGGTCAGGCTGCTCTTGAACTCCTGACCTCAGGTGATCCAACTGCCTCAGCCTTCCAAAGTGCTGGGACTGTAGGCGTGAGCCACCGTGTCTGGCCCTTGGTGTATTTCATTTTAAAATGTTTATAGCCCCTCATTATATCTCTAGTTTCTTTTATCTAATAAAGAAAACTTAGGTAACTTGAGAACCTCAAAAATATTATTGGACCCTAATTATGAGTATGTGGCCACCTGTAATCCCAGCACTCTGGGAGGCCCAGAGAAGTCAGATATCGTGCCTAAGATCGCAAAGCAGCTGGCAGAGCTGGCACTCAGTCCCCGGCAGGTGCTTTCAGGGCAAGCTGCAAACCCGGTCACTGCGCCACCCTGAGGACCTTGAAGGCTTTGAGATTTTGAGCCACAGCCCAGGCCGGAGAACATAGAGATGCAGGCAAGCTCCTGAAGGCAAGCCCCCGATCAGCCTGCCATCCTGTGGCTTATCTTGAGAGGCAGGCTATCTTGGCAATAGATGTGAGGGACTTAGCTGGAAAATTCTCACCCAAATTCCTGGCTTCAAAAGGCAGAGCCCATCCTGAGCTCCCAGGCACATTAGGAAGTTAACAAAATCTGCTGAATTGTAGGGAGGGGAGTCACCTTGTTTGGCTTCTCCATTAACACCTGCCAGATGCTACAGGTCACAGCAGCAACAAAAAGTAGGTTCTCTACCAGTGACATAATTCACAGAGAACGCCGAAGAGGCCCAGAGAGGGGAAGCCACTCGCCCAAAGTCACACAGCACTGCAGCTCAGACCCGGAGCATCTGCCCACCCAGATCTGGGTTCAAACTCCTTTATTCACCCATCTCATACCCAGGCCCCTGTCGCCCCGAGCCCCACCGAGCACCTACCGGAGCTGTTCCTCCCCCATGTAGTCGATGTCTAGAGGCTTCTTACGCTCAGAGAGAATCCGCAGCTTCATTTCCCGCCCCGTCTGCCGCTTACCACGCTTCTGTTCTGCCTGAGAGTTGCGGAGAGTGCACAATAAACTGGGGGTCACATCCCACAGACCACCCCCATGTTAGGACCCACAGGTCTGCACTCCAGGCCCTTCTCCCTCAGACCCAGGAGGAGTCCAGACCCCCAGCCTCTCCTCTCAGTCTGAGTCCAAGCCCCAG
>NW_016107505.1:266656-269510 GCF_001604975.1 Cebus imitator
AGGCCGGTCTCGAACTCCTGACCTCAAGTGATCTGCCCGCCTCAGCCTCCCAAAGTGCTGGGATTGCAGGTGTGAGCCACTGCGCCTGGCCCCCTCTCTGGGTGTTAAAACACTCCCAGAAAAAATTTAAATGAAGGAGAAGGAGAAATGCCTGCTTTTTCCCCATGCCTCCAACCTGAAATAACCAGTAGTGAACTCTGCTGTGTGACCTCAGTCCAGATGCTCAACTTGTCTGGGCTGCAGTCCCCCTTAGTCTCAGGAGATGAGAATGTCTGTTTTAAGAGGGTCCAGGAAGGTAACTGGTGATGAGGCCAGGGACTGGGGAGATTAAAGAGGCTGCAGGCCTTGAGCCTGAGGAAGGGGTTCTAGAATATGTAGCCATGGCATTACAACATTCAAGAAATTCTTCATTTGCATTCTCCAGAAATAGTGCCTTGTCCAGGCTGACCCCCCTCTCCTTACGGCAAGGTGGACATGATGGCTTTTTTTCTTTCTTTTTTTGAGATGGAGTTTTATAGGGGGAAACCCCACAAGTGCCATGGCAAGGGTCTGAAGCCTCAGCCTGTTCTCATATAAATATTGATAAAGAATTAGAAATGTAGGCACATAGTTATTTCTTTATGTAATCATATATAATCTTATAGTTGCTTATAATCACAAAGATATTATACTAAACATAATCTTTAATTTTACTAATGACTATCAGGTTATGAAGCATGGAACTGAGGTGACATCGTGAACAAAGTGACCCTAAGGCAAGATGCTCTAAGCCCTCTGTCACATCCGCATAAGGGCTGCTGGAGGGCGCCTTGGCTGTGTGGCAGCCCCAGCACTGGGAAAGCCCCACTGTTCAGCCAGCGAGGGAAGGAGATGTCCAAAATGACCGAGACCTCTCCTTCCTGGGGAAGTCAGGAGAAAACTCCACTTCTCCAGGCTCTTACGGCAAGGCCTGATGGCTGTCAGGGACACCCGCAGACATCTGGGGGCTTAACTGTCTCTATGTGATGCTGTGCTTCAGTGGTCATCTTCCATGTCCACTCTCATGCTACACTTCTGCACCTGGTTTCCTTTTTCTCAGAAGATAAGAATAATAGTAACATAATCTTAGTGTCCTCGATATTTCCGACAAATATGTGAAGAGCGCTGACACATTAGGTTTTCTACTCCCTTCGGCTACTTGAAAGTCCTGGGCCCCCGTCTTCAGGACATGTAATTTACCTGACCCTATCACCGACCACCATTACCTCACCCGACCTTCCTTGCCCCTGCTTTGTACTCAATAAAAGTCAGAGTGTCCAGGTACTCAGTGCCACTGCAGGTCTCTGTGCTTTGGTTGGCAGTGGACCCCCGAGCCCAAACTCTTTATCTCTGTGTCTGTGTCTTTTATTTCTACAGTTTCTCATCTCCGCACCAGCAGGGAGGTGCTCACAGAACCCTACAGGGCTGGACCCTAAAGAATTTCACTCCTAGGCCGGACGCGGTGGCTCAAGCCTGTAATCCCAGCACTGTGGGAGGCCGAGGCGGGTGGATCACGAGGTCAAGAGATCGAGACCATCCTGGTCAATATGGTGAAACCCCGTCTCTACTAAAAATACATAAAATTAGCTGGGCATGGTGGCACGTGCCTGTAATCCCAGCGACTCAGGAGGCTGGGGCAGGAGAATTGCCTGAACCCGGGAGGCGGAGGTTGCGGTGAGCCGAGATCGCGCCATTGCACTCCAGCCTGGGTAACAAGAGAGAAACTCCGTCTCAAAAAAAAAAAAAAAGAATTTCACTCTTGTTGCCCAGGTGAAGTGCAATGGTATGATCTCAGCTCACTGCAACCTCCACCTCCAGGATCAAGCAATTCTCCTGCCTCTGCCACCTGAGTAGCTGGGATTATAGGCATGTGCCACCATGCTCAGCTAATTTTGTATTTTTTTTTCCTTTGAGAAGGAGTCTTGCTCTGTTGCCCAGCCTGGAGTACAATGGCACTATCTCAGTTCACTGCAACCTCCACCTCCAGGATTCAAGCAATTCTCCTACCTCAGCCTCCCAAGTAGCTGGATACAGGTATGCATCACCATGCTTGGCTAATTTTGTGTGTTTTTAGTAGAGACGGGGTTTCACCATGTCGGCCAGGCTGGTCTCGAACTCCTGACCTCGTGTGATCCATCTGCCTCAGCCTCCCAAAGTGCTGGGATTACAGGCGTGAGCCACCACGCCTGGCCAACATGATGGCTTTTTGCACACCCAGCACTCCATACCTGAATTCCTTTTCTCTTTTTTTTTTTTTTGACATAGAGTCTCCCCATCGCTCAGGCTGCAGTGCAGCAGGCATGAGCCACTTCGCCCAACGTAAGTTTCCTATCACTGTTATAATTTGCAAACTTAGTGGCATCAAATAATGCAAGTTTGTTATCTTACAGTCCTGCAGATCAGAAGTCCGAAATTGGTCCCACTCGGCTGAAATCAAGTTGTGAACAGAACTAATGTTCTCTGGAGGTTCTAGGGGAGAAGTCCTTCCCTTCCCTTTTCCAGCTCCTTTAGGCTGCTGCCGGGATGTCTTGGCTTACGGACCTTCCTCCAACTTCAGAGGCAGCCTCGCAGTGTCTTCAGCTCTCTCACTCTGACTCTCTGGCCTTCCCCCTTATAAGGACCCTTGTAATGATACTGCCGCTCCCCACAGACAGTCCAGGACAATCTTCCCATCTCAAGATCCTTAACCACATCTGCAAAATCTCCTTCACAGCTGGGTGACAGGCAGGCAGCATGTGCCTGTAATCCCAGCACTTTGAGAGGCCAAGGGGGTGAATCACCTGAGGTCAGGAGTTCGAGACCAGCATGGCCAACATGGTGAAACCCTGTCTCTTCT
>NW_016107505.1:270808-272437 GCF_001604975.1 Cebus imitator
GGCAGAGTGGCGCGTGCCTGTAGTCCTAGCGACTCTGGAGGCTGAGGTGGGAGGATCGTTAGAGCCCGGGAGGTCCTAGCTGTAGTGAGCTAGGACCATGGCACTGCACTTCAGCCTGGGTGACAGCACGAGACCCTGTCTCCAAATAAATCAATAATATAAATAAATAAATTAATTAATAATACAATGGGGCATGCAGCTGAAGAAGTAACATTTGGGCTCCCAAGCCAGGGGAGGCCAGCTTAGCCTGAGGCCAGGGGAGGCACCCACCGCCAGCTTAGCCTGACGCTCGCGTTCCTTCTCAGTTCTGAAGCGCTGTTGCTCTGCCCTCTCCGACCGGCGCCGCTCCTGGGAAATGGAGAAGAATAAGGGGGTGCAGGCATGTCTCCCCAAGTCATCCCACCCCAGAGTAGGCTAAGAGTGGAGATAAACAGGTTGGAGTGTGGCCGCTGGCTTGGGTAAATCCCCAAAAGCCTCAGGCTCAGTTCTATGCTAGAAGGAAAATGATTCTCTGCCTCTCCCAAGATGCAAGGGATCCACAGGGAGTGAGGAAGAGTGGGGGGAACCCGGACTCTCCACTCACAATGCGCTCTTTCAAGGCGATCAGCTCCTCTTCCTCCTTCTTCCGCTGCTCGAAATGCACGTCGATGAGTGTCTGCAGCTCCAGCAGGTCTTTCTCCATGCGCTTGCGGTGGATGTCCTGCAGGACACACGGGGAGCCTGTCCTGGGAGACCTGGAGAGGGCAGCAGCCTCCCAGCGCCTCCCGGATGCTGGATGAACTGGACCGTTTCCCAGGACGGTGTCCAGCAGGTGGCAGCAACACCTCGTGTTTTGACACTAGTCAGCTCCTCCAAGGACAGGACAGGCTTCCCAAAGAAGGGAGTTGGTACCAGTGCCTTTTTTTTTCAGATGGAGTTTTCCTCCCGTCACCCAGGCTGGAGTGCAGTGGCACAATCTCGGCTCACTGCAACCTCCACCTCCCAAGTTCAAGTGATTCTCCTGCCTTAGCCTCTCGAGTTGCTGGGATGACGGTGCATGCCACCATGCCCAGCTAATTTTTGTATTTTTAGTAGAGATGGGGTTTCAACATATGGACCAGGCTGGTCTGGAAATCCCGACCTCAAGTAATCTGCCCACCTCAGCCTACCACCGTACTGGGTGGGATTACAGGCGTGTACCTGCACGGCACCTTTTCATGATTGGCACAAAGTCCCCTTAAGGACTAGCAACTGCACCTGGGGAGGGGGTCTCTGTCACTTACATCGAAGTCCACGCGCTCCCCTTCTGGGATCTTTGGTGGGATCAAAGGAGGCACCACGGGGCGGCTGAGTGGACAGAAACAGAGAGACCATGAGTAGCCTGACCTCCCCAAGCCACCTCCCACCTCCGGAATGTGCTGTCCAGTAAGGCAGCCGCCAGCCCCACAACACTCCTGAATGTGGCGGGTGCCAACTGAGATGGGCTGTCAGTGAAACACAAAAGAAGGCAAAATATCTCACCAATCATGTTTTATATTGATTACATGTTGGAATAATAAAAATTTATATAACAAGTTGAAAAAAAATGTGCTATGAGTTATTTTCTGTTTTACACTTTTAAAAAGGTGATTAGAATTTTTTTTTTTTTTT
>NW_016107505.1:273967-277076 GCF_001604975.1 Cebus imitator
TTTACAGGGAGTTTCGCTCTTGTTACCCAGGCTGGAGTGCAATGGCATGATCTCAGCTCACTGCAACCTCCGCCTCGCAGGTTCAAGCAATTCTCCTGCCTCTGCCTCCTGAGTATCTGGGATTACAGGCACGCACCACCATGCCCAGCTAATTTTTTGTATTTTTAGTAGAAACAGAGTTTCACCATGTTAGCCAGGCTGGTCTCAAATTCCTGACCTCACGTGATCCACCCGCCTTGGCTTCCCAAAGTGCTGGGATTACAGGCGTGAGCACTGAGCCCAGCCCTATTCTCTTATTTCATTTATTTTTCAGAGACAGAGTCTTGCTCTGTTGCCCAGGGCTGGAATAGAGTGGTGCAATCATAGGTCACTGCAGCCTCCAAATCCTGGGCTCAAACAATCCTTCCTCAGCCTCCTGAGTAGATGGAATCACAGGTGTGTGCCATCATGGCCGGCTAATTTTAAAAATTTTTTGTAGAGATGTTGGGGGGCTTCTCATTTTGTTGCTCAGGCTCATCTTAACCTCCCATCCTCAAGCAATCCTCCCACCTGCCACTGCGCAGGCAGAGGGCACAGTGTGTGCAAAGGCTCAGGGGTATGAAAGCACAACGCATAGCTAGGGGACCATGAAATGCTGTCTGTCTGTCACTGGGGAAGGGTGATGCTGGAGAGGTCTGCTGGGGCCAGATGGGGAAGGCTTCGAATGCGAGGCTAGTGGCTTTGACTTCGTCTTAAGGGTAGTGGGTAGTTGAGGAAAGATTCTGAGCACAGCAGGGGCGGGGTTAGCTCTCTGGAGTCATGGAGGATGAGCCACAAGCTGGAGGCAGGGAGGTCAGAGAAGAGGCTGGGGTGGTGGTAGAGGCTCGAGGGGAAGAGGGACTACTGGGTGGAAGGAGGAAAGAGACTGGCTGGGCATGGTGGCTTGTGCCTATAATTCCATCACTCTGGGAGGCCGAGGTGGGAGGATTGCTTCAGGTTAGGAGTTCGAGACCAGCCTGGGCAACATAGCAAAATCTCATCTCTACAAAAAGAAAAATAAATAGGCAGGTGTGGTGGCACATGCCTGTGGTCCCAGCTACTTGGGAGGCTGAGGTGCGAGGATTGCTTGAGCCCAAGACATCCAGCAGTGCACCAGGGCTGGGTCACTGCACTCCAGCCTGGGTAACAGAGTGGAGACCCTGTCTCTAAAAAAGAGAGGAAGAAGAAGTAGTGAAAGAATAAGAGGAGGAGGAAGACGAGGAGGAGGAGGAAGAGGAATAGCAGGAGGAAGAGCAGGAGAAAGAAGAGGAGGAGGAGGAGGGAGAAGGGGGAGAGAAAAGAGGAGGAGGGAGTAGGGGGGAGAAGGGAAGGAGGAGGAGAAATGTTGACTGCTGTCTCAATCTCCTCCCTCCATCTCTGCCTTTCTCGTACCCTATTCTGGGGGTAAAGGGAATATTTAGAAAGATGTATGACTGGAGACCCCCACCCTGTAGGATCTCACCTTGGTTTGGGGCGCTCCTCTTCTGTTGGTGGTGAGGGATACAAAGAGATAATTAGTGAGAGTTTAGAGGGGAGGGGCTAGGCCTGACACACCCTGGGGAGGGACCCCCAAGCCTCGGCCCCCAGGAGCCCAAGGCAGGACTCTGGAGTCTAGTTCTGGAGGAGGGGCATGGGGAGAAGAAAAGAGGGAAAGAAAGCCAGGGTGGCTGTGAAGGAGGAAGAGGGTCACACGCATCAGATATACATTCAGAACTGGTGTGGGGACTCCCCCACCCCTGCTGTCTGCACACCCAGGAGTGCAAACTCCCAGACCCTTCTCTATTTATATGGCCAGAGCCCCTGCCCTCCTCCATTCGAACCAAGAGGTGCAGCGGGGCCCAACCTCTCCTTTCATTCAGTGACCCCAGAGCTCTCTACCCAGCTCGAGTCCCTCTCCCAGGCTCCCCAACTCCCACCCCCGCATCTTGGGGAGCCTGATTCCCAGCGCTAGCCTCCTCTGCAACCCTAAATTCCAAGCCCCAACCTTTGAATGTATATGGGAGAGAAAATGACAGGGTCGGAGGCGAAGATGAGGGGGGACGGGGTGGTGTCTCTCCGCAAACATCCAACCCTTCTATAAAGATTCACCCAGACTGGGGAAGAAGGCTTGGGTGTCGGTCCCTTTAAGAAGGAAGGGAAAGGGTTAAAGCCACTGCGGGGCCATTTCCCTTCCCGGCCCCGAGAGGGCGCAGGGGCTCTCAGGGGCTTAAAGGACCGGCCTGGGGGCGGGGCGGGAAGGGCCGGGGGTCGGGGCCCGAGGATATCGGGGTTCCCCCGGGCCCCCGACATCGGCCTCGGGAAGCGAAGCAGCCGCGGTTACCTGGCTCTGCCGCTGGCTCCGGCTCCTCGGGGGCTGGGGAGGGGCGGGAAGAGCAGCGAGGGTTTGGGGAGCGAGCGGGGAGCAGCCACGCCCGGGCGCGGGGAGAGAGGGAGACACGGGAGAGGCGGTTAGAGGGCCGGGAGCCGAGGCGGGCGGGAGCCCCGTCCCGCCCCCTCCGCCCGCGCCCCCCCCCCAGACCTGCGGGGTCCGGGACCTCACCTTCCTCCTCCTCCTCCGCCGCCGCCTCCTCTGGAGATGGGGCACAGAAGAGAGGGCGTTAGGAGCTCGGGGAGGGATGCGAAGCAGCCAGAGACCGGGGCTCCCGTCCCAGCTGGACCTGGGGTCCCCCTGGCCTCGGCCGCGACGGGCACATTCCCCCTGGCGGTGCGGGGAGACCCTCCAGACCCGAGGGGACGGGCGAGCACCCCAGAGCTGAGTCGCCCCCTTCCGGCCACGGGGCCGCAGCCTCGCCTCCAGTCCCAAGAGCTCCTGTGGGGGTCCCCATCCCAGGGCCGGCCCACTCCCCACTCACCTTCCGGCTGCTCCCTGCGGACGGGTGTGGGGAGAGAGGAGGGAGGGAGAGTTAGACCTGCGCTGGGACAGCCCCTCCAGCACTGCACGCCCTCAACCGCGCCCAGCGCCCCACTCACTCCTCATATTCCTGCTCCTCGGTGTCCGACATCCTGCTGCGACCTAAGAGAGAAGAGCCCAGTGGGGTGGGGGCCCAGGGAGGGGGCGTCCTGGACTCCTGGGTCTGAGGGAGGAGGGGCT
>NW_016107505.1:278027-280997 GCF_001604975.1 Cebus imitator
GGAGCACAGGAGGACAGGCCCTGGTAGGTGTGGTCTGAGGCACAGCCCCGAGGCTGCAGACCCTGCCCCCCTCAGCACAGCTGTTCTCTTTTGTCTTATGACAAGCCCATGGGAACCTGATCCAGCTGGGATTAGGAGGAGGCATTTGAGAAGGGACAGTGGCCTGAAGACAATAGCTGCCCCACCCCCAGGAGCTATTTTGGGGGCATGTCGTAGATGGTGAAACAGAGGACATTTCCTAAGAAGAGATTTGAGGAAGGGGGGCTTCTGGGAGAATTAGTCACCTGCATCCCTCTCCCACCCACCCCTCCCGCTGGCTGCTTTCCCCCACACCTGTCTCCCCTTTCACCTTCCCGTACATCACGCAGCGGGGAGGGTTGGGGCAGGGCCCAAAGGGCACCTTCTGTCCACAGACCTCACCCTGAACCCTACATTGTTAGACCCCGAAGTCTTTGAGGCAGCCTAGGCCACAGGGTGCCCATCCCCAAATCCCAATACCCACAGATTCTGAGACCCGGATTTCTGGTGCCTGTGTTTCTGAGACCACAAGTCCTCACAGCTCCAGATTCTGACAGCCCAGTTCATGATGGTCCACATATGGGCCAGGACATCCTAAGACCACCCCCTAAGACCTCCTAAATTCTGAAGCCTCAAGAATATGAGACCCCCCAAAACCTTGATACCCAAACTTGGAGGCCCAATTGATGATATCCCAGATAATGACACTCCAGGTGGTGATGATTTCTATCCTCAACCTCAGATTCTGAGGCCTCCAGTCCTAAAACCCCAGATTCTGAGACCCCTTCCCAATTCCTGATACCCTCAGAGTCTGAGGCCCCAAATCCTGATACCCAGACTGTTTGACCTCGAAGTCCAGATGTCCCTGACTTCTGAGCTTTCCCCCAAGACCCCTAGAACCCCAAGATCTAGGCAGTTTTATTCTGGGACACCCAAGTCCTGGCAGCCTCAGACTAGGATTTGTGTAACCCACAAATCCTAATATTTTCCCCTCTATCCCGAGTCCCCCTAAAGTCTGAGCCTCTCAAGTTCCCAGACCTCCAGCTGTATTCCCCACCTACCTCTGCACGATTTCTCCACACCCCACATCTTCCCCACCCGCCTCCTGCCCCCTCCCCGAAGGACACCGTCTGTGGAGACCACAGGGCCCCGCAGAGCCCCTTACCTAGGCTGCGTCTGAGATCCTGGGAATCTTGTGGCTGAGCCTCACCACGGGCACTGAAGCTCTGGGGGTTTTATAGCTGGAGGCTGGGCCCCGCCCCGAGGGGAGAGGGAGGAGGAGAGAATTCCTTTGCTCAAACACAAGTCTGGGAGCCCAGAGACAGCCCTGCTGTCCCCGTTGTTTCCATGCTCAGGGTCCAAATGCCTCCGTGGGCTCCTCCCCAACCCCATCAGCAGGGCCCTGGAGCCCCGCCCCCACCCCCAGCCCCAGGCCCCCATGGTGCTTCAGCTCCCTCCCTTGTAGCTCCCTCCCTGCGCTTGACGTCCCAACGCCCAGCACACAGTAGGTCCTTGGAGGACCTACTAATGACAAAAAGGCTATAAGGAATGTTTCCTGTTTTCTTCTCTGTTCCCTCTTTCTGTCTAGGCCTCTTTCTGGACCCGTTTCTGTGGTCTCTGTGGCTCTTCCTCTGTGTATCTCTGTGTGCCTGACTCTACTGCTTAGTCTCCCCCTGTCTCTGTCCATCTTTCTGTCTCCCCACCCCCACCCCTTTGTCTGCCACCAGGATTCCATCCTGGTGACAACAGGCACTAAAGCCAGGAAGCAGGTGTGGGGGGGCGGGGAGGGGAGGATGGGGTGTCAATTAGGGTGGAAACCTACCCTCTCTCCCCCCCTCCATCTGACACTGATCTTTTTTGGCATCCCCTCCCTCTTCCCAGCCAAGCCACGACCTTGAACTCTAGGTTCAACCAGCCCTGGAGAGCAGGCTTCCTCGGATTCCTCACCCTCCACGCCTCTCAGTGTCTGTCTCTTGCGGTCTTGGTCTTTGTGTGTTTCTGTGCATTTCCTGGGGTCCCTCGCTGGCTCTCGGTCTTGGGCTCTCTCTGAATCTGTCTCTATCCGTGACCCTCAGTGTGTTTCTTGGCAAGTGTCTCCAGGTGGTTTTGTCTCTGCATTTCTGTGGGTGTCTCTGCATGTCCCTCTCTGCGTTTGTGTCTGTGGGGGCTCACAGTCTCTCTGTGCATTTCTGTCCACCTACGACCCCATATCTTTGCGGGTAACCCCTTTCTGCGCACCGAGGAAGGAGAGTTAAGCAGACCCCGGCACAATTAGTGCCTGAAGAATATCTTACTGCTCACTCTTCACTTATTTCCTTTTATATATAATTTCTTCATAGATAATCATGTCTTAGTTTGTAGTTGGAGGAATGTCTAGAGCAGACACATTGCAGAGCATGAACTAGGGAAAAACAGCCACACCAGGACAAGAATCAATGACCCAGGCGGTACAGCCCCTGCCTGAAAGAGCATGCGCTACATGGCAGGTTGGCCCAGGCAGCAGCGTTCAGTATCATAAAGACACCCGCTGTATGGCAGGCTTGCAGCAAGAGTCACTCCTCCTGAAAGGGAGTTGTAGTATCTTGCATAGAGTTCTTGTGGAAAGCTGGCCTCAGGCTGGCAATCCCTCCAACGTCCGAGGGCTTAAAACCCGTCCAGTATAATTGCGCTTAGGTGGCTGTACACCCTGTCAGCGCTCTCGCTACTGTGCTGACTCAAACCATCTTCCTATAGAAATCCTTAGTAGGGGCCGGGCGCGGTGGCTCAAGCCTGTAATCCCAGCACTTTGGGAGGCCGAGGCGGGTGGATCACAAGGTCAAGAGATCGAGACCATCCTGGTCAACATGGTGAAACCCCGCCTCTACTAAAACTACAAAAAAATTAGTTGGGCATGGTGGTGCGTGCCTGTAATCCCAGCTACTCAGGAGGCTGAGGCAGGAGAATTGCCTGAAC
>NW_016107505.1:281130-292352 GCF_001604975.1 Cebus imitator
AAAAAAAAAAAAAAAAAAAAAAGAAATCCTTAGTAGCAGCAGCAGGTGGCTGTAGATCCTGTAGGCTGTGTTGCTACTGTGCTGACTCAGAGCATCCTCCTATAGAAATTCTTAGAAGTAGCCTGCCCTTAGATAAGACGTGTTGCACACTGCACCCTCCTTACTGCACACTGCCCACCTCCTTAGGGGTCGACCCCTTGCTGCACACTGACCACCTCCTTGTGTCGGTGACCTAATGGGGGTGGACCGTTTGCTTATTGTGCACGTGATTGTCTTGACCCTGTCACTATCCTTAAGATGACCTCACTCACTACCCTCCCCCCCCATCTTGTACCTAATAAATACAGATGCGCCTGGACACTCAGGGCCTTGCCTGACTCCACCCCTGAGCCCAGCTGCCTTTACCCAGTCCTTTGGTGTCCTCTTTATTTCTCAGATCCAGCGCCTTGGCACAGTGATAGGGGACACCCCACGACCCTAGTAGGGCTGGACCCTACATTTCTCTACATTTCCGTCTCCTTTTTGGCTCTGGGTCTCTGTGTCTGTGTTCACATCTCTACCTTTCTAGGTCTCTCCATGTCTCCCTTAGTGCCCGCAGTTCTCTCTGGCTCTCCATTTCCGTCTCTTATAGGGTCTCCATGTCTCTGCACCTTGCTGTGAGTATACCTCGGTCTCTCTTTTCCCCCTTCTTTGCACTTCCTTCTATGCCTCTGTGGTTTTTCCCCCTCTCTTTGGGTCTCTGTCTGGCGGCTCCTCTCTGAACTCCTAACTCAGTCTCTCGGTTGCCACTGCCTCTCTGCCTGTTTCTCTGTGTGTCTCTCTCTTTGAGCTTTAGTCTTGACATCTCTGTGCGCGCCACAAAGGCCAAAGTAGCTGTGACAATACAGATCAGAAGCTGATGGAATGAACTATTTGTGGCAATAAGATTCCAAATTATAAACAAGACCTAAGGCCATGACACGCAAGGGCTAAGTCACGCATCCCCACTCTTATAATAAACTATGTTCTAATTGTCACAAGGCTTTTCCTCTTTCTAGCAACTAAACAAGCCTTCAAGATAAGCAGTATTACAATCGCAGCCATCCAATGCCAGATGCTAACTAACTGAACCCCTGTTCCACAAGGCATAACTGCAGCATCCATTGAACAAGAGACCGATTTCAGTGACTCTCTCCCAATAAGATGCCATGGACCATGGACTCATTCTGGCTGTTGACAGAAGCTGTGTGCTGAGTACCTTCATGTCCCTGCTTCATGTTTT
This sequence comes from Cebus imitator, assembly GCF_001604975.1. Lineage (NCBI taxonomy): Eukaryota > Metazoa > Chordata > Mammalia > Primates > Cebidae > Cebus > Cebus imitator. The sequence goes on from NW_016107505.1 coordinate 282,392, forward strand.
GACATGAATGCATTCAGTGTAATGCACTGAAATGTTAAGGCTCCACTGCAAAGTGAATATGGGATGCATGTAAAATGCCTGTTTACAGCTCGGCCAAGCAGCTCATGCCTGTAATCCCAGCACTTTGGGAGGCCGACGGGGGCAGATCATGAGGCCAGGAACTCGAGACTAGCTTGGCCAACATGGTGAAACCCCGTCTCTACTAAAAGTATAAAACTTAGCCAGGCATGGTGGCACACACCTGTAATCCCAGCTATTGGGGAGGCTAAGGCAGAAGAATGGCTTGAACTCCGGAGGCAGAGGTTGCAGTGATCTGAGACTGTGCCACTGCACTCCAGGCTGGGTGACAGAGCAAGACTCCATCTCAAAAAAAAAAAAAAAAAAAGCATGTTTCCTTGTCACACATACATGCGTCCACCCATCCATGAATATTCATAGCTCCTTCTATAACCAGTTGAATACATGCACTTAGCCAACCCTACTCAGCATAAATTCCCACCTTGCCCTTCCCTCCCTTAAAGCACCTGCTTTTGGTTTTTGGCACGAGGCCATGATTCCAGCCTGCAGGTTGTGATCCGCTTCTTAAGAAACAAAGCTCTTGCCGGGTGTGGTGGCTCATGCCTATAATCCCAGCACTTTGGGAGGCCAAAGCAGGTGGATCACAAGGTTAGGGTTTCAAGACCAGCCTGACCAAGATGGTGAAACCTTGTCTCTACTGAATATACACACACACACACACACACACACACACACACACACACACACACATATATATATATATATATATATATATATTAGCTGGGTACAGTGGCGCCTGTAGTTCCAGTTACTTGGGAGGCCAAGGCAAGAGAATTGCTTGAACCCAGGAGGCAGACGTTGCAGTGAGCCGAGATTGCGCCATTGCACACTCCAGCCTGGGCGACAGAGTGAGGCTCCATCTCAAACAAACAAAAAAGCTCTTTTCCAAATTCATGATCCCTGGGATTCTTTTCCATAACAGAGCCAAGAGTGCTCCACATGGGAGACCCATCCAATCCCCGACCTACTGTGTAGCTTTGGGGGAGCCCTGCGCTCAGTTTTCCCATCTCTTTCATGCCTAAGCCCTGGGTAATAAACATGCAATCACTTTCAGCTCTGAGAGAAGCTTTATTCCTCAGGGCCCTCCTCAGGGCCGGGGCAGCAGGCAGGAAGGCTCAGCCCTCAAACTTTTTCTTGCGGCCTTCCATTCCACTCAGTGCATCGATGTTCTTGCGCCAGTCTCCCACCTCCCGGATTTCCTGGAGGATGGCAATAGAGTCAGAGGTTAGGGTCTCTTCCTGGTCTGCAGTCTCTCAAGAATTCCCACCTTCCCTCCAGCCTGTAGGGCCATTCTACCCCTGGATGTCTGTCCAAGTGTCTTGTTCCGGAGTACTTCCTGTCCCCTCAAGACAATCCCTGCCAATTTCCCCATGCACTTCCTATCCCCCTCATGCACTTCCTGTCTTTCCCCCTCCACTTCCTGTCTCCCTCATGTACTTCCTGTCTCCCTCATGCAGTTCCTGTCTTTCCCCCTCCATTTCCTGTCTCCCTCATGTACTTCCTGTCTCCCTCATGCACTTCCTGTCTTTCCCCACCCGTTTCCTGTCTTTCCCCCTCCACTTCCTGTCTCCTCCCTGCACTTCCTGTCTCATGCACTTCCTGTCTCCCTTGTGCATTTCCTGCTTTCTGGCACACTCCTTCCCTTATTACTCTTCTGTCTTTCCCCTCTACTTCCTGTCTCCCTCATGCATTTCTTCCTCATGCATTTCTTCCCTCATGCATTTCTTCCCTCATGCATTTCTTCCCTCATGCATTTCTTCCCTTTCCCCTCCCCTTCCTGTCTCCTTCTTGCACTTCCTGTCTTCCCCTCCACTTCCTGTCTGCCTCATGCACTTCCTATCTCCTTCCTTCCTTCCTTCCTTCTCTTCTTTTTTTTATTTTTTATTTTTTGAGACAAGAGTCTCCCTCTGTCACTAGGCTGGAGCGCAGTGATGCAATCTCGGCTTACTGCAACCTCCATATCCCAGGTTCAATCGATTCTCCTGACTCAGCCTCCCAAGAAGCTGGGACTACAAGCACGCCACCATGCCAGCTAAATTTTGTATTTTTAGTAGAGATGGGGTTTCACCACGTTGGCCAGGGTGGTCTTGATCTCTTGACCTCGTGATCTGCCCACCTCAGCCTCCCAAAGTGCTGGGATTATAGGTGTGAGCCACCATGCCGGCCTTTTGTTTTTGTTTTTTAGTTTAGTTTTGTTTTGTTTTGAGACAGAGTTTCATTCTTCTTGCCCAAGCTGGAGTGCAGTGGCGTGATCTCAGCCCACTGCAACCTCCACCTCCCTGGTTCTAGCAATTCTCCTGCCTCAGCCTCCCTAGTAGCTGGGATAACAGGCGTCTGCTACCACACCCAGCTAATTTTTTGTATTTTTAGTAGAGATAGGGTTTCACTATGTTGGCCAGGCTGATCTTGAACTCCCGACCTCAGGCAATCCACCTGCCTCAGCTTCCCAAAGTGCTGGGATTACAGGCATGAGCCACCATGCCCAGCTCTCTTCTTATTATTGTAGTCCCTCTTTATCTGTGATTTTACTTTCTGTGGTTTCAGTTACCTAAGGTAAACCATGGCCCAAAAATATTAAATGGAAAATTCTAGAAATAAACAATTTATAAGTTTGATGGACTTTCAGGCCAATAGCAGACTAACACTAGGTCACAATGGCTATGCCATTCACCTCACTTCATCTCAGCACATAGGCACTGTCATCGCATGTCACAAAGAAAAGAAGGGTGACTACAGTGTCATAAGATATTTAGAAACAGAGAGATCACATTCACATGAGTTTTATTATAATATGTTATAATTGTTCTTTTTATTATTTTTATTATTAGAGACAAGGTCTGGCTCCCTTATCCAAGCTGGAGTGCAGTGGTGCAATCTTGGCTCACTGCAGCCCCAACTTCCTGGGGTCCAGCCAGCCTTCCACCTCAGACTCCTGAGTAGCTGGGACCACAGGTGTGTGCCTCCATGCCCAGCAAACTTTTGTATTTTTTATAGAGATGGGGGTCTTGCTATGTTGCCCAGGCTGGTAGCATAGCTCAAACAATCTGCCTGCATCAGTGTCCCAAAGTGCTGGGATGACAGGCATGAGCCACCACGCCTAGCCCTCTTTTATGATTATTTTTTGTTAATCTCTTATTGTGTCTAATTTATAAATGAAACTGTGTCACAGGTATGTATATATGTATAGGGGAAAAACAGTACATATAGGGTTCAGTACAATCCATGATTTCAGGCATCCGCTCTTGTCTTTCCTTTCTCCTTTTTTTCTTTGATACAGAGTTTTGCTCTTGTTGCCCAGACTGGAGTGCTGAAGTGCAATGGCACAATCTCAGCTCACTGCAACCTCTGCCTCCTGGCCTCAAGTGATTCTCCTGCCTCAGCCTCCCAAGTAGCTGGGATTACAGGTGCCCACCACCATGCCCAGCTAATTTTTTGTACGTTTAGTAGAGATGGGTTTTACCATGTTGGGCCAGGCTGGTCTTGATCTCTTGACCTCAGGTGATCTGCCCACTTCAGTCTCCCAAAGTGCTGGGATTACACGTGTGAGCCACCATGCCCACCCCTCTTTTCTTCTTTTTAAAGATAGGGTCTCACTGTGTTGCCCAGGCTGGAGTGTAGTAGTGCAATCATAGCTCACAGCAGCCTCAATCTCATGGGCTCGAGCGATCCTCCTGCCTCAGCCTCCTGAGAAGCTACACGCCACCACCATGACTGGCTAATTTTTTTTTCTTTGAGATGGAGTCTCGTACTGTTGCCTGGGCTGGAGTGCAATGGCACAATCTTGGCTCACTGCTACCTCTGCCTCCCAGGTTCAAACGATTCTCCTGCCTCAGCCTCCTGAGGAGCTGAGATTACAGGTGCCTGCCACCATGCCCAGCTAATTTTTTGTATTTTTAGTAGAGACAGGGTTTCGCTATGTTGGCCAGCCTGGTCTCGAACTCCTGACCTCATAATCTGCCCCCCTCAGCCTCCTAAAGTGCTGAGATTACAGGCTTGAGCCACTGCATCCGGCCAACTGGCTAATTAAAAAAAAAATTTTGTAGAAATTAAAAAAACATTGTGGTGGTGTATACTTGTAGTCCTAGCTACTCAGGAGGCTGAGGCACAAGAACCACTTGAACCCAGGAGGCGGATGTTGCAGTGAGCTGAGATGGCATCGATGCACTCCAGCCTGCACAGCAGAGTGAGACTCCATCTCAAAAAACAAAAGGAAACTAAAAAAATAATTTTTTTAACCCCAAGGATTACAGGCATGAGCGACCGCACCTGGCCCTTCACACACCCTCTTTGCTCTTACATGGACTTCCTGTAGCCCTAATGCACTTCCTGTCTTCCTCTCCTACTTCCTGTCTTCCTCTTGCATTTCTGAGGACCGCTAGGTGCATGCCCTCAGGTTAGGCCCTAGGGTTGTTGGCATGCAGTGCCCCTCCCCTCAGCATCCTCTCTCATGGTCTTAGCCTACACTCACCTTCTCGGTGTCCTCCTTCTTCACTTGCTTCAGGTGGGCACGCAAGTCCAGGGACTCCTTAGCCCGGGTCCCCAGCAGCGCCTGCATCATGGCATCCGCAGAGATTCTCACTCTCCGCAGGGTGGGCCGCTTAAACTTGCCACGAAGGTCGAAGATCTTCTGGGTCAGATCTGCGATCTGGAGGCAGCCATACAGGGAGGTGAAGACATCTCCCTCCATTTCCCCCTCACCCAGCTCTTCCATCCTGCACTCCATTTTTATTCTCCTTATCCTGTCTTCCAGTACCAAAGCCTCATCCAGTATCTTCCCCGCCTAAGCTCCCAGTCTAACTTTTTTTTTTTTTTTTTTCCAGACAGAGTTTCACTCTTGTTGCCCAGGCTGGAGTGCAATGGCATGATCTCAGCTCACTCCAACCTCCGTCCCCTGGATTCAAGCGATTCTCCTGTCTCAGCCTCTGGAGTAGCTGGGATTACAGGCATGCACCACCAAGCCTGTGTTTTTACTAATTTTGTATTTTTAGTAGAGATGGGGTTTCTCCATGTTGGTCAGGCTGGTTTTGAACTCTCAACCTCAGGTGATCCACCCACCTTTGCCTGCCAAAGTTCTGGGATTACAGGTGTGAGCCAATGCACCCAGCCTTTTTTGTTGTTTGTTTGTTTTGGAGATGGAGTTTTGCTCTTGTTGTCCAGGCTAGAGTGCAATGGCTCGACTTTGGCTCACCGCAACCTCTGCCTCCTGGATTCAAGCAATTCTCCTGCCTCAGCCTCCCTAATAGCTGGGATTACAGGTATGTACCACCAAGCCCGGCTAATTTTTTATTTTTAGCAGAGACAGGGTTTGTCCATGTTGGTCAGGCTGGTCTCGAACTCCTGACCTCAGTTGATCTGCCTGCTTCGGCCTCCCGAAGTGCTGGGATTCAGGTGTGAGCCACCGCACCCAGCTCGTCCTCTCCCAGTCTAAGCTTCTAAGCCTGGAACTGAATCACCCTCCTAATGTACTCCAGCCTCACCTCTCAAAACCAGTGGTATAACTTGCATCAGCTACATGCAAATCACAATTCCCTGAGCCAATTTACCAACATGGGATGCCCTGAACATGTCCACTAACACATTTTCTGTTTCCCAGCCCGTGGCCTTGAATGTGCTGTTCCCTCTGCCTAGAACAGCTTTCCTTCACGATATCGCACTCATCCTTCTGCCCCAGCCCTGCCAGGCTCACGGTTGTCCTGGGTCTCCTGGGATGTGCAGCCGAAAGCAGCTGCAAGGGGTCAGGCTGAGACCAAGTCTCAGGCATCTCACCCTGCCCTGAAGGTACCCAAGCTGCGCATGCATCCCACCTCTGTGATGTTCTTGGTAACTTTTGCCTCTATGTCATATCTCTCTTCATCCACCTTGTCCACACGGGCGTGGAGCTGTCGGCACAAGTCCTGGAGGAGAAGTGTGGTGTGTGCTGTTGGGGGAAGCCTGGGGGCCCGGTGACCTGGATTCCTGGGTCTGAGGGAGGAGGGGCTGGGGGCCTGGACTCCTGGGTCTGAGGGAGGAGGAGCTTGGGCCTGGACTCCTATATGGGAAAGGAGGGCCAGATGGTCCTGAAGGAGTAGATTGGAGCCAGGACTCCACAGACTTGCAAACAAAGGGTGTTAGGGGCCAGGAGTCCCATGAACCGTACAGAATTGGGTAAGGACAGTCATACTAGACCCCTGGGTCTCGAGCAGAAGGGGGGATAGGGACTGTACTGCTGAATTCTGGGGACTAGAAACCTCGGATTCCAGGCTGGGTGAATCCTTGCCTTGGGAGCGGGTACCTGCAGCTCCGCGAAGCTTAGACCGGCCAACTCCAGCGGCTGGCAGCGGGTGCTCAGGGCGCGCCCCTTCTCTCCGCGCCGCTCCTCCGCCTCTCGCTCCAGTTCCTGCTTTGCAATCTGCAGCATCAGGGTCTGCGGAGAGGTGTGAGGTTAGCGCAGCCCAGCCGGGGCATCAGAATAAAGACCAGGCCTGGAGAAGCCGCCCGTGCTCTTCTAGCCGCTCGAGTTGGGTCTCCACCTTTCCAAAGACCCACCCACCCCGTGCGGGACTCCGCGCTAAAGCCACGCCCCGAACGCCCAAGCCCCGCCCACCTGCCCGAAGCCAAACCCACTACCAAGCTCCGCCCCCTGGGCAGCGCCAAGCTCCTTCCCTCTCCCGCCCGTCCTCACCTTCAGCTGCAGTTTTCTCGAGGCGGAGATCTTAGACTTTTTCTGCCAGGGTGAGATGGAGCAAGGAAGGATCATGGAGGGGGATCCGGAGACGACGGTGTAGGGGGCCTCAAGACACCGCCAGCAACCCCAGCCGGTCCAGATTTGGGCCCACCTCCAACTTGAGCGCTGAGTCTATGGGAGGCCACGCCCCTCATTCCCATCCACCAATCCAGGTCTCTGCCTTTGGCTCGGCACTGCCCATCTATCCCTAAGCAGGTCCAAGGGCAACAGAGCTCCGCCCACAGGCGGCTCTCAGCAATCCGAGCGCGACCCTCTGCGAAACTCCGCCCCTGAAGCGCCTCTACGTAGGCCCCACCCCCTTCACTGCCCTGGCTCCTCCCCGCGCCCCAGGGTCTCGGGTCTCTCCCGCTGCTGTCCTCGGCCCCCCGGAAACCCCGTCCCACCTTGGCGTGCGGCTCCATGGCGTACGCGCGGTAGTTGGAGGAGCGGCGTCTGACCGGGGCTGGTGCGGGGCGAGGTTCCCCAGCCTGGGGTGGGAGGAGTGGGGGCCCCATCACCACCAAGACCCCACCCAGCCCTCACCACACCACACCCTCTAGTCCTAGGGCTGCAGCCTCCCCCCAGTCCCCTTACTGCAGCGCCCGCCCCGGCCCTGGGGGTCCCAGCCACGCCTTAGCCCGCTGCTCTCACCGCATCGCTGCTCCTGGAAGGAGAAAAACCAGGGAGGGGGTTAGTGGTGGGCTGTGTCCTGTCTGCCTCCTAAGGGACCCCGGAGACCCCTCTGACCAAGAGATCAGGGGACACCGCTTCCCCTTCCTCGGGTTCCAGGAGTCTGACTCGCGAACCCACTTCCTCTCTTCACCCAAGAGTCCCAACCCTACCACCCGTCGCAAGCCAGGGGTCCAGCCTCTCAGCTCGGACCCCTCTTGGGACCCCGGGAGGTCACCCCAACTCTCATTGCCTTGGGGAGTCACTCACTCATCCGCCATGCTGAGACTCAGACCCGGAATGGCAGGAGGCAGGGAGAGGACAGGGGCTTTTGGAGGGTCAGTGAGGGGGCGGCCCAGGTGACCTTCAAGGTCCCAGGGACCGTGAGTCTCCTCCGGGCTGCTCGAGCCTCCCCGGGGACACTGAGATAAAGGGCGGAGGACAGAGACTAAATATACTGCCTCCTCCTCCCCCGCTGCCCACCATGGGAGATAATGGGGCGCGTGAGGGGCGGGGCGGGCCCTGCTCCAGCTGGATCACCAGCCACCTCGGGGCACAGGAATCCGGATCCTTCTCCCTGGGATCCTGGAGTCCTAGACCTCTCCTCCCTCAGACCCAGAGAATGCCCTTCCTCCCAGCCACCTCCTCCCTAAGACCCAGGACTCTGGGGGACCCCAGCCCCTCCCTCAGACAAGGAGTCTGGGCCCCCAGCCCCCTCTTCCCTCAGACTCAAGGGTCCGGGCCCCCAGCGCCTCCTCCCTCAGACCCAGGAGTTCAGGCCCCTAGCCTGTCCTCCCTCAGACCCAGGAGTCCAGGCCCCCAAACCCTCCTCCCTCAGACCCTGGAGTCCAGGCCACTCAACAATGTTGTGTTTAATTTGGAGTGCAGCTGTGCTGGGGGCCAGCTCTCAGCCTACAGCACTGAGAAATCCATCTCTTGTCCACTTGGAAACCCAGGCATCTGGTTTCTGACCTCTTCTGTCCACCACTCCTAGGCCTTTCTCCCCCAGCCCTGGAGACAGACATAGGACAGCAAAGACACTTGGACACACAGAGGGGTGGACACACTTGCTTTACTCGAACCATCTGGGTGCTGACCAGGCCCTGGTGCGGAGAAACCCTAGACCCCCAGGCAGCCACAGGGTACCTGGGGACAAGGAGGGCAGAAGTGAAGGGCCTGAGACTGAGGGTCAAATCCTAGGCTGGGCTTAGAGTCTCAGAAGTGGAATTTGGAATTCCGAGAGAACAATCTAGAATTCTAGGAATAGACCGCAGAATCCCAGAAATGGAATTTGAAATTCTACCAACACCCCTGGCGTGGGGATGACGGGTACTGAGTGGGAATCATGAGAATAAAGTTGAGGGCTCCAGTGGCAGGCTTAAAATGGTATCAGCGGGTTCTAATTCTACAACCTGACTTTGGAAGCTGGAGATAAGGGGCGTCTAGGGGTCAGGTCAGACTCCAGTTTTGGAGTCTGACTCACTGTTGGGGGGGGGCAAAGCCCCCTGGGGCAGAGCCAGAACCTTGGAGAGTGAACCTGGAGATGCAGAGGGCGGCTGGCAGGGCTCAGAGTGTGGGGTCCCGCCCTGCAGAGGATCGGTCAGGTCCTCGGGGGCAGGGCTACGGGCTTCAAGAGGCTGGGCCAGGACTTCAAGGGGCAGAGTTCTGGGTTCCACAGCTGGGTCAGTGCTGCCCAGAGCCAATTCCGGGGACTTGCAAAAACGTGCGAAGGTCTCTGAGGGCCTGGCCCCGGCCTGTGGAGAGAATCCAGCTGCCTGAGCCAGCTCCCCGACCCGGGTGTTGAAGCCCTGCAGCTGCTCCTGCCGCATATCCACCAGGTACCTGCCGATGGGAAGTGCCACGTCAGAGACCCAGATTCTGACCCCCAGCTAGGACAGGCCCCACCCTCCACCCCACTGGCTCACCGGGCTAATTCCACAATCAAGTTCCCTCCCGGTGCCACACAGGCCCCAAGCTCAGGGCTGAGAAGATGGACCATCCTGCAGAGAGGACAGAGGACAGGCTGAGATTCAGCTCCAAATCCAGAGGGAGGATGGGGCTCTGGGAACCCAGACGCTGAGGGAGGACGGGCTGCAATACTGGAGTCTGGGTCCTGGGGAAGAAGGGGGCAGGAGGTCTGGACTCTGGGGTACCAGGGAGGAGGGGCTGGGGCTGGACTCCTGGATCTGAGGAAGGAGGAGATGGGGGTCTGAGGGAAGAGGGGCTGGGGCCTGAACTCCTGAATCTGAGGGAGGAGGAGATGGGGGTCTGAAGGAGGAGGGGCTGGGGCCTGGACACCTGGGTCTGAGGGAAGAGGGGCTGGGGGTCTGAGGGAGGAGGGGCTGGGGCCTGGATTCCTGGGTCTGAGGGAAGAGGGGCTGGGGGTCTGAGGGAGGAGGGGCTGGGGCCTGGATTCCTGGGTCTGAAGGAGGAGGGAATGGGGCTTGGGCTGCCTCCCCACTTACCCACAGGCCACATAGAGAAGCTGGAACCGGCCGTTGTAGCAGCTCT
>NW_016107505.1:293582-294794 GCF_001604975.1 Cebus imitator
AGTCCCTGGCCTACCTGCAGTCCCTGGCCTACCTGCAGTCCCTGGCTTACCTGCAGTCCCTGGCTTACCTGCAGTCCCTGGCTCCAGGCTTCCCTCGGCATGCTGCTTCTCCTCTGGGTTCCCCAGGGTGGCTCTACAGCGACCCCAGGCGGCCACCTCGCGGAGCATTTCTGTCACGTTGTGTTGAGTGATCTCACCGGCCGCCTAGGGATAGAAGGGGAGTGGACAGACGTTGGGGCCAGGATGGCCGTGGGGGGCTTAGAACGCGGGGAGTCTTGGTCCAGGACTAGAACTCCTGGAGCGGCCTGGAGGATGTGAAGTGGGTCGGGACCTATCCGGCGGGGATGGAGCCTGTTCCCTGAATAGAGTCGTCCCCGCGAAGTGAAAGGCGGGGATCTGGAGCTAGGGGCAGAGCCTGATGTGGGGGGCCTGGTGTGGGGTCTGGCCTTTCACACCCGCCCACCCCCGCCCCACCACTACCCCCAGTCCCAGCCTCTCCGCTCACCTTGACCGGCTGTCCGTTGCTGGTCCGAAGGAGGCTCTCGTCGTCCGCTTCGATGCCGAAGGCCACAAAGGGCCCCGTGGCGATGTCCCCCCAATACCCGCGCGCTGCCACGCGCTCCCCGCGCTGGAAAAGGAGGGAGAGAGGAGGCAGGTGAGGTCGATGTTGGGGACCCTGACTCCTAGGTCTCCGAGAAGCAGCAGCGGGCCTGGACAGGCAGTGGACACGCACGTAGCTCAGGAGGCGACCAGACGCCAGAGTCCGGTTGGGCACGTGATAGGCGCTGGAGTCCCTGAGTTCAAAGGCGACGCCTGTGTCCCGCCAGCGTCGGAACTCCTGGGTGTGAATGACCTGGGCCTGGGGTGCGGGCGGGAAAAACGGAGCCCTCAATGAAAGAGCATGGAGAGACCGACACCTTCCTCCCTCGGACCCAGGAGTACAGACCCCAGTCCCTCCTCTCTCAGACCCAGGAGTCCAGACCCCCAGCGCCTCCTCCCTCAGACCCAGGAGTCCAGGCCCCCAGAGCCTCCTCCCTCAGACACAGGAGTACAGACCCCCAACCCCTCCTCCCTCAGACACAGAAGTCCAGGGCCCCAACCCCTCCTCCCTCAGACCCAGGAGTCCAGGGCCCCAGCGCCTCCTCCCTCAGACCCAGGAGTCCAGACCCCAGCCCCTCCCTCTCAGACCCAGGAGTCCAGCCCCCAGCCCCT
>NW_016107505.1:296409-297588 GCF_001604975.1 Cebus imitator
AGGAGTCCAGACCCCCAGCCCCTCCTCCCTCAGACCCAGGAGTCCAGGCCCCCAGCGCCTCCTCCCTCAGACACAGGAGTCCAGGCCCCCAGCCCCTCCTCCCTCAGACCCAGGAGTCCAGGCCCCAGCTCCTCCTCTTTCAGACCCAGGAGTCCAGACTCCAGCCCCTCCTCCCTCAGACCAAGGAGTCCAGGCCCCAGCCCCTCCTCCCTTCTCCTGGGCCCCTCACCCCACGATCGTGCAGCTTCATGCGTAGGTCCCAGTCGCTGACACCGCGCCGGGCGTCGTAACGCGAGCCCAGGTAGTGGCGCAGCCGTGAGTCCCAGAGGCGGCTCATGGGGAAGGCCTCGGGCCCCTTCTCGCCGCCAGCCCAGAAGCGGAACACTGCCTCCAGGGCGTCCCGCTCACGGAACTGCGGGGTCAGGCACGCGCAGGGAGAGAGCAAGGCAGAGAGGGATGCAAGGAAAGCAGCTTCTAGTTGACCCCTTTCTTCCATCCCAGGACGGGGGAACGATTCTCCCATTTCCCGGATGAAAAAACTGAGGATTCTAAAGCAGAAGCCACCTCCTGCCCCCAGGCCAAATCTCACAGCGGGAGTCGCGGAGCTGGGATTCGAACCCCTGAGTCCGCCGCCTGCTCCATCAACGCACGTCCTTTGGACTGCGCACTTCCATTCTTCCCGCGGCCACCCCATCCCAGGCAGTGACCGGATGGAGGTCGGGCGGCCGCACCTTGAGGGCGCGGAGGCTGAGCCAGGGCAGCTGCTCCCCCAGGCGGTCGGGCTCGGGGACCAGGTGGGCCAGCAGGTCTGCCTGGGCGCGCACGAAGGTGGCCACCGGTGGGCGCAGCAGCGCGTTCCCCCACACCTCCAGGAAGGTCTCGCTCCGCTCTAGGGAGAGGAGGAGATGATTGGGGGAATGTGCGGAGGAGAGAGACCAGAAATTAGACCCTTCCTATGTTATTATGTCATAGTCATATAATGAAAACAATGAACCCCAGAAAACTCCCCATGCATCCTAAAAACATGCATGAAGAACAAGACAGGGCATGGTGGCAGGTGCCTGTAATCCCAGCTAGGGAGGCTGAGGTAGGAGAATCGTTTGAACCGGGAGGTGGACATTGTAGTAAGCCGAGATGGCATGCCAGCCTTGGCAACAAAGGGAGACTACGTCAAAAAAA
>NW_016107505.1:298513-300847 GCF_001604975.1 Cebus imitator
CGCCTGTAATCCCAGCACTTTGGGAGGCCGAGGCGGGTGGATCATGAGGTCAAGAGATCGAGACCATCCTGGTCAACATGGTGAAACCCCGCCTCTACTAAAAATACAAAAAAAAATAGCTGGGCATGGTGGTGCGTGCCTGTGGTCCCAGCTACTCGGGAGGCTGAGGCAGGAGAATTGCTTGAACCCGGGAGGTAGAGGTTGCAGTGAGCCGAGGTTGCGCCATTGCACTCTGGCCTGGCAATAGAGCAAGACTCCGTCTCAAAAAACAAAAACAAACAAACAAAAAAAACCACCTAGAAGAGTGAATTGGAGTTGCAGTTTCCACACTGACCACAGACAGGATATTTGGGGAAAAAAGATAACAATGCAACAGTAAACAGTAACACAAACTGTAATATATGGTGTAAGCATGTACATTGTATTACATATAGGTAATCTGGAGATGATTTGTGGTGTATGGGAGGATGTGTACAGGCTATTTGTGAGTACATCTTTTTTTTTTTTTTTTTTTACAGTGTCTCGCTCTGCTGCCCAGGCTGAGTGCAGTTGCTCCATTAGAGTTCACTGTAGCCTCGACCACCTGGGTTCAAGGTGTGGGCAACCCCCCATCAGGGCACTGAGCAAGGAGAGCTAAGCAGATCCCCGGAACAATTAGTACCTGAGAATATCTTATAGTGTTACTACTCAGTTATTTCCTTTATATAATCCTTTATATGTAATCATGTATTAGTTTATACTCAGAACAATTAGTGCCTGAAGAATATCTTACTACTCGGTTATTTCCATGTATATATATAATTATATCTTCGTTCATAGTCAGAGGAATGTCTAGAGCAGACACAGTATAAAGCATGAATTAAGGAATAAACACCCATATATATATATAATCATATCTTGCTTATAGTCAGAGGAATGTCCACAGCAGACACAGTGCAGAGCATGATTTAAGGGAAAAACAGTTATACCAGGACAAGAATCTATGGCTGAGGCAGTAGTGCCCCTGCCTGAAAGGGCACATGCTACATGGCAGGCTGGCCCAGGCAGCAGTGTTCAGTATTGTAAAGATATTCGCTGTATGGCAGGCTTGCAGCAAGAGTCGCTCCTCCTGAAAAGGAGTTGTGGTACCTTGCGTCCAGTTCTTCTGGAAAGCTGGCCTCAAGTTGGCAAGCCCGAGAACATCTGAGGGCTTAAAACCCCCCTGGTATAATCGCTCCTAGGTGGCTGTATACCTTGTCAGCCCTGTTGCTATGTACTGATTCAAAGCATCCTCCTATAGAAATCACTGGAAGCTGCCAGCAGGTGGCTGTAGACCTTGGACCTCTTTAGCTACTGTGCCGACTCAAAGCATCCTCCTACAGAATTCCTTAGAAGTAGCCTGCCCCTACATAAGAGATGGTGCACACTGCACCATCTTCACTGCACATGGCCCACCTCCTTGCCTCGGCGACCTAATGGAGGTTGACCCCTTGTTTATTGCTCATGTGATTGTCGTGACCCTATCACTGTCCTTAAGATGACCTCACTCACTACACCATTTTATAAGGGACTTGAGCGTCCTCAGATCTTGTTATCTGCAGGGGTCCTGGAACAAGTCCCAGTGATACTGAGGGATGGCTGTATATACCTTTAGTTGTACATAATGTATATACACATAGACATATAGTTTCATGTTAGTTGTTTAAGAACTTTATAGAAGAGAACTACATGCCTTTAGTAAGATAGATTGGTTTAGTTCTCGTTATTTAAGAACTCTGAACAATCTGTACTGTGCAATGCACTCTGGATGCCCTGTGTTATTAATGTCCAAATCTCAGATAGAATTGTAATTCCCAGTGTTGGAAGTGGGGCCTGGTGGGAGGTGACTGGACCATGGGGGCAGATATCCCCCTTGCAGTTCTCATGAGAGTGAGTGAGTTCCCACAAAATCTGGTTGTTTAAAACTGTGTGGTACATCCCCACTGTGTCTCTTGCTCCTTCTCCCACCATGTAAGAGATGCCTGCTCCCCTTCGCCTTCTGCCATGGTTGTAAGTCTCCTGAGGCCTTCCCCAGCCATGCTCCCTGTACAGCCTGTAGAACTGTGAGTCAATTAAACCTCTTTTCTTGGGGCCAGGTGCAATGGCTCACGCCTGTAATCCCAGCACTTCGGGAGGCCAAGGTTGGCAGATCACCTGAGGTCAGGAGCTGGAGACCAGCCTGGCCAACATGGTGAAACCTCTGCTCTACTAAATACAAAAATTAGCCAGGCATGGTGGCACATGCCTGTAATCCCAGCTACTTGGGAGACCGAGGCAGCAGAATTGCTTGAATCCACCACCCAGGTTCAAGCAATT
>NW_016107505.1:300987-307406 GCF_001604975.1 Cebus imitator
CTCCTGGGTTCAGGCAATTCTCCTGCCTCAGCCTCCTGAGTAGCTGGGATTACAGGCATGCGCCACCATGCCCAGCTGAATTTTTGTATATTTAATAGAGACGGGGTTTCACCATGTTGACCAGGATGGTCTCTATCTCTTGACCTCGTGATCCACTCGCCTCGGCCTCCCAAAGTGCTGGGATTACAGGCTTGAGCCACCGCGCCCGGCAGGTTCAAGCAATTCTTATGCCTCATCCTCCCAAGTAGCTAGGACTACAGACTCATGCCACCACCCCTGGCTAATTTTTGTATTTTTTGATAGAGACAGGGTTTCATTATGTTGTCCAGGCTGGGCTCGAACTCCTGACCTCAAGTGATGTCCCCTGCCTCAGCCTCCCAAAGTGCTGGGATTACAGGTGTGAACCACAGCACCACCGCACCCAGCCTCTCCTGGAATTTTTTTTTTTTTCTTTTTTTTTTTGACACAGTCTTGCTCTGTCACCCAGGCTGCAGTACAGTGGCATGATCTCGGCTCACTGCAACCTCCACCTCTCAGGTTTAAACAACTGTCCTGCAACTTCCACCTCTCAGGTTCAAACAATTGTCCTGCTTCAGCCTTTGAGTAGCTGGGATTACAGGCATGTGCCACCACGCCCAGCTAATTTTTTTGTATCTTAGTAGAGACGGTTTCACCGTGTTGCCCAGACTGATCTCAAACTCCTGAGCTCAGGCAATCTGCCCGCCTCAGCCTCCCAAAGTGCTGGGATTATAGACGTGAGCCACTGCGACTGGCCAAACTGGAATTTTCTAAGTGGCTCTAAGATATATTATATTTAGCCCCATTTTACAGGTGGGAGAAGCTGAGGCTCTAAGATGACAAATTATATCATAGGGGACAATGATTAATAAATATATTTGAATTTTTTTCTTTTTAGATGGTGTTTCGCTCTTGCTGCCCAGGCTGGAGTGCAATGGCACAATCTCCTCTCCCCGCAACCTCCGCCTCCCGGGAAAATAACCAAATTTTTAAATTGTACCATCGAGCCGGGCGCGGTGGCTCAAGCCTGTAATCCCAGCACTGTGGGAGGCCGAGGCGGGTGGATCAAGGATCGAGACCATCCTGGTCAACATGGTGAAACCCCGTCTCTACTAAAAATACATAAAATTAGCTGGGCATGGTGGCGCGTGCCTGTAATCTCAGCTACTCAGGAGGCTGAGGCAGGAGAATTGCCTGAACCCAGGAGGTGGAGGTTGCGGTGAGCCGAGATCACGCCATTGCACTCCAGCCTGGGTAACAAGAGCGAAACTCCGTCTCAAAAAAAATAAATAAATAAAATAAATAAATAAATTGTACCATCGAAATGCCAGAATCCTTCTAGGGAGGGGGAGGAAACCGGCAGTTGGAATGCCTGGGTCCTAGCAACTGACCTTGCAGGCCCATCTTCTCAGGTTCCTCCAGGGCTAGGCTGAAGATCAGCATGTGTCGGGCCACAGCTTCCAGATTATTCTCCAGGACAAAGAACTAGAAGGATGGACAGGGCAGAAAAATTCTGAGACCTGCTTGCCTGGGCCCTAGCAGACCCAGGAGAGTGGGCCCTCAGCCCTCTCCTTCCACACGCCCAGGAGTTCTGTACACTGGCCTCTTCCTTCAAGCATAGGAGTCTGGGTCCCCAGAGCTCTCTTCCCTTCCATTCCTCAGAAGACCTGATCCTTGAGCTCTTCCCCGCCTACAGAACCCAGGAGTTCCAAACCCCAGTCCCTTCCTTCCCCAAGACGCATGGGCTCTCCCAGCTTCCACCTCCCTCAGATCTAGGAGTCTCCAGCTCCTTCATTCCTGGACCTGAGGTTTTTAGAATTCCAATCCCCTCCTCCCTCAAGGACTCGGGAATCTGGGGTCTCATCTTCATCCCAGCTCACGTTGAACCTCCTGCGAGGCCAGAGCTTTGCTCGGGACAGGGTCCGCAGCAGGTGGCGCCCATCCACAGAGCCCAGCAGCAGCACATCTAGCTCGGGGACGCTATGCACCGTATCGGCCTGGGAGTCTGGGTCCACAGGAGGACCTGGGAAGATGACAGCAGGTAGGGGCACCATGGTGGTCGCCAGAGCGTCCCCCGTAGCATCCCCCTACAACAATGGACTACAAATCCCAGTAGGCGACGCGCCCGTGGCCCAGGTTCTAAGGGAAGTTGATTCCTCCGAGCATTCTGGGATTCGTAGTCCGCACACAGGACCTCGGCCCTGCCCTGGAGGCATGCCCTCCACCGTTGGAGCCCTGGAGAACGTTAGCGCGCCCCCTGCTACCGACGCTGGGACTACGAGCTCTGAAAGGCTGCCTGCGCAGGCTGGGAAGGCAAGCGGTGTATCAGACCGTGCGTGCTGGGACTCACTTTCAGCCTGCAGGTCCAGCGCCGGGGACAGGCCCCACCA
Organism: Cebus imitator; assembly: GCF_001604975.1. Taxonomy (NCBI): domain Eukaryota; kingdom Metazoa; phylum Chordata; class Mammalia; order Primates; family Cebidae; genus Cebus; species Cebus imitator. The sequence continues at coordinate 303,396 of NW_016107505.1, forward strand.
TGACACCGAGCCGAAGCCCATGCCGGAGCCGGCAGGTGTGGTCATCACCCTGCGGAAAAGACATTCTGGGAATCCCACACATTGCTCACCCCGCTCCCCTCTCACCGCCCCTCACTTCGCTCCCCTTGGCCTCCACATGATACCCTACCCACACCTTTATCCTCCAAATATCCTGGGACGCCCCTTCCCCTCTGCTCAGTGCAGCACTGTGGACCCACGACCCTCCACAACCGCTGGCCAGAGTCCCCGCCCTTTTCGATCAATGGACCAATGGGTGCATGAGGGCTGGCACCTCGGCGGGCAACTGACCAATGAGAGTTAGCGAGGTCCGCCCGCTACAAACTTTTGGCCAATGGGAACACTAAGGACCAGGCTTCCCCACCCCTAGCAGTAGAGGCCAGGTGGACGCGGTTGTCATGACGACGACACTGGCGGGGCGGGAAGGAACGGGGCTGGAAGAGGTTGGGGCGGAGTCAGGGTCAGTCCAAATTTCTGGAATGGGCGAGGCCTGGGCTGATTCAAATTTAGAGAGAAAGGAGCTTAATCTTATTTCTTGTTTTTTACTTTTTTCTTTTTTCCATCTCCCTTTGCTCGTACGTAACTGAACTTTTATCAATCCAAATAAAGTGAAGTATCTAGACTTTAGACTGCAGACCTCTGAGCCCCCTCCCCGCCCCAGCCTAGCATGGGTTCTACCACACGGAACTGCCCACCGGGGTGCAGGTTATTACAAATTCAGGACTCTTGCGAGCTGGTTGTTAGCACAAGCAGTAATAATTTAAATTTACAGCTAGATCCTTTTGTAGTTTCTAAGCGAGATGATTGGGTGTTCACGCGCATGTGTGAGATGCGCCTTCCTCAAATCTTGTTACGACATCGGCACATGACCCTTATGACATGAACAACAAAAAAAATTACACGTAAATGCCGTAATCGTACAGTTAAATGCACTGCATTAAAATAAGGGTAAATCGGCCGGGCGCGGTGGCTCACGCCTGTAATCCCAGCACTTTGGGAGGTCGAGGTGGGCAGATCACTCGATGTTAGGAGTTGGGAGACTAGCCTAGCCGCGTTTCTACCTTAAAAAAATAGGAAAATTAGCAGTGAGCCGAGAATGCGCCATTGCACTTCAGCCTGGGCGGCTGAGCGAGACTCCGTCTCAAAAAAAAAAGAAAAAAAAGAAAAGAAAAGAAAAAGAAAACCAGTATCCCATCTATCTCCCCATTTCTCTTTCCTCAGTCCCTGGCAACCAGGAATCTACTTTCTGTCTCTATGAATTTGTCAGTTCAGGAGATTTCTTATGGATGGAATTCTGCAATATGCAGCCTTTTGTGTCTGGCTTCCTCCACTTGACATAATACTTTCAGGACTCATCCATGCTGAAGCACGAATCAGTGTTTCCTTCTGTTTTTATGACCAAATAATATTCCACTGTTTTTCCCCCTAACCTTTGCAAGCTTCATTCCTTTTTGTCATTCAAGTTATGGCCCAGATCGAACCTCCTCAGGAGGGCTGCCCTGATCACCCTCCCTAAATTATCTCAGCCCTTTTACATTTTTGTCCCAGTGTGGACTGCCATTTGTAATTGTTTTATTCTTCCTACAACTCTGCTTTCTAGTTGAGACAGGGACCCAAGGACCCCATTGTCATCATCTAAATCAGTCCCAGAATTTAGCGACAGGCTTTCTGGCTATGTGATTCAAAGGATTTCTTTTCTTTTTTTTTTTTTTCTTTTTGAGGCTGAGTTTTGTTCTTGTTGCCCAGGCTGGAGTGCAATGGCACGATCTCAACTCACTGCAACCTCCAGGTCCGGGGTTCAAGTGATTCTCCTACCTCAGCCTCCCAAGTAGCTGGGATTACAGCTGCCCACCACCATGCCTGGATAATTTTCGTATTTTTCAGAAAGACAGGGTTTCAGCACGTTGACCAGGCTGGTCTCAAACTCCTGACCTCAGGTGATCTGCCTGCCTCGGTCCCCCAAAGTGCTGGGATTACAGGCGTGAGCCACCATATCCTTCCCTGAATTCTCATAAAGCACAGTTTGGACTCATTTGTCAACAGGGAATAAAGATCATGTTTATTTCATGAGTTTGCTGTGAGATTTATTATTGGCAGTAATAGTACTAACATAAAGAGCTGTCTTCATAAAGACATGCCCTACACCAACACACACACACACATATGAAAAGTTACTGAATTCCTTTTAAGAAAAATTTAAAATCTCATGGACATTATCATCTGTGTAGCTATTCTAATATCACTTTTCCTATTGGCTACCAGGAAGCTTAGGAGCAAGTTTGTTCGCTGCCTTCTTTTCCAGTATGTGGGGGTACTTTTTTTTCTCATTCTCCACTTAATCTGCTGCTCAGAGAGTTCTCTTGACAAATTTTTTCTTTCTTTCTTTTTTGAGACAGTGTCACTCTGTCGCCCAGGCTGGAGTGCAGTGGCGAAATCTCAGCTCACTGCAACCTCCACCCCTCAGGTTCAAGTGATTCTCCTGCCTCAGCCTCCCGAGTAGCCGGGACTACAGGTGTGTGCCACCATGCCTGGCTAATTTTGTATTTTTAGTAGAGATGGGATTTCACTATGTTGGCCAGGCTGGTCTTGAACTCCTGACCTCGTGGTCTGCCCACATCGGCTCCCCAAAGTGCTGGAATTACAGGCATGAGCCACCATGCCTGGCCCTCTTGCCAAATCTTACAGGTCTTTGCTCATCACCCAAAATCCTGTATGGGATGAGATGAGGTAGAAGCCAATGGAACAATCATCTTTGCTAGAAACAGACTAGAAGCCAGCATTCCTTGAAAGAACAATGAAGTCAGATGCAGTGGCTCATGCCTATAGTCCCAGCTACTCAAGGAGGATCCTCAGGAGTTTGAAACCAGCCTGGGAAACATAGTGAGACCCCATCTCTACAAAAATGGAAAAATAAAAAATTAGCCAGGCATGGTTGCATGCACCTGTGGTCCCAGCTACTCAGAAGTCTGGGGCAGGAGGATCCCTTAAGTCTAGGAGGTTGAGGCTGCAGTGAACTGTGATTGAACCACTGCACTCCAGCCTAGGGAAAGAGTGAAAACCCCTGTCAAAAAAGAAGAAAGTAAAGAAAGAAGGAAAGAAGAAAGGAAAGGAAAGGAAAGGAAAGGAAAGGAAAGGAAAGGAAAGGAAAGGAAAGGAAAGGAAAGGAAAGGAAAGGAAAGGAAGGGAAAGAAGGGGAGGGGAGGGGAAGGGAACAGAAGGGAAAGAGAAGGGAAGGCAAGGAAAGAAAAGGAAGGCAAGGCGAGGAAGGAAGGGAGGAAGGGAGGGAGGGAGGGAGGGAAAGAAAAGAAAAGAAAGAGAAAAGAAGGAGGAAGAAGGAAGGCAAAGAAAGCAAAAAGAGAAAAAAAAAAAAAGAAAAGAAAAGGGAAAGAGGTGAAGTTGGAACCACTGGATTTCCTTGCTGAACTTGGTCCTCTCTCGCAGCCTCTGGAGATTTTACTTCCTGGCTCTGTGCATTTCCTTTGCTTCCTTGATGACAGTAAGTCGCTTGGGGTGCAGGTCTGTGTTTGCATCTATTCTGGGGCCCCAGCACTCAACAGAAGACCTCGGGGAATATGGAATGGAAGACACAAAGGGAGGAAGGGATGCAGAAATGAGTGTGAAGCTCGGTATCAGTCATGGGTGAGCAAGCGAGTGGATACATTCACGGACCAGCAAAGGAACTCTCGCCGACTCCTCACAGCCACCCTGTGGCAGGAATTTTTATCATCCCAACATTCTCCAGAAGAAGAAACTCAGGCTCAGAGTGGTGAGGGAGGAATGAACGGGTGAGAGTGTGAAGGGTCCCTGGGGCCAGGCCAGGCTCTCTCAGCGGCTCAGGACAGACAGCACTCACGCTGCCCTGCGCCTCCCATTCCTGGAAACGAGGTTTCCTCTTGGGCCCCAGCCCTTGCCCACCCCCATCAAAGAGCAGGGGGCCCAGGCCACCAGAGCTGCCGAATATTTATTTGGCCCCAGGAGCAGTGCAGGGACGAG
>NW_016107505.1:308561-326591 GCF_001604975.1 Cebus imitator
TTAGTAGAGACAGGGTTTCACCATGTTGGCCAGGATGGTCTCGATCTCTTGACCTCGTGATCCACCCGCCTCGGCCTCCCAAAGTGCTGGGATTACAGGCTTGAGCCACCGCGCCCGGCCTGAACCACGTTCTTGAGGGGGGCGGGGCATCCTGGTCCCGCGTGGGGGGCGAGCATCCCGGTCCTGCTTAGGGGCAAGGCATCCCAGTCTTGCCTGGGGTGCAGGGAATTCTGGTCCTGCTTAGGGGCGGGGCATCTGGTCCCGCGTGGGGGGTGGGGCATCCTGGTCCCGCTTGGGGTGGGGCATCCTGGTCCCGCTTAGGGGCGGGGCATCCAGGTCCTGCTTGGGGGCGGGGCATCCTGGTCCTGCCTGGGGTGGGGCATGCTGGTCTTGTCTCGGGGGCAGGGCATCCCTATCCTGCTTAGAGCAGATAGGATGCCCACACCCAATTTTAAGAAGATCCTTTCTGGAGTGGATGGGGCTTCCTGGTCCTCACAGAAGGAAACAGACTGAGAACAAACAGAACCTCAGACTTCCCCTCACCTGGTTTCTAGGGGGATGCTGAAAAGTCTCTCTCTCTCTAGCAACGGCGATTACTAAGGGTCTGGGTTCTTGGAGAAGGGCAGGTCTGAGCTCACCTGCACTTGGTCACAGGGCACCTCAAAGCTGAAAGCCTCGTTGTAATAGGGGTTCAGAGTGTTCTTCTTGATGGTGGTTTTCTTCTTCCGCACCTTTTTGCCGCCCTGCAGCAGGTGGACCTTGACGTATGGATCTGGGGAGAGGAAGGAGGAGTCTTATGGCCCCCACTGCTGAGTTATTGGACCAACATAGAAACACCGCCTACACCCTTTAGGTCTCCCTATCCATGGTCCAGAATGCATGCCTTCCACGGCAGCCTGGGCCTCCCTCTCCCCCAAGAAACCCTCGGAGCTCAGAAACTGTCGGAACGAGAACCCACCCCACGCCACCCCCACGCACCCCACTCCCTCGCTTCCCACACACCTGACAGTCCTCCTACGTCCATCTTCTTGAGGTTTTTAGCCTCCAGGACGATAACGGTGAGCTTCCCGGCCGTAGGGACATAGCGGAGGGAAAAGCAGATGTCCCCAAGCTTCTCCTGCTGAAAGACGGAGAGGGACCCATCACCAGAGCCCCGGCTCCACATCCATCCCCCCTCTCTCTTCCTTTCCTCCCCACACTTTGGAATGGAATGGTCCACACTTAAGTACCCAGGTGTACAATCCAAGGAGTGGAAGAGGTTTCAGTCCACGCCGCCTTCCGGGTCTGGAAGGCCTGTGATCTGATTGGCTCAGGGAGTTGTGGGCGGGGCGGGTCTAGGGCGTGGTTTGGAGCGAGGCTGCTCACCTCCTCCCGCGGAGCCGCCTGCAGCTCCCGCCAGGCCTGCACCGGCCGCCCCAGGTCCACGGAGCTCATGGGGACCCGCACCTCCCCGATGGCGTCGTTGCGAGAGAAGCGGTCGAAGTCGTACACCGCCATGACCAGCACCCTGCCCCCCAGCTCCACATAGGGGACCTGGAGTGCACAGAGAATGCGCAGTGGAGAGCAGGAAATCAGAGAGAGAGTGGAGCGCAGCACATCGAGGTGGACGGCACACGGTCCAAGCGAACAGTGTGGGAAACTCAAATGGAGAAGTCCAGAGATCCATGGGAAAAGAAAATCACGAGTCAGTGGAACCCAAATGGTACCGCCAAAGGACCAGGGTACAGCGCGGGCGTCAGTAGTGCCCAGGGTCCAGTGGAATAGCCCCAGAGCTGGTAGCTGCCACCTGAGCTGTGGCCGCCTCCAGGAAAGGCGGAAGCGGTCGGTCCCCGGGGTTCCAGGGACTGGGCGTATGCTATGGAGCACGGGGCCTGAGGGCAGGAGCTCACCTTAAAGGCGAAGGTCTCCCCAAAGTGAGGGTTCAGTGTCTGCCGATGCACCTTGGTCTCGTACCGCCTCCGCTTGTCCGGCAGCAGGTAGACCAGCACGTAGGGGTCCGAGGAGCCACCCAGATCCAAGGCTGCCAATCCCTCTGCTTGCAGAATGCCCACCAGCAGCTGCAGGGCCCGGACACAATAGGGGAGGCGGGCAACAGTCTTAGCCTCGCTTTCATGGTTCCTTTCAGAAGGGGCTGGCACCCCCAGTACCCTCCCTCCAAAGCATCCCCTTCCTCCACACCCACCTGGCCACTCTGGAAGTCATAATCCAAGGAGTACTGCAGTCGTCCTAGCTCATGCTTGTCTGCCACCTGCTGCCCTGGCACAGATGGTGCTGGCTCCAGCTCCTCCACTTCTGGCTGCACCTTAGAGAGCCAGGGGTAAGAGTAGGTGAAGTCTTCCCCTACAGCAGTATCCTTCAGGCTCAGAAGCCAAGGGAGGCTCACAGGTCCCTTGGCTATACCTGAGCCCTCACAAGCTAAGCAGAATCAGTATTTGACTAGTGATGTCTGCCACAGGCAAGAAATGGACATAGTAACACAGATGCAGTATGCTTGTGAAAGTTCAATTAGTGACGTCTGCTATGGGCAGGGACTAGACATATGTTTGTCATGCTTAGATTAAAATAAGTGTGGATAGTGTCTCATTGCCCACAGGAATGAGGTAGATTTTATTTCACATGCTAACGGATGTATTGGGATGGTAGTGCAAACTGCCATGTTTGCTAGTGATCTTAGCACAGCAAAATATGGAGGAGAAATGGAATATTTACTGTGTACTTGTCATTCTAAAGTAGAATAAAAAAGCAGAAGGTGTCTCCTTAACCTAGGCCAGTAATTCTTAAAATTCAGTGTGAATCTGAATTCCCCTGAGTCCTGTGGCAAAATGCCTGAGGTCACCTCTTTAGGGATTCTGACTCAATAAGTCAGGTGCTAGCTCCAGAATTTGCATTTCAACAAGTACTCTGTGTGACTCTGATGCAAATGGTCTTTGAACATCACTGGTTTAAGGGATAGGGATGGGGCTGGACACCAGGGCCCTAAATGGCATCCTTTATGGATACTAATTGTAACAGCTCCTTACTGAGAAGGAAAGGGGAAATACCAAGTTAGTGACCACAAACTTGAGGCTCAGAGAGGGACAGTGAATTCTCCAAGGTCACAAAATGGGAAATGGTCCTTCTTGGTTGGAAATCTAGGGCTGTCTGGCTCCCAGGTAACCGTAGCACTCCGCACGGAGAGACTTAATGTTCAGACCCTGCAGTGACCGCTTTCCATTCCCATGGCCTCGTCCAGTGCAAATCTCTTTCATCTTCTCCAGGCTGCTGCTGCACTGACCTCCTCCCTGGACTCCTCGCCCCAGATCTGTCCAACGCAGGGATTCCAGAGGAGTCATTCTAACAACATCTGACCCTATCCCTCATGCGCAAAACATATTTGTAGCTTTCATCACCCTCATGATGTGGACACTGCTGAGTTCTCCAGACACTAGACTCCAGAGTGAAGCTATTGTGAAAAATGACTCTTTGTTCTCCAAATAAGCCTCAGAATCTGGATATGGGGCTTCAGCACATGCACCTCCTTAGACTAGAATGTCCTTCTCTCTGCTCTGTTAGCTCTGTCCTTTGGGTCTCAATGCAGAAGTCACCTCTACCATGAAGCGTCTTCTGTCTGATCCTCTGTTTAAAATTTTTTCTTACTGTAAATATGTTCCATTTTCTGAAAGAAATCAGCACATCTCAAAGTATTCTGGCACAAAGTTGTTTTTCAGCTTTCAGAGCCATTTATTTATTGACTTATTTATTTATTGGAGACAGAATCTCGCTTTGTCACTCAGGCTGGAGTGCCGTGGTACAATCTCAGCTCACTGCAGCCTCCACCTCCCCATTTCAAGTGATTCCTGTGCCTCAGCCTCCCGGGTAGCTGGAGGCATGTGCCACCATGCCCAGCTAATTTTTTTTATTTTTAGTAGAGACAGGGTTTCACCATGTTGCCCAGGCTAGTCTTGAACTCTTGAGCTCAGGCAATCTATCCGTCTCAGCCTCCCAAAGTGCTAGGATTACAGGCCTGAGCCACGGTGCCTGGCCCAGAGCTAAATATTTATTTTTCTGTAGGTTTCTATACAGTGAGATGCTTTTTCTGCACTCCTATAAGACCCTGTAATATGGCACATATTACCCTGTGTGGTGAGTGTCTGTGTCACTGCCTGACTCTCCCACCAGACTAGGAAGTTCTTGTGAACAGCAACTAGATCTGTTCCATCTCCAGGTCCCCAAAGTCCAGTTGAGGGCTAGACACACAGGGAGGATGAGTCAATAAGGTGGGTTCCTATAGGAGGGAAGGGAGCAGGGACTGGGACCAGCTGAGCCAATGAGAGGAGCAGGGTGTGGGAAGGGGCCAGGTTGAGGGGCTGTGCTGGGCCACACCTTGTCTATGTAACTCTGGCCCAGCCCCTTCACTTCCTGAAGGTGGACCTGGGCTTGGGCCTGGCTCTTCTTGCCCGTCCGCCTCCGACAGCGCTTCCGGTAGAGACAGAAACAGCAGCTGAAGAAGAGGAGGCCTGAGACCAGCACGATGGTGGCCAGGGCCCAGGGAGGCACTGCAGAGGGGTGGAGGAGAAAACACATACTAACGCCTGGGCTGTGCGAGGGCTGATTCAATCCTGATTACACGTGGAAGCTGGAGTGCTGGCCTCCTTTTCCCTCCAGCTATTTTCATTCCATTTCTTCCTGTGTTTTCCTTCCACCTAATCTGGCCTATAGAGAGATTCGATGCCCTAACCCAGACTGACACCATCTGATTTGCTTGCTTGTTAGTTCTGCCTTTCCTTACCGCCCCCACCCCTCACCCCCTCAATTTCTGCTCAACTCCTGATGCTTTTAGAAGAAGCCCTGCTCCTCATCAGGCCTCAGTTTCCTTATCTGTAAACGAAGGGCTAGGTGGACCTTCGAATTCTAAGATCTCATTCCATGCAACACCCCTTGATCCGGTTTCGATTTTTGTTGCAAATCTCTTCCTTCCTTTCCCCGATTTCGTTCGCATTCCGGTCCAGGATAACGACCCTAAATCCCAGCCGGATTTTCCAGCCCGCCTGCAAGAGTACGCCCGTCTGAATCCCGCCCCTGAAAATCCTGGCCGGGCTTTCTCTCTGCTCAACCCCCGGGTCTTGCTCACCTGGGCCATGACTGATGCGACTGGAGTCTGGAGGCGTGTCGGGCGATGGAGGCCCTGGGGTTGGGGGCTCCGGGAACATGGTGGCCGAGTCCTAGAGTCTTTTCTGCAGAGGCACTCAAGCACCCTAGTCCCCCATTCCCACCCCAGACATCCCTTGAGTCCCACGCACAACAAAGAACTCCAACTCCCATGAGGTTCCTGCGCGAACAGCCGCACAGAAACCGGCCAGCCACCGCGAGTCATGCTGGGAGTTGTAGTTTCAGCCTCCCCACGCTTGAGAGGGGGTATTCAGGACCTAGTTCCATCCCAAAGGGATACCCGCTTCCTCCACGCCTCCACAGGCATCCCGCTGACTTCTGCCTTTTCCTCGCCCTTCCGCAGGGCCTGAACCGGAAGCGGGTGAAGGCAGGCGTGGGAACCAGCGGACCGCGTTGCCTAGAGCAACAGCCTGGCTCCTCTCGGGCGGGGTGGGAGCAAAGCTGGTTGCCCGGGCAACGGTCTGTTGCCAGGACGACGGGCGGGGCTGACGCACAGACGCGGAGTCCCGGCGGGGCAGGCTCGCTCCCGGCCCCACTGGTGCCTGGGAACCTCCAATACCCCAAATGGGATCCTGAGGTCCCGCGATGTGGGGAGGGGGCAGCCTGCGGTCCGAGCGCCCACAGCCGGTTCCTCCCTCCGAACCTGGTCCTGGGAACTGAGACGCAGGTTCCCCCTTCCCTCTCCCCTTTTTTGCTGGAGGGCGGGTCGGGGGCTGCCCGGCGCCTGTGCTGGGCCCCCCTCATCCTTCTTGGCCTGTTGGTCTCTCCACGCATCTGCGCTGTCTTCACACCTGTTCTCGTGACCGCCTCGGTCTCCACGCTCTCTTGTCCCCAAATAGGCGTCGTCCCTGGGTCTGCCTCCCCATCCCGCCTGTCTCTCTGTCCTATCGCCTGGCCTCTGTCCCCAGGGTCTCTCCTCCTTTCCTCCGCCTGCGACCCTTCCCCGCCCTCCGCTCTTTGTCTTCTCCATGTCCTAAATCCCAGTCTCCGCGCTTCAGGCTCGAGCCCTCCCTCCCACTGCCTCTGTCGGTCCCCCCAGTGCCCCAGCCCCCACTCCCACACACATTTCCTCTAGAAATGCGGGTGCAGATGGGCTGAGGCGGGGGCCCCAGCAGCTCCTACCTGCTCGGCGGCTGGACGGGACACTCCCGGGAGACGCCGAGGCGCCAGCCCCGCCCGGACCCCGCCCCCCGCACGTGGGCGGTGGCGCTGTCCCGGGTGCTGATCGCGGAGCTCGGCGGGGCGAAGGAGCCGCCGAGTGGAGCAGGATCCCGTGCGCGCATGTGTGCCCGTGTGCGTGTGCGCGCGTGTGTGGTGTGTATTGTGTGTGTGCCCGTATTTGGTCTCCTGTAGGCGGAAAGCCCCGCCCCGCCCCTCCTCTCGCCCCCACCCGGGAACCTCGATGGCGCCCAGAGATATTTATCCTGGTGCCTTAGAATTTTCTGCCTTCTGGTCCAGTCGTTGGCCGTCCACACCACTCCACTACTCCCGCCCCAACACACACGACACCCTATACAGCCCAAAGAACTGCATGGCAGGATAACCGGTCCTAGGACCCAGGAGACCCCAGACCCCCACTGGAGACCTAGACTCTGTGGGTATTAGCATCAAAGTCCCCAACTATCAGCCCCCAGACATTGCCCTCTAAGTTCCCCCTAATGCCAGTCCCAGGAGGCGGCAGGGGCAGTGGCTCACGCCTGTAACCCCAGCACTTTGGCAGGCTGAAGGGGGAGGAATGCTTGAGCCCAGGAGCTGGCAACTAACCTGGGCACATAGGAAAATCTCGTCTCCGTGAAAATGAGCCGGGTGTGGTGGCACACGCCTGTGAACCCAGCTACTCTAGCGGCTGAGGTGGGAAGATGACCTGGGACCGGGAGGTCAAGGCTGCAGTGAGCCATTGCAGTCCAGTCTGGACAACAGTGAAAGAAGGGAAGGGAAGAAGGAAGGGAAGAAGGAAGGGAAGGGAAGAAGGAAGGGAAGGGAAGAAGGAAGGGAAGAAGGAAGGGAAGGGAAGAAGGAAGGGAAGGGAAGAAGGAAGGGAAGGGAAGAAGGAAGGGAAGAAGGAAGGGAAGAAGGAAAGGAAGAAGGAAGGGAAGGGAAGAAGGAAGGAAAGAAGAAGGGAAGGGAAGAAGGGAAGGGAGGAAGGGAAGGGAAGAAGAAGGGAAGGGAAGGGGAGGGGAGGGGAGGGATAGAGGAAGGGAGGAAGGGAGGAAGGAAGGAAAGAGAAAGCCCAGAAGGCAAGTCCCCAAGCACCTAGCTTCAGCGAGCCCTGTCCATACTTCCCAGACCCCAGACACAGATGATTGGATGCTGCCTTCTCTGAGAGACTCAACAGCCAAATCCTACATTTTTTTATGGGCAAGTGTGTGGGTCCCCCTAGTCCCCTCCTGGACGTTTGTCTCTATCCCTAGATTCCAGGAACCCATCCCTACTCCCACCCCAATATTATTTCCAGACCTAGAAATCCATAGGACAACCATCTCTGTGGAAAACAGTGATTTAATAAATTATGGGATAGAAGGAAACACATATGCAGACAGTGGGTGCAGGGAGACCTTGGGCACAGGGACTCCCTCCAACCTCAGATTATAGACTGATTTGGTTTCTGAAGTAAAAGCAGGGCAGGATCCTGCTTGCCTTTTGTCCTCAAGTAGCCAGAATTCCAGACCTGAATTCCTTCCTGCCTCAGAATCCAGGCTCCAGCCTGTTTCTTCCTGCATCCCAGATTCCCAGCTTCCTCCTCCCTCAAAGACCTAGGAATTCCAAGCTACCACCCCATTCCTCCTTCAAGGCACCAGGAATCCAGATCCCCAGGTCCATAGAGTCATGTGCTGAGGTCCACCAGATCACTCTCTCCTGGGGAAACTGGAGTTTGGGCTCCCAGCCCCCTCCTCCCACAGCACCCAGGAGTCTGGGAGCCCAGCCCTCTGCTCTTCCAGGAATCTGGGTTCAAGTGGGCGTCCAGAGCTTGAGGATGCCTGGGCTGCCAGCCCAGCCCTCTTGTCACTTAGACCTCCAACTCATGGGCCTGGATGGCGGCCTTGTTCTCGAAAATAAGGTTTTCAACATTCTCATACGTGACCTCCTCCTCAGCTGGGGCCTGGGCTGATTGTTGGAGGAACCGCAGGATGCACTGGTGCAGGAATATGTACTGGGCCTGGGGAGGGGGCATGGGAATGAGCGAGGGGTGTCTCTGCAAGCCTGGGCTGTGTGGAGTCCCAGGGTCCCATGTCCCACCACCTCCTATCCAGTATCACTCTGGGGCCAGGGGCTGCCTCACCTCCGTCTGTACCATCAACGGCCGGCTCTCTCTCATCTTCTTCACGAAGCTGAAGGGCCCAAGGAGACCCTCGCACTCCAGCTGCCGAAGCAGGACGTCCAGGGCAATGAGGGTGCCCGTGCGGCCCACGCCAGCACTAAGCAGAACAAAGAAAGGGTCAGACCAAGGGGCGGGAGTGAGAGGGTCCAGGGTCATGGCTGATTGGAGGGATCTGTGTTTGAATGATGACAGCAACTATGCCTGCTCACACCTGCAATCCCAACACTTTGGGAGGCTGAGGCAGGTGGATCACCCAAGGTCGGAAGTTCAAGACCAGCCTGTCCAATGTGTCAAAACCCTGTCTTTACTAAAAATACAAAAATTAGCCGGGTGTGGTGGCGCACGCCTGTAATCCTGGCTACTTGGGAGGCTGATGCAGGAGAATTGCTTGAACCCAGGAGGCAGAGGTTACAGTGAGCTGAGATTGCATCATTGCACCTCAGCCTGGGTGAAGAGAGAAACTCCATCTCAAAAAAAAAAAAAAAAAAAAAAAAAAAAAAAAAAACCACGAAAAACTATGTCTAGAGTTCCTTGCATCTGTTAGGCCCTGTTCTAAGTGCCTGATGGGCCTTCTTCAGTCCTCACAAACCTAAGCAGTGGGGTGCACTCGCACACCCATTGTACAGATGGTGAAATGGAGGCTGAGTGAGGTGAGGTCTCATTCCCCAGGTTACTCAGCTAGTAAGTGACAGAGCCGGGTTCGAACACAGGAAGAGGAACTCTCCAGCCAATCGTTTAAAAATTCCTTTAAACACAAAATTAATCTTTTGTTTTGTTTTGTCTCTCTCTGTCATGCCGGCTGGAGTGCAGTGGCACAATCTCAGGTCACTGCAGCCTTGACCTCCTGGACTCAAGGGATCCTCTCGCCTTGGCCTCCCAAAGTTCTAGGATTACAGGCATGAGCTGCTACGCCTAGTGAAAAAAAATAGCTATTTTAGGTTGGGCGCAGTGACTCACACCTGTAATCCCAACACTTTGGGAGGCCGAGGTGGGCAGATTACCTGAGGTCAGGTGTCTGAGACCAGCCTGGCCAACATGGAGAAACTCTGTCTCTACTAAAAATAAAGAAATTAGGCTGGATGCAGTGGCTTACACCTGTAATCCTAGCACTTTGGGAGGCCAAGGTGGGTGGACTGCCTGAGCATAGGAGTTCGAGACCATCCTGACTAACACGGTGAAACCCCGTCTCTACTAAAATACAAAAAATTAGCCAGGAGTAGTAGCATGTGCCTGTAGTCCCAGCTACTCAGAAGGCTGGGGCAGGAGAAATGCTTGAACCCAGGAGGTGGAGGTTACAGTGAGCCGAGATTGCACCTCTCCAGCCTGGGCAACAGAGCAAGACTGTGTCTCAAAAAAAAAAAAAAAGCTATTTTAATGTGAGCCATTTAGCACACTCACAGTGTTGTGTAGCCCCCACCTCTATCTAGTTGCAAAACATTTCTTCACCCCTAAAGCAGGCACCATACCGATTAGGCAGTCTCTCCCCATTCCCTGTCTCCCTCCAGGGCCTGGAACATACTCATCTGTTTTGTGTCTCTGTTGATTTGGCTGTTTTGGATGTTGCATACTAACAGAATGATGTAATGATACCCACTCAGCTCTAGAATGGGGAGGGAACTCTTTTGCCACGAGGTCGTTAGGAGGAGCAGTAGGACTGTGTAAACATTCACTGTCGCTGAAACCAGAGCCCCAGTCTCAGGATCTGTCCCTCCTCATCATCTCCCTAATAGTTGCCGTTAGATGAAATCTGACGTACAGGACTCTGACCTACAGGACTTCAGCATAAATATCAGGAAAGGGTTGGGCACTGTGGCTTGTGCCTGTAATCCCAGTACTTTGGGAGGCTGAGGCGGGCGGATCACCTGAGGTCAGGAGTTTGAGATCAACCTGACCAATATGGTGAAACCCCATGTCTGCTAAAAACACAAAAATTAGCAGAGCGTGGTGGTGTGTGCCTGTAATCCCAGCTATTCAGGAGTCTGAAGCAGGAGAATTGCTTGAACCCAGGAGGCAGAGGTTGCGGTGAGCTGAGACTGCAGCACTGTATTGCAGCCTGAGCCGCAGAGGGAGACTCCGTCTCAAAAAGTAATAATAATAAAATAAAAATAAATAAATAAATATCAGGAAAGCAGTTGATGGGGAGGCCCCGTACTTGAGCACAAGGAAGTGCCTCCAATGTTTCTCTGAATGTGTGGCCTCATCCCCCTCCTGCACCTTTATCCCTTCTCCTCTTCTGCATTCAACCTTCTCTTCCTTTACCCTTTCATCTTTTTTTCTTTCTTTCTTTTTTTTTTTTTTTTTTTTTTTTTTTTTGAGACAAAGTCACCCAGGCTGGAGGGCAGTGGTGTGACCTCGGCTCACTGCAACCTCCTCCTCCTGGGTTCAAGCGATTCTCCTGCCTCAGCCTCCCGAGTAGCTGAGATTACAGACACCCACCACCACACCCGGCTAATTTTTGTATGTTTAGTAGAGACGGGGTTTCACCATGTTGGCCAGGCTGCTCTGAACCTCCTGAACTCAACTGATCCACCCACCTCGGCCTCCCAAAGTGCTGGGATTACAGGCGTGAGCCACCATGCCCAGCCTGACTTTTCATTTCTCCTTCCCATCGTTTCATCCTTAAACTCCTCCTCTTCTTATCTGCTTCATGCCCCCCTTTATCTTCGACATCCATCTCCTTCTCTTCCTTTTCACCTCCCTGTGAGTCCCCAGGGTCCCATCTAGCACCACCGTCTGAGCCCCAAGGGAGCGGTTCTCTCGGGAGAGGGTCCTGGGCTGGTCCCCACCTGCAGTGCACAATGGGTGGGCCTCCCTCCATGGTCTGATCCAGCCACTGCCGGAGCATCCTCCAGAAAGCCAGCAACGTGTCTGGGGAGGAGGGAACGCCGTGATCCGGCCAGGCCAGGTAGTGGAACTGCCGCACGGAGAGCGTCTTCTGCTCCTCCACCTGGAAGGAGGGAGTGCTTACAGGCTCTGGAGATGAACGTAGGGAGAACCTGGCTTCTACCACTGAGGGCGGGTTCCCTGGAGCACAGCTCAGCTCCTCAAAGCGGTGGGTGGAAGGCTGGAGTTGGTGGAGGGTCCTTGGTGCCTGGCATGCCACAGGGGAAGGCTGAGGGCCAGCGCGGGGCTGGACGCACCTGGAGGAGCTGCAGTTCCCGGACCGTCCAGTTCTCCGTCACTTCCTCACTCTCCAGGGTCACCCGCAGGTGCTCGTGGGTGCAGGGCTGAGAGTCCAGAGGCCAGTAATGCTCACACTTCACCTGGGGGAGGATAAGGGCTCAGAGAACAGGAGAACTCCTCCTCCCCAGGTCTGTGGGGTCTGCCTTAGCCCCCACATGCGAACCAGCAGACGGGCTGGGAGAGTGGGGGAGAGGTCACACTGAAGATTCCTGGGGTGACACTGGAGGAACCCATGAGGTCTGGGTATGGGGTCTACATTGGATCAGTGTTCGGGGCGGGGTCATGCACCCAGTCAGCATGCAGGACCCGCATCTCTCACCCGGCCGGCCTCCGTGCAGTTGGTCAGCATGACCAGGGTGTGGCTCTGCTGTTCCCACACCAGGCGCCAGAAGTCGCCCACTGTCTGTGGCAGGGGGCCCTGGGTTGCTATGAACTCCTGGGAGCTCCAGAGACCCTGGTTGAGGGAGGCAGGTGGGTCATGGGGGCCTTTGGATGACCCCTGCCAGCTCTTATCTCTCCAGGCCTGCTGGGCACCCTTTCAATCCCAACCACGGCCTTACGGGCATGAAGCTGGCATTGATGTAGTCAGAGCCTGGCTCCTCGGGGATGGGCTTCAGGGGCACCCGGGACCAGTCATCTAGGAGAAGAGGCCAGCATTAGCCATGCAGAGAGACCAGTGAGAGGCCGAGAGACCCAGAGAGGCATAGAGACAAGACCAAGACCCACAGACAGAGCTCATGCCGAGGTGCAGGCAGGCCCTGGGAGCTATGTAGGATCAAGAGAGGTGGAGGGACCACAGCTGTGGGGAGCAGGCCAGGAGGACTCTCAAAGGGACCCATGGCCAGGCGGGGTGACTCACGCCTGTAATCCCAGCACTTTGGGAGGCTGAGGTGGGTGGATCATCTGAGGTCAGGAGTTCCAGAACAGCCTGGCCCACATGGTGAAACCCCATCTCTACTAAAATGCAAAAATTAGCCGGGCGTGGTGGCAGGTGTCTGTACTCCCAGCTACTCGGGAGGCTGAGGTGGGAGGATCCCTTGAATCCAAGAGGCAGAGGTTGCAGTGAGCTGAGACGGCGCCACTTCGCTCCAGCCTGGGAAGCAGAGTGAGACTCGGTCTCCAAGTAAAAAAAAAAAGGAAGACCATGTGGGGGAGGGTCTTGTCTCTCATAGCAGGTAGGAGAAGGGCACTGGGGTGGGGTGCTGACTAGATCGGGGCTGGGGCGAAAGCAGCGGAAGCCCAAGACTCACAGGGAAGCACATTTCTGTAGCGGTTCTTGGTGTTGTTCTCTGGAGTTGAAGCCACCATCTGAGACTGGCTGGTGCCCACCAGGGACAGTTGCTGGGGGTGCAGGCAGAGGGGGTACCTGGTGTTGGATTTTCTCTACTTGCCCTTGAGGGGACCCCCCAAGCTCCCCTTGCCTTCTTTGGCATCACCACTTGTTTATCCCTTGTGCCCTGAGATTCTATGGCACCCACAGAAACAGGACATATGTGTGCTGCCCACTCTGTGGGGCATTGAGGGAGCCGTGGGGACTTCTTCAAGCAGGCAAGAAAGCAGGTGTCAGGGAGAAAGGACTCACTTGGTGGGAGTGGAGAGGGTTACTTTAGGACTGACCCACCATTATTTTAAGATTTCAAGGGCCGGGGGTGGTGGCTCATGCCTGTAATCCCAGCACTTTGGGAGGCCGAGGCAGGTGAATCACAAGGTCAGGAGTTCGAGACCATCCTGGCCAACATGGTGAAACCCTGTCTCTACTAAAAATACAAAAATTAGCCGGGTGTGGTGATGCATGCCTGTAATCCCAGCTACTCGGGAGGCTGAGGCAGCAGAATTGCTTGAACCAGGGAGTCGGAGGTTGCAGTGAGCTGAGATCACGCCATTGCACTCCAGCCTGGGCAACAAGAGCAAAACTCCATGTCAAAAAAAAAAAGATTTCAGTGAGTGGAAAGATAAGCATGCCTGGGAATCCCTGACAATCCAATGACATATATGTTTCTGCCTTTGCTCGATCCCAAAGGCCATGAGGTCTGGTCAGGGGGTGGGAGTGGGGGTATGGGCCAACAGAGGGAGGCTGAGCTCAGCCCTTCTGTCCTCTCCCCACCTGGTACTCCTCTGCAAAACCATAGTTGCTGTCCTTCTCATTCTTCATGACGTGGTCAGCAAAGTCTTCAGCCAGGATGTCCCCTAGGAAGCTGTGGGTTTTGGGGGAGCAGGGAGAAAAGACTGTAACCTCTTTGAATCTTGCACTTTTGAGGGCCAGACATGGTGACTCATGCCTGTAATCCCAACACTTTGGAAGGCCAAGTCAGGTGGATCACCTGAGGTCAGGAGTTCGAGACCAGCGTGGCCAACATGGTGAAACAAACCCCTTCTCTACTAAAAATACAAAAATTAGCTGGGTGTGGTGGTGTCTGCCTGTAGTCCCAGCTACTCAGGAGGCTGAGGCAGGAGAACTGCTTGAACCCGGGAGGCAGAGGTTGAGTGAGCCAAGACTGTGCCACTCAACTCCAGCCTGGGCGACAGAGCAAGACTCTGTCTCAAAGAAGAAAGAAAAAATAAAAAATATACATACACATATATGTGTATATATTTATGTGTGTGTATATATATACATACATACATGTATATATACATACATATATGTGTATATATATAGAAAGAGTGCTTTTGGGCTCTCACACTCTGGGCCACGGTGCACCTGCTCTCATCACGCCAGGACCAGGTGCCAGACAATCGGACGTGGCCCCTGTGCCCCTGAGCTCATGGAATTATGCAAACTAGCTAATCATAAACCCAGCTTTCCTCCCTGGCCCAGTCCCTCCCTTGGAAACTCCTGCCTGAAGTTCCTCCCTGCACCTCTGCCTCCTGAGTGGCCCTGGTGCTTCCTCCTGTGGCCCCTCATGGTGGGACAGGCTCTTTCCTCTTGGAAATTCTGAGTAACAAACTCTTTTTAATGTCTGTCTCCTGATCTGTTGACCTTACCATACCTAAATAGTAATAAAACCAGCCGGGTGCAGTGGCTTGCACCTGTAATCCCAGCACTCTGGGAAGCCCAGGTGAGTGGATCACCTGAAGTCAGGAGTTCAGGACCAGCCCGGCCAACATGGTGAAACCCTGTCTCTACTAATAATACAAAAATGAGCCGGGCGTGGTGGTGGCATCTGTAATCCCAACTACTTGGGAGGCTGAGGCACAAGAATCTCTTGAACCTGGGAGGTGGAGGTTTCAGTGAACTGAGATTGCACCACCACACTCCAGCCTGGACAACAGGGCGAGACTCCATCTCAAAAAAAATAATAATAACAATAATTAGCCGTGAGCGCCTGTAATCCCAGATACTTGGGAGGCTAAGGCAAGAGAATTTTGCTTGAACCCGGGAGGCAGAGGTTGCAGTGAGCCGAGATCACGCTCACTGCACTCCAGCCTGGGCAAAAGGGTGAGACTCCATCTCAAAATAATAATAATAATAATAATAATAATAATAATAATAAAACCTACTCAGACAGCCCTCCACTCAAACTTCTCATGCAGACCAGTTTTCTCTCCTTCTTGTCATTCTATCACCCTGGCCTGAGGCTATACCCACTACTGCAGGGAATACCTTTCTCCACAATCATCTCTGCCTCCCTGTCTGTAATTGCAAAGGCCTCACCCGCCTGAGCTCAGCAGTGTTCAGCACCACGCTGGGCCTCACCTGTTCTCGTGGATCTGCACTGCTCCTGAACACCCAGGCCTGGCTTGGCTCCCACCTACCCGGCTGCTGCTTGTCCATTTCCTGGGCAGACCCCTCCTCCTCGGTCCATCTTCAAAGGTACGTGTTCCCCAGTGTCCCTCTCCAAGCCGCTTTCTCACTGGACACACACTTCTTACAGGGTTTGGCCCATTCCTGTAGTTTCACTTTCCCTCTTCCTTTCTTTCTTCCTTTCCCTTCTTTCTTCCTTTCCTTCTCTTTCTTTCTCTCTTTCTTTCCTTTCTTCCTTCTTTCCTTTTTCTTTTTGAGACAGAATCTCACTTTGTTACCCAGGCTGCTACCCAGTGGTGTGGTCTCGGGTCACTGCAACCTCAGCCTCCCAAGCTCAAGCAATTCTCCTGCCTCAGCCTCCCAAGTAGCTGGAATTATAGGCACTGGCCACCATGCCTGGCTAATTTTTGTATTTTTAGTAGAGATGGGGTTTTGCCATGTTGGTCAGGCTGGTCTCAAACTCCTGACCTCAAGGGATCTGCCCGCCTTGGCCTCCCAAAGTGCTGGGATTACAGGCGTGAGCCACTGAATCCCACGTGTGCTGCTGCCTCAGGCTCTCCGCTCGCCCGCCCTGTCCTCAGAACGCCTTTCCCAGATGCATGCACGGCTCCTCTCCCACTTGCTTAGGTCTGTGCTCAGATGACTTCCTCTGAGTCATCCTGTTAGCCAGACTTTCCTTGAATATCCTGCCTAAAATATTCCTGCTGGGTGTGGCGGCTCATGCCTGTAATCCTAACACTTTGGGAGGCTGAGGTGGAAGGATTGTTTGAGGCCAGGAGTTCAAGACCAGCCTGGACAGCCTAATGAGACTCCCCCCACAAAAAAAAATTAAAAAATTAGCCAGGCATTGTGGAGCGTGCCTGCAGTCCCAGCTACTGGGGAGGCTGAGGTGGGAGGATCACTTGAGCCCAGGAGGTCCAGGCTGCAGTGAGCTACGCCTGTGACACTGCACTCCAGCCTGGGCCACAGAGTAAGACCCTGTCTCAACAAATTAATAAATAAATAAAAATTTTAAAATCCTCTGATTTTCCCTCTAATTTCCTCTAATTTTCACATTAGAAGAATATTAAAATATTCCTCAACCCTTCCTATCCCATCCTCTTGCTTTGTCTACAAGTTTATTATTTTATATATTATTAATACATATATATTTGTTTTTTTCTTTCTTTTCTTTTTTTTTTTTTTGAGACAGTCTCACTCTGTTTCCCAGGCTTGGAGTGCAGTGGTACAATCTCGATTCACTGCAACCTCCACCTCCCAGGTTTAAGCAATTCTCCTGCCAGAGCCTACCGGGTAGCTGGGACTATAGGCGTGCACTACCACCTCAGGCTAATTTTTTGTATTTTAGTAGAGACAAGGTTTCATGGTGTTGGCCAGGGTGGTCTTGAACTTCTGACCTCGTGATCCATCCTCCTTGGCCTCCCAAAGTGCCGGGATTATAGGTTGAGCCACCACGCCTGGTTTTTTTTGAGACGGAGTCTTGCTCTGTTACCCGGGCTGAAATGCAGTGGCGCAATCTCAGCTCACTGCAACCTCCGCCTCCCAGGTTCAGGAGTGATTCTCCTGCCTCACAGCCTTCCGAGTAGCTGGGATGACAGGCATGAGCCACCATGCCTGGTCCTGTCTCCAGGTTTATATCATATTGTTTATGATCTTCCTTACTGATGTCTCCAGTACTAGAATATAAGCCCCGGAGGGCAGGACTCTTGGTTTAATTTACCGCTTGTTTGACAGCTGGAACAGTGCCTGATACATGCTGGTGCTCAGCTGATATCTGCTGAATGAATGAATGAATGCATGAGTGAACGTCCTGGAGCTGACACCAGAACTGAATTTAAAGTCACTGGCCCAGGCTGCTTGGGGAGTGAGCTGCAATGGAAGGGCTATGGTTCCTGTCTCAGGGGCATCAGTCCCGTCTGAGGTATTTGTGGGTAGATTCACCGATCCACCTTCTGACTTAGCCAGCAGCCAGCAAACACCCCTTAATTCGACACCAAACCGATGTGCCCCCCAAACCTTCTGCTCACCTGAAGACCAGATCACTGAGTTCTGGCTTCTGCTGGTTCTTCTTATTCCTGGGAAAAGGAATTAAGATAAAAGGCTCAGGGAGTGAGGCTGCAACCAGGGGTCCTCCTCCTTCTTCTCCGGCCCCCACCCTTCAGGCGGTCAGCCCTGTGCTGAGTCTCACCTCCTCTTCAGGAAGAAAATAAGCAGGCCCACCAGGATGAGAAATAGGAGGATGCCCACAACGGCTCCGGCAATGACCCCTGTGGGGAGGAAGCAAGGGGAACCCTCAGAGCACAGGTCTTATCTACTCCTCTGTCTCCAGCCTTGCCCAGCCTTTCCTCTTCCCCAGGAACCTGGTCCAAACACAGCTGACCCTTGAACAACGTGGGTCTGAATTGCGTGGGTCCAGTTATGCTTATCCATGGATTTTTCTCCACCCCTGAAACAGCAAGACCACCCCCTCTTCTTTCTCCTCCCCCTCTGCCCACTCAGCTTGAAGACCACAAGGATGAAGACCTTTCTGATGGTACACTTAGTAAATAGTGAATACGCTTTCTTTTCCTTACGATTTTCTTTTTCTTTTCTTTTCTTTTTTTCCTTTTTTTTTTTTTTTTTTTTTTTTTTTTTT
>NW_016107505.1:326601-348305 GCF_001604975.1 Cebus imitator
TTGCCCAGCCTGGAGTGCAATGGCGCGATGTCAGCTGACTACAACCTCTGCCACCTAGGTTCAAGCGATTCTCCTGCCTCAGCCTCCTGAGTAGCTGGGATTACAGGCACCTGCCACTGCACCTGGCTAATTTTTGTAGTTTTAGTAGAGACGGGGTTTCACCATCTTGCCAGGCTGGTCTTGAACTCCTGATCTCGTGATCCACCCGCCTTGGCCTCCCAAAGTGCTGGGATTACAGGCACGAACCACTGCACCTGGCCAAGATTTTCTTAATGACATTTTTTTCTCTAGCTACTTTATTATAAGAATATAATATGGCCGGGCATGATGGCTCACACCTGTAATCCCAGCACTTTGGGAGGCTGAGGCCGGTGGATCACGAGGTCAGGAGATTGAGACCATCCTGGTTAACACAGTGAAACCCCGTCTCTATTAAAAATACAAAAAAATTAACCAGGCATTGTGGCACGTGCCTGTAATCCCAGCTACTTGGGAGGTTGAGGCAGGAGAATCTCTTGAACCCAGGGGGCGGAGGTTACAGTAAGCCAAGATCGCACAACTGCACTTCAGCTTGGGTGACAGAGCGAGACTCTGTCTCAAAAAAAAATACAACATATAATACATATTACAGACAAAATACATGTTAATTGTTGATGTTATTGGTAGGGCTCCCAGTCAAGAGTAGGCTGTTAGTAGGTAAGTTTTTGGGGAGTGAAAATTACATGCAGATTTTTGACTGTGTAGGGGATTATCATTCAAGGGTCAACTGTCCATCGTTTTCACAGGTGACCTGGTTGCAGAAGAGTGACTCCTGACCAGGC
Organism: Cebus imitator; assembly: GCF_001604975.1. Taxonomy (NCBI): domain Eukaryota; kingdom Metazoa; phylum Chordata; class Mammalia; order Primates; family Cebidae; genus Cebus; species Cebus imitator. Next base: position 327,423 of record NW_016107505.1, read on the forward strand.
ACAGTGGCTCACGCCTGTAATCCCAAAATTTTGGGAGGCCGAGGTGGGTGGATCAGGAGTTTGAGATCAGCCTGGGCAACACAGCAAAACCCCATCTCTAATAAAAACACAAAAATCAGCTGGGTGAGGTGGCACACACCTGTAATCCCAGCTACTCAGGAGGCTGACGCATGAGAATCACTTGAACTCGGGAGGTGGAGGTTGCAGTGAGCCAAGATGGCACCACTGCACTTCAGCCTGGGCTACAGAGCAAGACTCCATCTCAGAAAAAAAAGGAAAAGAAAACAACAACAACAACAAAATAGCGGGGCATGGTAGTACATGCCTGTAGTCCCAGCTACTCAGGGGAGACTGAGGCAGGAGGATCACTTGAGCCTGGGAAGTGGAGGCTGCATTAAGCCCTGATCGTATTGCTGTACTCCAGCCTGGGCAACAGAGTGAAACCCTGTCTCATGAAAAGAAAACCCAAAACAACAAAAAAACAGTGACTCTTGCCTTCCTTAGCCCAGACTAGTTCTTCTCAACAAGGGCGATTTTGTTGCCAAGGAGACACCGGGCAATGTCTGGAGAATTTGGACAGCTCGGAGGTGGGAGTGCTGCTGGCATCTAGTGAGTGGAACCAGGGGTCCTCCTCAATACCCTACAATGCACAGGACGCCCCCCCCCCAACCACAATAAAGAAGGATCTAGCGCAAAGCATCTATAGTGCCGAGGCTGGGAAAACACTTTGCTGGCTGTGAGATTGTCCTTGGCATGGACGGCTTCCGTCCTCCCCAGAATTGCAGCTTCATCTCCTCGGAGGTCCTGCTGGCTCAGGAAGGACTTCCCAGCAGCGGAGCCTACCGAGGTCTGGTGGCATCTGAGGCCGTGCCTGCTCTCAGGCTCTGACGGGCACGGCTCTCCCAAGACCTGTTGTTAGATGTCTGGTCTTAGGGTAGACTCAAGCCGGTGGCCCATCTCTATCAGCCTTCAAGGGCCCCAAGCTGCAGCTGCGAACAGTGTGCTTGTCTACAGGGGACAGTACGGTCTTATAGCCTTGTTACTAAGGGAGAGAACTTTCTAGGTAGTGGGGTCTGGCAAAGCCCAGTTTGAACAGCATCCATTGGTCGCCGCATCAACCCCCAGGCTCTCTCCAGATTGGAGACCCTATTCCCGGGAAGTGACTGATGGGGCAAAGTGAGGCTTATGGCCACAGTCTTGGTACATGGCCAGACCTTTCCCAAGCCTAAGCTCCAAACCTCTTCAAGTACCCCATTGATTAATGCAAAGTGATACAACCACATTAGGAGGGGAAAAAAAAGGGCAGTTAAAAGTACAGTTCCCATGTGACTGTTCCACTAGTGGGTATAGACCCAAGAGAAATAAAAACATACGTCCACACAAAACCTGTCCACAAACGTTCCTAGCAGCATTGCCCATAATAGTCAAAAGCAGAAACCACTCAACTGATGTATCAACTGGAGCAGTGAATGGATAAAAATGAATGGATAGGCCAGGTGTGGTGGCTCACGCCTGTAATCCTAACACTTTGGGAGGCCGAGGTGGGTGGATCACCTGAGGTCAGGAGTTTGAGACCAGCCTGGCCAACATAGTGAAACCCCGTCTCTACTAAAAATACAAAAATTAGCCGGGTGTGGTGGCACATGCCTGTATTCCCAGCTACTCAGGAGGCTGAAGCGGGAGAATCGCTTGAACCCAGACGTTGCAGTGAGCTGAGATCGCGCCACTGCATTCCAGCCTGGGCAACAAGAGCAAAACTCCATCTCACAAAAATAAAATAAAGATGTTTCAAAGGAAACAAGAAACAAAAGAATCCCATTGATTTCCTCACAAAGTGGGGCCTGCTGAGGTCTACTGAGAATTTTGTCAAAGCTCCCTGGCCCACGCGGCTCCGCTCACCTGCACTCTCGGTGTGGCAGGTCACAGAGGCAGAAGTGGCCCTCATTCCGTCCCAGATGGTCGTGATGGTGGCTGGGTAGGACTGAGCCGGCCCGAGACCCAACACAGACATACCCTTCCCACACGAAGCTCTGTCCTGGGAGCCTCGCTGTCCACCCACCTCCAACTCAAAGGCCTCGTAGCCTCCCTGGGGGCAGGACCAGGTCAAGATGACTCCATAGCCCCCTGAGGTGCTGACGCAGGAATTGATGGTGACTGTGTCTGGGTCTGGGTGAAGGAAGCAAGAGGTCAGCAGAGCCATCCAAGGTGGCTTTCCACCCCTACCCCCACTACTCAGGCCAGTTCTCAGAGACAAGCCCATCCCTTCCTCCCCAATTCAAACCACTTCATCTTCCCTCCTTTTCTGTCCTCTCCAAATGGATACAAGTAAGTTCCTTCAAACTACAACTCCCATGAGGCCTTGGGCTCTGCCACAGCTGCAGCTCATCAAGTCATGGCCCATGGCCTGATGGGATTTTTACTCCATTCATCTCTCAGCCCTCAAGGCCTGAACTAAGCCCAGTTCACCAGGTGAAGGCAGGAAGGGGTGGGCGAGGGGGTGGTCTCACTTGTGGACACACGGATGCTTTGCGTGGAACTGGCCATGTCGTTTCTTTCTGCCCACACGGTGAAGTTGTACAGAGTCCCGGGTTCCAGGGCCTCTACCTTGTACCATGTCTCATTGGTCCTGCTGGACTGGTTGGCCCAATTCACTTGCGGATCTTGCTCCCTCTGGGGATGTCCTTCGCTGGCCCACTGGACCCTGTATACGTACAGCTGAGAGTGGGGGTCTCTGGGGGCCTGCCACCACAGTGTGACTGAGTTGTTAGTCTGAGTTTTGTTCTGGAGATCCGTGACCTCACTGGGAGCTGAGAAGTGAGGACAGAGAACTAAAGGAGTAGCCTCAAAGACCCTCTTACCCCAGCCTTCCTGCCAGCCTCTCCCCCACAGCAAAGCTGAGATACCCATTATCAATGGCTCCAGTGGCTAAGGAGGCTGAACCACAGGAAAGAGCCTAGACACCCAAACACCATGAGGACCAGACTCTCCCAGCCCTCTCTGTCCCCTGGCTACAGCCCTGGGTCACATCCTGTCATCTTTCTGTTCTTCCCAAATGCATATCAGTCCCACCCACTGAAACTACAACTCCTATGAGGCCATGGACTCTCTGTATCGCTGCAGCTTATGAAGTCATGGCCCCATGGGTGATGGGATTTGTAGTCCATCATCTCTCACGGCCTTCAAGATCGGATCTTCTGTATTTTCTTTCCCACAGGAACCCCAGGTAAGTGACTTCTCAATCTAGACACACCACGTTTCTAGAAGGAGGCCAAATTTCATCTTTTTAGGCCAAATGACCAAGGATTAAAGAGTTTCAGGTTCAGGCCAGGCATAGAGGCTCACTCCCCTAATCCCAGTGCTTTGGGAAGCCTCGGTGGGAGAATCACTTGAGCCCAAGAGTTTGAGACCAGTGTGGGCAACATAATGAGATCCTATCTCTACAAAAAATAATTTTTTTAATTATCTGGGCATGGTGGTGCACGCCCGTGGTCACAGCTACTCAGGAGGGCAAGGTGGGAGGATCACTTGAGCCCAGGAGGTCGAGGCCACAGTAAGCGATGATCACACCACTGTACTCCATCCTAGAGAACAGGGCAAGACCCTGCCTCAAAAAAAAAAAAAAAAAAGGATGAACCTAGTCTCCCAGGTAATTTTGATTCTTCTCACGAGAGTGGGACCCACCATGCCCAGGCTGAGAGGCAGGGCAGTGTCCTCTTGATTCATCTAATTCCCTGGGACCAATTGTCCAGCTGGTGACTTTGTCAGCTCCTGAGAAATGGTGCTAGACAGTCCAGAGCCCTCCCTGACCCCAAAGAGCCCATTTCACAAAGGGAGAAAAGAAGGTCCCACAGTTTGGAAAGTCCTGGCTGCTGAGAAACAACACCCCCAGGCCAATCACAGTGGCTCAGGCCTCTCATCCCAGCACTTTGGGAGGCCGAGGTGGGTGGATCACCTGAGGTCAGGAATTTGAGACCAACCTGACCAACATGGAGAAATCCTGTCTCTACTAAAAATACAGTATTAGCCGAGCATGGCGGCACATGCCTGTAATCTCATCTACTCGGGACGTGAGGCAGGAGAATTGCCTGAACCCGGGAGGTGGAGGTTGCAGTGGGCCAAAATTGCCCCACTGCACTCTAGCCTGAGCAAAAAGAGCAAAACTCTGTCAAAGAAAGAAGAGAGAGAGAGAGAGAGAGAGAGAGAGAGAGAGGGAGGGAGGAAGAGGGAGAAAGAAAGAAAGAAGGAAAGAAAGAAAGAAAGAAGGAAGGAAGGAAAGAAAGAAAGAAAGAAAGAAAGAGAGAGAGAGAAAGAAAGAAAGAGAAAGAAAGAAAGAAAGAAAGAAAGAAAGAAAGAAAGAAAGAAAGAAAGAAAGAAAGAGAAAGAAAGAAAGAAGAAAGAAGGAAAGAAAGATGGGTGGAAGGAAAGAAAAAGAAAGAAAAGAAAGGAAGGAAGGAAGGAAGGAAGGAAGGAAGGAAAGAAAGAAAGAAAGAAAGAAAGAAAGAAAGAAAGAAGGAAAGAAAGAAAGAAAGAAGGAAAGAAAGAAAGAAAGAAGGAAAGAAAGGAAGGAAGGAAGGAAGGAGGGAAGGAAGGAAGGAAAGAAGGAAAGAAAGAAGGAAAGAAGGAAGGAAGGACGACAGGAAGAAAGGACAAAAGACTTCCTAGCAATGAGACCTAGAATGTCTTGCATTCTGGGCAACAGAGTGAGACTCTATCTTAATTTAAAAACAAAATTGTGTCCGATGAGCTACATAAAATGTCTCATGATTATTTCGTTCATTTATTTCCTTTTTTTTTGTTTTTTTTTTTTAAGAGACACAGTTTTTCTCTGTCTCCCAGGCTGGAGTGCAGTAGTCCGTTCAGAGTTCACTGCAACCTTTGCCTCCCAGGCTCAAGTGATCGTCTCACCTCAGCCTTCCACGTAGCTGGGACCACAGGTACACGCCACCAAACTCAGAGAATTTTAAAAAATTTTTTTGTAGAGACAGGCTGGCCAGTTTCTTTTTATTTATTTTGATGTGGCTGAGAGAAGACTGAAATTCACATGCATGGCTTCCACTGTATATCTACGGGACTAAAGAACCTGCTGCATTTTCTCAGCTCTCAATCACCCCCTACCACCATCCTTAAAAAAGAAGAAAACATGAAGCAGTGGCCGCCTCTTACCCGTGGCATTAGTGACAGTCTCCTCAGAGCTATTTACTCCATTTTTCTCTACCCACACAGAAAACTTATATAAGGACCCGGGTTCAAGTCCATCCACGGTGACGTTGGTGTCTGTTGTGCTTCGGGTCTCCGTTCTGCCACCGTCTCCAGTGCCCTTAACCCAGTAGGTGGAGTTCTGTGGGTCTGGGCCCTCGGGGACCTCCCAGCTCAGGGTGATGGAGCTGGTGGTCTGGGCCTCCACGGTCAGGTTTCTCACTGGGTTGGGGGCTGAGAAATTAGGGAGAGAGATCCAATGTGAACAGAGATACAGAAAACAAAGGGGGCAGGCAGTGGACATCTCTGGCCCTTTATGTTCCCAGTTCTTCCAAACTGCTGGCGCCAGCTGATGCAGGCCGACTGTGATGTGTGCATATGTCATGAGGGCCCCAAGGAGTGGGCCTGAGACGGAGCTGAGATCCTGCCTTTCCAGTCAGCACTCCGTGATGCTACCTACCCACATAGTTCTGGTCATAGTTTGAGTAGCAAGGATCTGGACCAAAACTTTCCTTTTTTGTTTGTTTGTCTGTTTGAGACGGAGTCTTGCTCTATTGCCCAGGCTGGAGTTAGCGCTGTGATCTCGGCTCGCTGCAACCTCTGCCTCCCAAGTTCCAATGATTCTTGTTCTCAGCCTCCCAAGCAGCTGGGACGGCAGCCATTCACCACCACGCCTGGCTAACAGCACTTTCTGACTGAATTTCCTCGATGCTAGAAATGCTCTCCTGCCTTCCAATAAGGCAGGCAACTCTCCCAGTGGAGGGCGTGGAGGATCAGAAAGCCCTCCACAAAGTCCATGAAACGTGGAACTGAACTGGGAATGCCATGCAACCTTAGTGAACCAAAATTTATTTTATCATATTACATTAGCTTTTGGAGACAAGGTCTCACTCTGTGGCCCAGGCTGGAGTGCAGTGGTGCAATCACGGCTCACTGCAGCCTCCACCTCCTGGGCTCAGGCGATCCTCCTGCCTCAGCCTCCACAGGCTCGTGTCGCCACACCCGGCTAATTTTCTGATTTTAGTAGAGATGAGGTCTCACCATGTTGCCCAGGCATAGCTTCCATTAGATTTCTATTGAACTACAGAACTTGCCAGTTCTCAACCACCCCTACCACCTCAGTTTTAAAAAGAAAGAGTAGGCTGGGCACAGTGAATCACGCCTGTAACGTGTATCAGGCAGGTGTATCACCTGACATCAGGAGTTCGAGACCAGCCTGAGCAACATGGTGAAACCCTATCTCTACTAAAAACACAAAAATTAGCCAAGCGTGGTGGCACGCACCTGTGGTCCCAGCTACTCAGGAGGCTGAGGCGGAAGAATCCCTTGAACCCAGGAGGCGGAGGTTGCAGTGAGCCAAGATTGCACCACTGCACTCCAGCCTGGTGACAGAGCAAGACTCCGTCTCAAAATACATAAAGAAAGAAAGAAAGAAAGAAAGTCAGGCGTGGTGGCTCACGCCTGCAGTCCCTGCTACTTGGGAGGCTGAGGTGGGAGGACTGCTTGAGCTCAGGAATCTGAGGCTTCAGTGAGCTATGATCCTACCACTTCACTCCAGCCTGGGTGACAGAACAAGACTGTGACTCTTAAAAAAAAATAAAAATAAAAAGCAGCTGGGTGCGGTGGCTCACGCCTGTAATCCCAGCACTTTAGGAGGCCAAGGTGGGTGGATCACGAGGTCAAGAGTTCGAGACCAGCCTGGCCAACATAGTGAAACCCCGTCTCTACTAAAAACACAAAAAAAGCAGCCGGGTGTGGTGGTGCCCACCTGTAATCCCAGCTACTTGGGAGGCTGAGACAAGGAGACGCGCTTAAACCCAAGAGGCAGAGGTTGCAGTAAGCAGAGATTGTGCCACTGCACTCCAGCCCAGGCGACAGTGCAAGACTCTGTTGAGAGAGAGAGAGAGAGAGAGAGAGAGAGAGAGAGAGAGAGAGAGTCAAGGGAGCTTTCTGTGTGGTCTCTCATTTTGCAATATGGTGGGCACCAGCACAGCAGAGGACGAAGGGAGGACTGGGAGCCCCTCAACAGGCCTTCTGAACACATGAAATGTGCATCTGAATTTGCAGTTTCATGCACCATTTACAAGTTTAAATGTCATCGCCACATGTGGCTAGAGGCTACCATATTGGGCAATGGAGATCTAGACAGGGGAGCTGTCCACCTCAGGATCATGGAGCTGATGATCTGAGTCTCCAACCTCAATATATGTGACACAGTTGGGAACTAGGAGAAGAGTCAGAGGGTCAGAGTGTCCCCACTCACAGCATCTAATTCCTTGAGAGCTCAGGTCACACACCTTGCCCCTGCGCATTCCTGGTGGTGCAGGAAGACGCTCCCTGGCCTCATGGTCCACATTCTCCAGAGTCCTTGACACAGACCCGCCCCAACATAGAAGCTGGAGGTACCATAGTCAGTCATCCATCTTCATCTCCTGAGCTGAGGCTGCCCAGGATGTGGACATGAGGACCTGGCTCGATGTGGCGCAGAGGGACTATGGGCTGGACAGTCGGCCACGTTCTCCTGCTGTCTTCCCTTAAACAAATAAGAGATAAAACAAATGGCAACCGCGTCTCACCTGTGGTGGCATTTCGAGTCTCCTGGGAGCTGTTGATTCCATTCTTCAGCACCCACACGGAACATGCATATAGAGACCCGGGTTCAAGTCCATCCACGGTGACATTGGTGTCTGTTGTGCTTCGAGTCTCCGTTCTGCCACCGTCTCCGGTGCACTCAACCCAGTAGGTGGAGTTCTGTGGGTCTGGGCCCTCAGGGGCCTCCCAGCTCAGGGTGATGGAGCTGGTGGTCTGGGCCTTCACTATCAGGTTTCTCACTGGGTTGGGGGCTGAAAAGCAGTATGGGAGGGAAAATCAGTTGCAGTTTCTGGCTCTGGAACTTTCCAGCCCTTCCTTAACTATTGAATCCAGCAACTGGAGGCACAGCATTATCCAGTGTGGCAGCCACAAGTTATATGTGACTGTTAAGCACTCGTGATGTGGCTTTTACAAAATGAGATGAGCCATTCGCATAAGACACACACCAGGGTTTGAAGCTTTCATACGAAATGAAGAATGTCAACTATCTCACTGATCCTTTTTACATTTATTTACATTTTTTTATATATTTATTTATATTTATTTTTATTTTTGCGGGTACATAGTGTATATATTTAATGATCCTTTTTATATTGATTACATGTTTAAATGATAATATTTTGTATCCGCCGGGGCACAGCGGCTCATGCCTGAAATCCCAGCACTTTGGGACGCCAAGGCAGGTGGATCACCTGAGGTCAGCAGTTCGAGACCAGCCTGACCAACATGGTGAAATCCCGTCTCCACTAAAAATACAAACAATAGTCAGGCGTGGTGGCAGGCGCCTGTAGTCCCAGCTACTTGGGAGGCTGAGGCAGGAGAATCACTTGAGGTTGCAGTGAGCCAAGATCATACCACTGCACTCCAGTGAGACTCTATCTTAATTTAAAAACAAAATTGTATCCGATGAGCTACATAAATGTCTCATGATTATTTCGTTCATTTGTTTCCTTTTTTTTTTTTTTAAAGAGACACAGTTTTTCTCTGTCTCCCAGGCTGGAGTGCAGTAGTCCGTTCAGAGTTCACTGCAACCTTTGCCTCCCAGGCTCAAGTGATCCTCTCACCTCAGCCTTCCACGTAGCTGGGACCACAGATACATGCCACCAAACTCAGAGAATTTTTTAAATTTTTTTGTAGAGACAGGCTGGCCAGTTTCTTTTTATTTATTTTGATGTGGCTGACAGAAGACTGAAATTCACATGCATGGCTTCCACTGTATATCTACGGGACTAAAGAACCTGCTGCATTTTCTCAGCTCTCAATCACCCCCTACCACCATCCTTAAAAAAGAAGAAAACATGAAGCAGTGGCCGCCTCTTACCCGTGGCAGTAGTGACAGTCTCCTCAGAGCTATTTACTCCATTTTTCTCTACCCACACAGAAAACTTATATAAGGACCCGGGTTCAAGTCCATCCACGGTGACGTTGGTGTCTGTTGTGCTTCGGGTCTCCGTTCTGCCACCGTCTCCAGTGCCCTCAACCCAGTAGGTGGAGTTCTGTGGGTCTGGGCCCTCGGGGGCCTCCCAGCTCAGGGTGATGGAGCTGGTGGTCTGGGCCTCCACGGTCAGGTTTCTCACTGGGTTGGGGGCTGAGAAATTAGGGAGAGAGATCCAATGAGAACAGAGATACAGAAAACAAAGGGGGCAGGCAGTGGACATCTCTGGCCCTTTATGTTCCCAGTTCTTCCAAACTGCTGGCGCCAGCTGATGCAGGCCGACTGTGATGTGTGCGTTATGTCATGAGGGCCCCAAGGAGTGGGCCTGAGACGGAGCTGAGATCCTGCCTTTCCAGTCAGCACTCCGTGATGCTACCTACCCACATAGTTCTGGTCATAGTTTGAGTAGCAAGGATCTGGACCAAAACTTTCCTTTTTTGTTTGTTTGTCTGTTTGAGACGGAGTCTTGCTCTGTTGCCCAGGCTGGAGTCAGCACTGTGATCTCGGCTCGCTGCAACCTCTGCCTCCCAAGTTCCAATGATTCTTGTTCTCAGCCTCCCAAGCAGCTGGGACGGCAGCCATTCACCGCTACGCCTGGCTAACAGCACTTTCTGACTGAATTTCCTCGATGCTAGAAATGCTCTCCTGCCTTCCAATAAGGCAGGCAACTCTCCCAGTGGAGGGCATGGAGGAACAGAAAGCCCTCAACAAAGTCCATGAAATGTGGAACTGAACTGGGAATGCCATGCAACCTTAGCGAACCAAAATTTATTTTATCATATTGCATTAGCTTTTGGAGACAAGGTCTCACTCTGTGGCCCAGGCTGGAGTGCAGTGGTGCAATCACGGCTCACTGCAGCCTCCACCTCCTGGGCTCAGGCGATCCTCCTGCCTCAGCCTCCACAGGCTCGTGTCGCCACACCCGGCTAATTTTCTGATTTTAGTAGAGATGAGGTCTCACCATGTTGCCCAGGCATAGCTTCCATTAGATTTCTATTGAACTACAGAACTTGCCAGTTCTCAACCACCCCTACCACCTCAGTTTTAAAAAGAAAGAGTAAGCTGGGCACAGTGAATCACGCCTGTAACGTGTATCAGGCAGGTGTATCACCTGACATCAGGAGCTCGAGACCAGCCTGAGCAACATGGTGAAACCCTATCTCTACTAAAAATACAAAAATTAGCCAGGTGTGTGAGTATGGTGGGGGGTGCACCTTTAATCGCAGCTATTCGGGAGGCTGGGCAGGAGAATCACCTGAACTCAGGAGGTGGAAGTTGAAGTGAGCTGAGATCTGGCCATTGCCCTCCAGCCTGAATGACAGAGCAAGACTCCATGTCATAATAATAATAATAATAATAATGAAGATTAAACCGGGCGCAGTGGCTCAGCACTTTGGGAAGCTGATGTTGGCACATCACTGAGGGCAGGAGTTCGAGACCAACCTGACCAACATGGAAAAATCCCATCTCTACTAAAAATGCAAAAATAGCCGGCTGTGGTGGTGCATGCCTGTAATCCCAGCTACTGGGGAGGCTGAGGCAGGAGAACTGCTTGAACCTGGGAGGCGGAGGTTGTGGTGAGCTGAGATTGTGCCATTTTACTCCAGCCTGGGCAACAAGATTGAAACTCTGTCTCAAAATAATAATGATAAAGATGAAAACCATGGCTGCCTCTCACCTGTGGGGGTACTGAGATTCACCCTGGTGCTTTGCTCTCCATCTTTTTCTATCCACACAAAAAATGCATACGAAGACCCGGGTTCGAGTCCGTCCACAGTGACTCTGGTGTCTGTTGTGTTTCGAGTCTCCCTGCTGCCACCATCTCGAGTCCACTGAACCCAGTAGATGGAGTTCTTCGGGTCGAGACCCTCGGGGGCCTCCCAGCTCAGGGTGATGGAGCTGTTGGTCTGATTCTCCGCTCTCAGGTTCCTCACTGGGTCAAGGGCTGAGAATTGGGAAGGAGAGTCCAGCGCAAAGGGGAGCAGGTCAATGCCACCCCTCCCCACCCCCGGAGCTCTTGCCCCAAGTGCAGAAACAACAGCGCTCAAAAGCCCCAACCATGGACCACCGGGACCCCCCAGAGGCTCAAGAGAGTTGGGGTCCCACCTCTTCGGGTGGGCAGTGAGTTCAGGCAGGGGTCACTCACCGGCCACACTGGCCCCTGTCCAGCTGCACAGGCCCTGGAGGGAGACCAGAGAAAACGGAGTCAGCCTCTGAGCCATTCCCCCGCCCAGTGAGGTGGGGCTCAGAGGGGCAGCTGGTCCCCCGCCCTGGGAGTGAGTCACCCTTGCACAGGAGGGAGGGGCCCGCATTAGGCTTGGCTGTCACAAAGGTCACCCCAACCGTCTTTCCTGGGTCGAAGAGAGAAGGGGGACATGGCAGGGGCGGAGCTCAGGGAGCTGGGCTTGGCTCCACCCAATAAGGCCGAGAGAGAAAATTAATGACTTCATTTCCCGAAATATATGGTCTTGGAAAACTGAGGGCAGAGAGCAATGAACAGACTGGGAAGAGAGGAAAAAACCAAGGCTAGGGACCAGGAGCCTTGGCCTGAGGGAGGAGGGGCTGGGGTCTGGACTCCTGGGTCTGAGAGGGGAGGGGCTGGGGTCTGGACTCCTGGGTCTGAGGGGGGAGGGGCTGGGGTCTGGACTCCTGGGTCTGAGGGAGGAGGGGCTGGGGTCTGGACTCCTGGGTCTGAGGGAGGAGGGGCTGGGGTCTGGACTCCTGGGTCTGAGGGAGGAGAGGCTGGGGTCTGGACTCCTGGGTCTGAGGGAGGAGGGGCTGAGGTCTGGACTCCTGGGTCTGAAGGAGGAGGGGCTGGACGCCTGGACTCCTAGTCTGAAGGAACAGGGGCTGGGGATCTTGACTCCTAGTCTGAGGGAGGAGGAACTGGGGTTTGGACTTTTGGGTCTGAGGGAGGTGGGGCTGCTCCCTGTCTGTCACTCATTTTGAACACAGCCGTGTGTCCTCTGGCAGCAGACACAGCAGTATCTGAGAGCCCCAGGTGGAAGACTCTCCTATGGTCTCTATCAAGCCTGAAGCCCTCTTCCTTCTCTAAGAGATCTTCAGCACCTAATTCCTCATAACAGGGGTGCAGGGACCCAGTTCCTTCTCCCTCAGACCCGGCAGGAGCCCGCTCTGGGCAGGGAGCACTTACCAGCAGCACCAGGCTCCGCCAGGCCCCGAGGCCCCCACCAGCCCCAGTCATGCCTCCAGACACTGCCGGGGACCCAGGAGTCCCAGGCCTGGTCCTTCCACCTGCTGGACTTTACACTCAAGAATTTCCCCTTTCCCAGCTCATTGGTGAAGCCAGAGAGGCCAGGGCGGGAAGGGGAGGAGGAGGAAGTGGAACCCAGCTCCCAGCCCTGCCCAGCCAGCCCTCACCTTCCTCCCTCACCGCTGCCTCTAGCTCTGACCCTGGAGACACCTCTGATCCTCTCTTCAGCCCCACGTGGCATCATCGGCCCCCAGCCCACTCCACTTTGTCCCCTGAAACCTCCTCTGTACCCAAGGTACTGGGTGCTGTGCCCCACCGCTGCACAGACGTGGGACGTGGGACAGATAATGAGTGCTGGGGCTGCTGAAAGAAAGGCCGGCTGACTCCCTTGCCTCCCTGGTGGGTGATCACACATCACACCAGCCTGGGGCCTAGAACTCACACCCCTCGTCCCTGGGGCACGCTCTTCCATTCGGGCCTTTCCCCTCTCCGTCTCCCACAAGCCCTTGCAGCTCTCACAAAGTGAGTCCAGCAGGTTCCCACCTCCTGGCCTTTGCCTAGGGTGTCTCCCCTACCAGGCACACCGGCCTACTTTCCCCCAACAGTCTCCTAGCTACTCCTCCATTAGGATTCGGCTTGGAAATGACCCACGCTGGGCCCGGGGGCTTTTCTAGCCTGCTCAGGACCCTTCCAAACACCAGACTCTCTAATCTGCATCTCCACCTGTGACCCTGAACAAGTGATTTCAGTTCACAGTGACTCAGATTCCTCCTCTCTAAAGAATGGGCACAGCCCCTTGTAAATATTTTAAGAGAAATAAATTAGTTACTATGTGGAAAGTCTTGGAACAGTGCCTGGCCCGCTGTAAACACTTGATAAATCTTAGTCGTGTTTATTTTTAGTTCATCCCTAGGTCACCTGTGCTCAGAAGGCAGCTGACACCCAGGATTTTTCAAGGTGTTTTTGTTGACTTACTAATTATGTGCATAAATGGGGTGCCTTAATCTCATGTATAGTATGGAAGTTAAGAATACAAAGCGTAGCCGGGTATGGTGGCATGTGCCCAATTACTCAGGAGGCTGAAGTATGAGGATCACTTGAGCCAGGAGTTTGAGGCCAGCTTAGGCAACATAGCAAAACCCCATCTTTACAAAAGAAAGAGATAGAGAGAGAGAGAGAGAGAGGGGGGGGAAGAAGAAGAAGAAAGAAGAAGGAGGAGGAGGAGGAGGAGGAGGAGGAGGAGGAGGGAAGAAGGAAGAAGGAAGAAGAAAGAAGGAAGAAGAAAAGAAAAAGAAAAAGAAAGAAAGAAAGGAAAGAGAATTAGCCAGGTGTGGTGGTACACACCTGTAGTCCCAGCTACCTGGGAGACTGAGGTGGAAGAATCACTTGAGCCTGGGAGGTTGAGGTTGCAGAAAGCTGTGATTGTGCCACTGCACTCCAGGCTGCGTGACAGCGTGAGGCCCTGTCCCAGAAAACAAAACAGCTAGGCACGGTTACTCATACCTGTAATCCCAGCACTTTGCAAGGCTGAGGTAAGAGGATCCCTTGAGCCCAGGAGTTTAAGAGAAGCCTGGGTAATATAGGAGGATCCCATCTCTACAAAAAGTAAATTAGCCAGGCATGGTGGTGCACACCTCGGTCCCAGCTCCTCAGGAGGCTGAGGAGGGAGGATTGCTTGAGCCCAGGAGGTGGAGGCTGTAGTGAGCTGTGGCTGCACCACGCACTCCAGCCTGAGTGCCACAGGGAGACTCTGTCTCTAAATAAATAGATAAATAAATACGTTCTCACACCACTGCTCTTGAGAAGTCAGTTTCTCTGTTTCTCTGTCTCTGAGAGTATCGGTTTCACCATCTGTATAAGTAAGGGTTTGGTCGTGAGAAATTCCCTTTCAGTGGACACCGGATATCACTGGTACCAATTGCTTGAGTTTCTGTTCTAACCTTTCTCTGTTTCTCTCCTATATCTTAATCTTTTTTTTTCTTTTTTGAGACAGAGTCTGGCTCTGTCTCCAGGCTGGAGTACAGTGGCGCAATCTCGGCTCACTGCAGCCTCTGCCTCCCAGGTTCAGGCAATTCTCCTGCCTCAGCCTACCAAGTAGCTGGGACTACAGGGGCCTGCGACCACATCCAGCTAATTTTTGTATTTTTAGTAGACACAGGGTTTCACCACTTTGACCAGGCTGGTCTCGAACTCCTGACCTTGTAATCCACCTGCCTCGGCCTCCCAAAGTGCTGGGATTATGCCCAGCCAAAAACATTTTTTAATCAAGATGGGGTCTTGCTATGTTGTCCAGGCTGCTCTCAAGCTCCTAGGCTCAAGTGATCCTCCTGCCTTGGCCTCCCAAAGTCCCAGGATTACAGGCATGAGCCGCTGCACCCAGCTGTCTCCCCTATACTTTTGATGTCTCTCTCTCTCTCTTTCCCTCACACTCTCTCCCTCTCTCTTTCTCTTCCCTCCTATCTAGATCCCTAATTTGTAAACACACTCACCTCCCTGTCTAAAACAAAAACAGAACCTTTCGCTGACCCCACACCCACCATCCCATCACACTCTACTTGCCTTGTCTTCAAAACCCAACTTCCCAGCTGGGCACGGTGGCTCACGCCTGTAATCCCAGCACTTTGGGAGGCCAAGGCAGGTGGATCACCTGAGGTCAGGAGTTCGAGACCAGCCTGGCCAACATTGTGAAACCCCATTTTTACTAAAAATACAAAAATTAGCTGAGCATGATGGCACATGGTTGTAATCCCAGCTACTCAGGAGGCTGAGGCAGGAGAATTGCTTGAACCCGGGAGGCAGAGGCTGCAGTGAGCCAAGATTGCACCACTGCACTCCAGCCTGGGAGACAGAGCAAGACTCCAGCTCAAAAAATAAGAAACAACAACAACAAAATCAACCACTCCACAAAGCAGCCCACAATTCCTGGCTTCCAAATTCCTCATGGAGCAGGCTGCCTGTGTATGGGGAAGGCACACTAGAAACAAAACCTGTAGGATCTTGGACATGGGCCTCCAACTCCAGTCCAGCCTTCATATGAAAGCAGCCTCAGCCAACATCTTAGCAGCGACCTCATGAGAGACTCAGCCAAGCTCCTCTTTTCCCCTTAAGGACAGAAATTTCCAGGCTGGGCACAGGGGCTTATGCCTGTAATCCCAGCACTTTGGGAGGCCAAGGTGAAAGGATCACCTGAGGCCAGGAGTTCGAGACCAGTCTGGCCAACATGGTGAAACTCCCTCTCTACTAAAAATACAAAAATTAGCAAGGTGTGGTGGTGGGCACCTATGATCCCGGCTACTTGGGAGGCTGAAGCGGGGAGAATCACTTGAATCTGGGAGGTGGAGGTTGCAGTGAGTCCAGATCGCGCCATTGTACTTCAGCCTGGGCGACAGAGCAAGACTCTGTTTTAAAAACAACAACAGGCCAGGCGTGGTGGCTCATGCCTGTAATTCCAGCACTTTGGGAGGCTGAGGTGGGTAGAGCATGAGGTCAGGAGATTGAGACCATCCTAGCTAACACGATGAAACCCCGTCTCTACTAAAATACAAAACACTAGCTGGGCGTGGTGGCACAGGCCTGTAGTCTCAGCTACTTGGGAGGCTGAGGCAGGGGAATTGATTAAACCCAGGAGGCGGAGGTTGCAGTGAGCCAAGATTGTGCCACTGCACTCCAGCCTTGCGATAGAGCAAGACTCCGTCTCAAAAAACAACTAACAGAAATTCCCAAGGGATCACTAATGAGAGCCCCAGTTAGCACAACCCTCACAACTTGAGTTCTTTGCAATTCCTCTTAAAGTGTGATGAGAAGCACCCAGACAGTGATACTTGGTCTCTGGAATGATACCATCTCTAGGTCTGGTGAGAAAGAACCAGACTTGAGTCACCACAGTGGGGCAGCATAGGGCCTTGGCTCGGGTTTCCCAGAAGCAGAGCCTGAGACGAGGATTCAGATGTTCATGAACTGTTTGAGAGTTTGCTTTCAGAACAAAGGGAGTGACGAAAGCAGTATGGGGAAGAGTAAGGAGCCAGGTGAGGCTATGACTTCAGAGGGACCCCATCGCAAAGACAGGATTTGAATTTTTAACCTCTAATCTTTATGGGCTTTTCCAGGGGTGAAAGTTTTATGACCTTCCTAGCTAGTAAAACATGTTCCTCTCAGGTCAAGAGCAAGTCTCTAGGTCTGTAGTTTTTTGTTTTTTTTTTTTTAGATGAAGTCTCGCTCTCACTCTGCTGTTACCCAGGCTGGAGTGCAGTGGCACCATCTTGGCTCACTACAACCTCCACCTCCCGTGTTAAAGTAATTCTGCTGCCTCAGCCTCCTGTGTAGCTGGGATTACAGGCACGCACCACCACACCCAGCTAGGTTTTGTATTTTTAGTAGAGATAGGGTTTCACCATGTTGGCCAGGCTGGTCTAGAACTCCTGATCTCATGCAGTCTGCCCGCCTCGGCCTCCCAAAGTGCTGGGATTACAGGTGTGAGCCACGGCACCAGGCCAAGAGCAAGTCTCTTGAGAATGTGGCATCTGCAAGCAGCAACACTGCCTAGAAATGAGTGTTCTGTACCTGCAGAGATCTGGATGAGGCACCAGCACATCCACCCAGAAAGCCTCACACCTGTTACTAGCCCTGAGCCAGTTCTCAGTGTTGGAACCCCTTCCATGTTGGGGATGCTTTTCCTTCAGGGAGAACTCGCTGATGCTAGTCAAAGTATATACTTTAAACCTTCCTTCGCGTTTTTCCTAAAGGCCAATGTCCATGGTCACTGGGGATTAGAGAAAGGATTACTGGACTCTGACTCTGAATCAACCCTAATCAATAGGCACACAAAGGTCACTGTGAATCACGGTCTGACTGGTGTGCTTGGGTGTGTCAGGTGACAAATGGAGGATTCACCTAAAGACCAACATACAGTGGGTCAAGGGGACTTTAAAGACCCTGTGAGGCTCCTTTCTCAGGACTTGAGAGTGTAGTTGAAATCGACATACTTATAAAATGGCAGACACAACGCTTTGGCTTCTCTGATCTGTAGTATGAAAACTTTGATGGTGGGAAGAAGAAATGGAAACCCCTAGAAATTCCCCCATCTGTATTAGACCATCCTTTCATTGCTGTAAAGAAATGCCTGAGACTGGGTTATTTATTTATTTATTTTTGAGACAGAGTCTCCCTCTGTCGCCCAGGCTGGACTGCAATGGCACGATCTCGTCTCACTGCAACTTCCGCCTCCCAGGTTCAAGTGATTCTTCTGCCTCGGCCTCCCAAGTAGCTGAGACTACAGGCGGGCACCACCACAGCTGGCTTGTACTTTTACAAAAATTTTGTATTTTAGTAGAGATGGGGTTTCACCATATTGGCCAGGCTGGTCTCGAACTCCTGACCTTGTGATCTGCCCACATCAGCCTCCCAAAGTGCTGGGATTACAGGCGTGAGCCACCGCACCCAGCTAAGACTGGGTAATTTATAAGGAAAAGAGATGTCATTGGCTCGCAGTTCAGCAGGTGGTGCTCGTGTCTTCTCAGCTTCTGGGGAGGCCTCAGGGAGCTGTTTTACTCATGGTAGAAGGTGAAGAGGGAGCAGGCACACAACATGCCAAAAGCAAGAGGAGCAAGAGGAAGAGGATGGGAGGTGCCACACACTTTCATTTTTTATTCTATTATTATTATTATTTTAATGGAGTCTCCCTCTGTCACCCCGACTGGAGTGCAGTGGTACCATCTTGGCTCACTGCAACCTCCACCTCCCGGGTTCAACTTGCAGATAATTTTTGTATTTTTAGTAGAGATGGGATTTCACCATGTTGGCCAGGCTTGTCTCAGACTCCTAACCTCAGATGATCCACCCGCTTTGGCCTCCCAAAGTGCTGGGATTACAGGCGTGAGCCACCGTGCCTGGCTTTGCCACACACTTTTAAATAACCAGCTCTCTTGTGAGCTCACTCATCATCATGGGAACGGTACTAAACCATTCAAGAGTGGTCCACTTCCATCATCCAAACACCTCCCACCAAGTTCCACCTCCAGCACTGTGGATTACATTTCAACGAGATTTGGTGGGGACACACATCCACACCATAGTACCATCCTTCCCAAATAGTCAACCCAGGGAATAACAGAGTAGAGCCAGCATCAAGCCTTAGAAGACATGGGGAGCATGGGAGGGTGATTCCTGTAACACCGTCCTTTGATTCACATGATGAATCCATGCAGGAGCTGACAGATCTTGGAAGACAGAGGTAAGAAATGTTAATCAGGCCGGGCGCGGTGGCTCAAGCCTGTAATCCCAGCACTTTGGGAGGCCAAGGCGGGTGGATCACGAGGTCAAGAGATCGAGACCATCCTGGTCAACATGGTGAAACCCCGTCTTTACTAAAACTACAAAACACTAGCTGGGCATGGTGGCGCGTGCCTGTAATCCCAGCTACTCAGGAGGCTGAGGCAGGAGAATTGCCTGAACCCAGGAGGTGGAGGTTGCGGTGAGCCGAGATCGCGCCATTGCACTCCAGCCTGGGTAACATGAGTGAAACTCCGTCTCAAAAAAAAAAAAAAAAAAAAGAAAAGAAATGTTAATCAGGTAATACCTTCAGGGACGGCTGGTCTTCATCAAATCAACACAGCCCCCAGCACTTCATATTCAATTAACGAACTGGAAAAGGCTTTTTGCCTATAGAAGCTAGCCTGAAAGAAGGGTTTTCTTTAATCCAACAGGGATGGAAGCACACTTTGATCCTCTTTAGGCTGTCTGGGACCTCAGTCATCTTATCAACCCATAAGACATCACACTGTTCCCCCTCACTCCTGGGTAGCCATTCATCCTCGCTGGAATGGACACTTATAGGTGCTTATTCATTTGTAAGATTAGTTGAATGAATGAATGAACAATGTCTTTACCTTGACATTGGAGTTCTGTCTGATCTGCTCTCTGCCCACCTCACCAGCCTCTTCTCCTATCTTTACTCCAGCTACACAGACGTCTGTACGTGTTTTTCTTAACACTCCAGGCTGATTCAAACCCCAGGGCCTTTGCACATGCTGTTTCTTCTGCCTGGTAAAGTCTTTCTCCACCAGCCAGGGCCTACTTCTCTGTCCATTTCCGGTTGACCCCAGATACAGCTGGCTATCCCCTCCTATGTTTGGAGCCAAACTAAACAAATCTCTTACTGTAATACTCATAACATCATCTGTGGCTGTGCCTGCTTTTCCTTTCTTTTATCAGAGTGTAAGAAGCTTCTTCAGGGTAGAGACAAGTCTATTCATCTCGGGGGACATCAGGCCAACTCCACACGCAGACACTGATGGAACCTCAGGAGATATCCCTTAATCTGAATGTGATCACGTGTGTCACATGATCCAAGTCCACACTCGGGAATCTGGTCTGCGTTTTCATGTAAGCTTACTCCACTCCCACTTTCCCTGGACTCTAATCCAAGATTAGATATTTTTTTCTTTGAGATGGAGCCTCATTCTGTCACCCAGGCTGGAGTGCAGTGGTGTGATCTCACCTCACTGCAACCTCTGCCCTCCTGCAACCTCCGCCTCCCTGGTTCAAGCGATTCTCCTGCCTTGGCCTCCCAAGTAGCTGGGACTACAGGTGTTCACCACCATGCCTGGGTAATTTTTGCATTTTCAGTAGAGACAGGGTTTCACCACGTTGCCTAGCTGGTCTCAAACTCCTGACCTCATATGATTCACCTGCTTTGGCCTCCCAAAGTGCTGGGATTACAGGCGTGAGCCACCACTCCTGGCCACGATTAGATCTGTGATCTCACTGCAGGTGAACCAGTCCATACCCCCACCCGGGTTTTCCAGCTTGCATGGTCCTCACCCTGTGTCCTGTGTTGCCCGTTTCCACTAAATCCAGCCCGTATTTTTCCTATTCCTGGCCTTGCAGGGAGCCAGGATTGAAAGATCCAGGAAGTGACAGAGGCCTGACTCATCATCTTGCAGGAGAGCTGGGGTTCTTCTCTAGCTCCCTCATCACAATGAGGCAAGAAATGAGGAGTCAGGGAAGGGAGCCTCCTGGGGGTGGGCTGCCAACACCAGGCAAGCGGGGAGTGGTGATTTTCACTTGTATTGTGGGGGATGTCACGCACACAAGTGAATAGGAAGAGACTGGACAGCGCCCTGAGGTCGCAGAGTGAGGTCTTGGGTGGGGCCAGTCAGGACCTGACTGGGGCTACTGCCTCTGAATCAACACCTCCACGGGCCCTGCGCTGACACACATGGCCTCCCACCCTTCACCTCTCAGTCCTGCGTGTGGCACATAGCGCTCACTGGGTGTATGTGTGGGGGGTTAAAGGCTGAAACTGGAACAAGGGTGTGGCGGCCGCAGGCTCCGGGGCAAGACTACCCTGCCTCTTTTTCTCAGCCCTGTCTGGGGCTCCGTCCCTGTGGCCAAGGCTCCCCGGCTCTGTCCTTGGTGCTGACGCGGTTCTGGAAGTGCGAGGGGGCGG
>NW_016107505.1:349298-399797 GCF_001604975.1 Cebus imitator
GATCTCAGCTCACTGAAACCTCTGCCTCCCCGGTTCAAGCAATTCTCCTGCCTCTGCCTCCTGAAGTAGCTAGGATTACAGGTGCCCACCACCACACTCAGCTAATTTTTTTGTATTTTTAGTTAAGTTGGGGTTTCACCATGTTGGCCAGGCTGGTCTTGAACTCCTGACTTCAGGTGATTCACCCTGCTCAGCCTCCCAAAGTGCTGGGATTACAGGCATGAGCCACTGAGCCTGGCCTAATTTTTGTATTTTTAAGTACAGACTGGGTTTAACCATTTTGGCGAGGCTGATCTTGAACTCCTGACCTCAAGTTATCCTGCCTTGACCTCCCAAAGTACTGGGATTACAGCTGTGAGCCACCGCACCCAGCCTTGCTAATTAAAAAAAAAACAAAACTAGAGATGGGGTCTCACCATATTGCTCAGGTAGATTTCAAACTCCTGGGCTCAAGCAATCCATCCGCCTCATTTTAACTTAGTCACTTCTTCAAACACTCTGTCTCCAAATACAATCACACTCTGAGGTACTGGAGGCTACAACTCCAACTTACAAATTTTTGAAGGAGGATGAAATTCAGTTCATAATAGCAGGAATGAGTTTTACGCCCCTGAAAAAGATCTATTTCCCCAGGTGGATTCATCTGCTCCTTCTTACTTTTTTTTTGAGACAAAGTCTCACTGTCACCCACGCTGGAGTGCAGTGGCATGATCTCAGCTCACTGCAACCTCCACCTCCTGGGTTCAAGTGATTCTCCTGCCTCAGCCTCCCGAGTAGCTGGGATTACTGGCATCCACCACCACGCCAAGCTAATTTTTGTATTTTCAGTAGAGATGGGGTTTTGACATACTGACCAGGCTGGTGTTGAACTCCTGACCTTAAGTGATCCATCGGCCCTGGCCTCCTAAAGTGCTTTCAAAGCCTTGATTCAAAACTATAACACAGTCCCACCCCCACCCCCACTGCTCAGAACCCAGGGAGCACTGGGTTTGGTAGACTCCTTCTTCCACATGCAGAGTAAGTTTTTTCAGTTCCATTCCCCAGAGCATGCTAATGTGGGGCAGGGGAAGAATGCTTTGGTAGCTCAGGGAAAAGGACCATGGAGTTCCTGCCTTTCACCCTTCCAGGACCCAAGGGTGATCCAGGATCCTAGCAACCTTCCTGCATTCATGGTCAGAAGCAAGGAGGCAAAAAGACCAGGAATCATAGCTCTTAGTCACGTCGCAGGCAGGAAGCATCCTACAGAGGCCAGCTCTGGGAGGCATGCTGGGCCATGTCATTTTTGCCAGTGTTGTGGAATAAGGAAGCGTAGGATGGTGAGGAAGGCAGACTGTGGGGCTCATCAAGGCATCCAGGTGAGGGATGAGGCTGTCCTAAAAGATTTCCAGAACTCACACACGCATGTCCCCCCCACTCCCCTCCTTGATCAAGTCTCCATTTTACGTATTTACTGATCTTCTGTTGTTACAGTCTGAACTGAGGGGTGAAACCACAGCAGAAAGCAAGGAAGGCTTGACCACTGATCACAGAGGGAGAGGTGAACAGACAGCTTTGGTTCTACCCCTTTGCAGCCCTTTCTGTGCCTCTAGGTTCTGTCAGCACCCGGGATTGCTGTCCTCGGTGCTGAATCCACATTTGTTAGGGGCGCACTGAACAAGTTTGTCATTATCAGGGAAAACCCAGTTTCTCTCGACACTGAGGAGAGACCATGGCACAGCCCTTCTCAGTCCTCCAGTAACTCTGCACTCTGCAGGAAAACAAACAGAGAGATTCCCTACGTTTGGTTCTATGAGAGAAAGGAAGGCTGGAGCAAGTGAGTGGGGGAAATCTCTGCAGTCCTCTCAGAAAGCAAACCCTTCTATACCCACGATCCCATGTGGTTTAGTAGATCCCTGAATTAAAGCTAGGCCATGGGCTGGGTGTGGTGGCTCAGGCTTGTAATCCCAGCAGTTTGGGAGGACAAGGCAGGTGGCTCACGAGATCAGGAGTTCAAGACCAGCCTGGCCAACACAGTGAAACTCCATCTCTACTAAAAATACAAAAATTAGCTTGGCATGGTGGCAGGTGCCACAATCCCAGCTACTTGGGAGGCTGAGGCAGGAGAATAGCTTGAACCCAGGAGGCAGGGGTTGCAGTGAGCTGAGATCATGCCACTGCACTCTAGCCTGGGTGGCAGAGCAAGACTCTGTCTAAAAAACAAAAACAAAGAAAACA
Organism: Cebus imitator; assembly: GCF_001604975.1. Taxonomy (NCBI): domain Eukaryota; kingdom Metazoa; phylum Chordata; class Mammalia; order Primates; family Cebidae; genus Cebus; species Cebus imitator. The sequence continues at coordinate 351,513 of NW_016107505.1, forward strand.
AAAAACAACTAGGCAATGATGACACTTGGTGACACAAACATCTGACAAAAGAGCTGTACCCTTTATATTTTCAAAGACCTCCTACAAACCAACTAAGGAAGCAGAAGACCCAATTTGTTTTAATGGGCAATGGACTTGAAGAGACACTTTACCAAGAAGAATATCAATATGGCCACACACACACACACACACACACCCCACACAAATGGGAAGGTGTTCAACTTCATTAGTCATTATGGAAATTAAAACCACAAGGAAGTACCAGAACACTGCAGCAGAAGAACTAAAACGAAAAAGACAAACAACCAGCTACTTGCAAGAATATGGGGCAAATGAAGCTTCCTGGCAGGACGGTAAATTGGTAAGCTGCTTTGAGAAATGCTTTGTCAGTAACTACCAAAGACATGTTGATGGTACCTGTATTCATAACAGCCCCAAACTAGAAACAATGAAATGTTCATGAAAGGAGGTATGAAACACCACATGGTAATATATTCACAGGATAAATACTACACAGCAATAAAAAGAAAAACACATGGCTGGGCATGGTGACTCATGCCTGTAATTCCAGCACTTTGGGAGGCTGAGGCAGGCAGATCACAAGGTCAGGAAATTGAGACCATCCTGGCCAACAAGGTGAAACCCCGTCTCTACTAAAAATACAAAAAAATTAACCTGGCGCAGTAGCACGCGCCTATAATCCCAGCTACTCAGGAGGCTGAGGCAGGGGAATCGCTTGAACCTGGGTGGCAGAGGATGCCGTGAGCCGAGATTGTGCTACTGCACTCCAGCCTGGGCGACAGAGCAAGACTCCGTCTCAAAAAAAAATAAGATAGCCGGGCGCGGTGGCTCACGCCTGTAATCCCAGCACTTTGGGAGGCCGAGGTGGGTGGATCACGAGGTCAAGAGATCGAGACCCTCCTGGTCAACATGGTGAAACCCCGTCTCTACTAAAAATACAAAACATTAGCTGGGCATGGTGGCGCGTGCCTGTAATCCCAGCTACTGAGGAGGCTGAGGCAGGAGAATTGCCTGAACCCGGGAGGCGGAGGTTGCGGTGAGCCGAGATCGCGCCATTGCACTCCAGCCTGGGTAACAAGAGTGAAACTCTGTCTCAAAAAAAAAAAATAAAAATAAAAAAAATAAGATAAAAATGAAATAAAAACACACAACAGGGATCCACATTTTATCCACAATGTTGGGTGAAGAAAGCCAGACTCAAACAACTACATAACTGTATAGTTCCACTTAGAGACGGTTCAAGAACAGACTAACTAATTTATGGTGATAAAGATCAGGAGAGTGGTCATTCTCGGGGCAGGGGAGTAGAAACTGGAGGGGAGACAAGAGAGCTTGCTAAGATGCAGAAAATATTCTATACATTGATTACATTGTGTATATACAAAAACTATTTCATTGGGCCAGGCGCGGTGGCTCACACCTGTAATCCCAGCACTTTGGCAGGCCAAGGTGGGCAGATCACCTGCAGTCAAGAGTTTGAGCCCAGCCCGGCCAATGTGGTGAAACTCCATCTCTACTCAAAATACAAAAATTAGCTGGGCATGGTGGTGTGCACCTGTAATCCCAGCTACTGGGGAGGCTGAGGCAAGAGAATCTCTTGAACCCAGGAGGTGGAGGCCGCAGCAAGTGGAGATGGTGCCACTGCACTACAGCTTGGGTGACAGTGAGGCTTTATTTAAAAAAAAAAAAAAAAAAAAAAAAAAAAAAGGAGCATTTTAAAAGACAAGGGGCTGGGTGCGGTGGCTCACACCTGTAATCCCAGCGTTTTGGGAGGCTGAGGTGGACAAACCGTTTGCGACCAGGAGTTCGAGACCAGCCTGGCCAACATGGAGAAAGCCCATCTCTACTTTAAAAAAAATACAAAAATTAACTGGACATGTTGGCGTGTGCCTGTAATCCCAGCTATTCAGGAGGCAGAGGCATGAGAATCACTTGAGCCAAGGAAGCAGAGGCTGCAATGAGCTGAGATCATGCCACTGCACTCCAGCCTGGGCAACAGAGTAAGGCTTCTTCTCAAGAAATAAAAGCTTGCTGGGCATGGTGGCTCACGCCTGTAATCCCAGCACTTTGGGAGGCCAAGGCAGGTGGATCACGAGGTCAAGAGATTGAGACCATCCTGGCCAACATAGTGAAACCCCATCTCTACTAAAACACAAAAATTAGCTGGGTGTGGTGGCAGGCGCCTATAGTCCCAGCTACTTGGGAGGCTGAGGCAGAAGAATTGCTTGAACCTGGGAGGCAGAGGTTGTAGTGAGCCGAGATTGCGCCACTGAACTCCAGCCTGACACCTGGTGACAGAGCAAGACCGTGTCTCAAAAAAAAAAATTTTTTTTTTTTTAAATAAAATAAAGGACAAGGGAGTCTCTCTTAAGGTCAAAGGACAGTGGATGTGTCTGAGCCACAGGCGGGCATCAGAAGTGGGTTAGGACCTCTTCAGGTGCACCCAATGCTTGGACGTGGGGACTGGCACCAGCTTCTCTGCCCTCCAACATCATGGCCAGCAGGGTTTTCCAAATACCTCTGTGTTCTGGGTTTAAGTCGGACTTGGAGTTGAGCAAGAGCCACTTGGACTAAAAGTCCCAACATGCCATGGGGTCACACCATACGTATTACATCAACAGTGTGTGGCCAAGGCTCATGGGAGCTGTAGTTTTAGATAAGTGATTGTAGAACGGGTCTAAAGGGTGGAAGATGAGCAGACACACCACCTACCAGGGCATTAGCACATCACTCTTCAGTATCCCTTGCCCTTCTTCCTTGGGAGGAGGACCTTGAGTCAGATGCTACTGAGAGCCATGTTCCTCTCCACCACTTGGATGTTTTCTCCCTTCTCTCCTTCCTCCCTCTCCCCATTACCAACCCCCTCCTAAAAAAACAAAAACAAAAACAGATTTCTCAGTCAGGCGTGGTGGCTCACATCTGTAACCCCAACATTTTGGGAGGCCAAAGTGGGTAGAACACTTCAGTTCACAACTTCGAGGCCAGCCTAGTCAACACAGTGAGACCCCACGTCTACAAAAAAAATTAAGTAGCAGGCCATGGTGGTAGGCATGTGTAGTCCCAGCTACTTGAAAAGCTGAGGCAGGAAGATCACTGGAGCCCGGGAGTCTGAGGCTGCAGTGAGCCATGATTGCTTTTCTGCACTCCAGCCTGGGGACAGAGTGAGACTCTTTGTCTCCGGGGGAAAAAAAAAAAAATTCTTACAACTCCCATGAGCATGAGGACCCCATGTGGCTATAATTCATGGAGGCCCTGCCCCACAGACTGATGGGATTTGTAGTTCAACTGGCTCTGAACTCCACATCCGACCTTGACCCAAGTCCAGCACGTTGGCTCATGACCCAGCTTGCCTGTGGACATCCGGAGGCTCTGTGGGGAACTGTCTACTGTCTGTCTCTCTGCCCATACACTGAAGAGGCACCAGGTGCCAGGGTGGAGTTTGTCCACCACATAGTGAGTTTCCTTTGTCTTTGAAACACTGGTCCCGCTCATGTGCTGGTGTGGGCACTCTTGGGGGTGTCCACCCCTGGATGACCAAAGCCAGTCGTGGAGGGTGATAAACCCCAGCCCCTTGCAGCCTTCCACCTCGGGGTGATGGAGCTGTTTGTACGAGCTTTGCTCTGCAGACCTGTGACTTTGTTGGGAACTGAAGGCATAGAATTAGCCTTTCAACATCTTGAGCAGCGGATCCCCCCAAAAAACGCTATTCCCTAGATGCCTGAGACCGGAAGAGTGGGACGGGGATGCTGACTCCACCTCCCACTCACCTCCCACCATACTCAGCCTCAGCTCACCTGTGCACAGAGTGTCAGCACAGTCACACCTGGCCCACACAGAGAAGGTGGAGCAGGGCTTGGCTTTCAGCCTCTCAGTGGTGATTTTGGTGTCCTGCATGCTCTTGCTGTTCTCCAGGATGCCCGCCCGGGCCTGTAGCACAAAGTAGGTTTGGACTTGAGGGTCCTGGCCCTGGGGCACTGTCCCCTTCAGGGTGATGGAGCTGGCAGTCCAAGTGACCATCTCCAGATTAGAGACTAGAAGTCAGAATGGGCCGTGCACAGTGGCTCACGCCTGTAATCCCAGCACTTTGGGAGGCTGAAGCGGCCGGATCACTTGAGGTCAGGAGCTCAAGACCAGCCTGGCCAACATGGTGAAGCCCCATCTCTACTGAAAATACAAAAATGAGCCAGGCATGGTGGTGTGTGCTTGGAGTCCCAGCGACTCAAGAGGCTGAGGCAGGAGAAAGTCTTGAACCCAGGAGGCAGAGGTTGCCGTGAGCTGAGATGGCGCCACTGCACTCCAGCCTGGGCAACAGAGTGAGACTCCATCTCAGAAAAAAATAAAATACAAGTCAGAATGGGGGCATCTATTTCAGGTTCTCTACATAGTACGTGAGCCCTCTAGGCACCACTGAAAGTTGCTGCTAGGGAGGTATGCCCGTAGCAACAGAGTAGAGCAGTCAGAGACGTTTCAAGTCAGTTTGAGCCTCAAGAGCACAGCTCAAGCTGGCTAGGAGACCTGGGCAGAACACACAACCAGGCTAGACAATGCCCTGTCTTACCCACAGACATACAAAGGGTCCAGCTGTCACCTCCAGCACTATTCCTTTCAGCCCACACGATGAAGGTTTATGAGGTCCCAGATTTGAGGGCCTCCACAACGACCCCCACCTCTGCCACATTTCTGGTCCCATAGTCCCTGCCCACTGGACCCAGTAGGTGTAGGGGTCTGGGCCCAGGGAAATGTACACCTTAGCGTGACAGAACTCAGGGTCAGAGCCCGTATCCGCAGATCCATTACCCGGCTAGGCAAGGAAAGGAAGGGAAGGGGTCAGGGTTCCTGCAGGATGGTTCTCTGAGTAGCCGTAAACTGACTCAGTCTGCTCTCACTTGCAGTTTTCAAGAATAACTGTAGGATGTGCTGGGAATGCATAAGGAGGACTGGCCAGGCAGCCTGGGCTCCGTTCCCGCCTGCCCTAGAAGCAGGATGCCCTTCAATGCTCGAGCCCAGTGACGCATGTTTCACCCAGAGTATAAAGCCCAGGATTGGATAATTTTGGAGGTCCTAGGCTGCCATACAAGTGAGGCACACACAGTTGTTACCCTATCCTCCCTAGGTCACTCTCCTAAGCCTTGGGGGACCAGCTCACAATGGACCCTGGGCTTCTGCTGTCCCTTGCTTCCCATCTGTGAGTAACAAGCCCACTTCGTGTAGCTTTTTGTGTGTGGTGCTCCGTCTCACTGGACTCCAGCAAGTTACTAACTAGTGCACGGGGAACCTGCTTCACAGACCACACCCCACAGTCCGTGAGCCTCCAGAGCAAAGGGAAGCACCCCTCCTCCCCACAGCCCTGCTTGCTACGGAGGAATACACCCTATCAGTGGGGCCCAGAAGCCAGAGGCCTCCTACTCCCTAAGGCTGGGGTGCTGTCACCCCTCGCCCATGGCCTCTGTAAGCATCTGGCTGGGGCTGCTGGCCTCATGCTTCCGGGCCCACATGGTGTGGTACTGGGTCCCTGCAGCCAGACTCTCCATGGGCACCCTGGCGTCTGAGGAGTCACTGGCCAGCAGAGCCAGGAGGTGCAGGTCTTGGGGTCTGGGCCTGCAGGGGCCTCAGGGTGAGGGAGCTGGTGGTCTGAGCCTGAACAACCAGGCTAGGGACTGGGTTAGGAATATGGAGAGTCTTTTGATGAAGTTTGTTTGTAGTTCTTATAATGAGACTAAAGTGCACAGCCTGGTATTTTCTGCAAATGTGCACGCACACACACACACAGACACACACACACACGCCCATAAACGTTACTGGGCAGTGGACAGGTGGCCCCTTTTACCTGTAGACATGTTCAAGGCGTCCCTGGGGCCACCTATTCTTCTCGGCCCACACACAGCTGTAGAGGGCCCCAGGCTGAAGCCCCTCCACCACTAGCCAGCAGTCTGACGTGCTTGTGTTCCTGCCGGCCATGCCTGCCCCATGGCACTGGACCCAGTGAATGGAGGTCTGTAGGTCTGGGCCCTCAGGGCTGTCCAGCTCAGGGTGATGGAGCTGGAGCCTCCACACTCAGGATTCTGTCTGCCTTGGGGGCCAAGACATGGGGAGAAGGCTCTGCGGTGTGCAGGGAAGGGAATCCCAAGGGTCTCTCTGGACGTTCAGGATGGAGGATGATGGGGTCACTAACCTGCTGTTGTGGCCTCTGCTGTGATCCAGAGGGCCTGGGGAGGGATCAGACAGGGAATCAGACTCAGGGATGGTCTAACCTGCAGAATCAGGATGAAGGCTGCTGAGTCCCACCCCGCCTCATCCCTACCAGCCACCCCAGTCTGCAAGGGAAGAGGGACCTGGCGTTTTGCCACTTTCCTAGGTCTTGGTCCTGGCAGAGCTGGAAGGACCCTGAGAGGGTTGTGCGCAGTAGCTCAGGGAGTTCTGCTTTTGAGAAACGCAAATGACAGATCATGAGAAAGCAGACCTTTGAAAAGGCAGACAGGACATGGGAGCCAGAATCACGGAGGGCGGACAGGATGCTGGGTGCCCACAGGAGAGCAGCACCCCATCACTCTGGACAGCTGACCCCATAGAGCACAGGGACCCAAAGCCAGAATGTTCCCCAAAACACCAGGGATTATAGGCCCAGCCCCTCCTCCCTCAGACCCAGGAGTCCAGACCCCCAGCCCCTCCTCCTTCAGACCCAGGAATCCAGACCCCCAGCCCCTCCTCCCTGGGACCCAGGGGTCTGAGTTGCCAGCTCCCTTCTCCCAGACTCAGGATTTCAGTCCCAGTCCCCAGTCTCTCTGGCATCCACAATCATTAACAGCACCAGGCACCCCAGGACTCCTCATGTCTGCAGGCGCCACGCAGCCCTGGAATCTGCACACCCAGACCCAGTCCCTCCTGCTGCACTTTGCTGCAGAACTTCCTCTTTCCCTGCCTTTCATTAGGTCTGAGTGGGGAGGAAGGGAGGAGGGGAGGAGGGGAGGAGGGGAGGAGATGACAAGGAAGTAGAAGTTTCAAGCCTGAGTCCAATCCTTCACATCCTCCTCCTGCCTGACCCTTCCTCAGGGAAATCTCTCCTCAGCTTCCGGATCTCCTCACTCCAACTGGATTCCCATCCTCACTTTCCTTCCTGGTCCCCGTCCTCCAGGCTCCCCACCTTCCCTTCCCACCTCTGTACCCTTACATCTCAGAGTCCCTAAATGCAGGTCATGGATGGAGAACTCGTGTCTCTGCTGTAAGAGTCCCTAAATGCTGGCCATGGATGGAGAAGTCACCTCTCTGCCGTAAGAGTCCCTAATGCTAGCCATGGATGGATAAGTCACCTCCCTGCTATATGAGTCACTAAAGGCACATCATGGATGTAGAAGTCAAGTAGGGTCTTGGAGATCATCTTGGACCCTGTCAAGTCCTCAGATACAGAATCTAAAGACCAGAGAGGGACGGCAGCTTGCCAAGGTCACACAGCCAAGACAAGGAACACACCTGGGTTCCTCCCTCCTATTTGATTCCTCCCCCTTGTCACCCTCCCCTCCTCCAAGGCCCCTCATCCTCAAGCCTCCTACCCTTCTCCCCTGATACGCATGTGACTTTAGTGGGTTGTGTCCCCTAAACAGATATATCCAAGTCCTAAGCCTAGGTGCCTATACAGGTGACAGTACTTAGAAACAGGGTCTCTGCAGACATAGTTAAGTATCTCAAGATGGAATCACCTGGGTTTGGGGTGGGCCCTAAATCCAGTGCCCCATGTCCCTAGAAGGACGCAGACACAGAGGAGGCTGCCAGGTAAAGACAGTCATATGAAGACGGGAGACACACAGCCGCCACAGGCCGAGAGAAGCCAGCGATTCCTGGGAGCTTCCGGAAGCTGAGAGGGCAAGGACGGATTCTTCCCCAGAGCCTCAGGAGGGAGCAAGGGCCGGAAAACACCCTGATCTTGGACTTTGGGTCTCCAGAACTGCAGTAGAGCCCATTCGTCATTTCAAGGCATCTGGTTTGGGGTAATTTGTGATGGCAGCCCCAGGAAACAAACGCAGAGGCTCAACAGTCCTCTTGGCTCGGTTCTGCACAATCCTCACCTTTATCCCCTCGAATGCCCCCCACCAGAGAGCCAGGGAGGGTCCCACTGGGCACCAGGCCTGGTTCATGGGGAGTGACCAAGAGACATCCGCTGCCATGAGCCAAGATGGTTCATCACCACGATCATTGTCCGCATGCCTCTCCCACAGTAACAGCAGCATCTACACTACCATGCCCTCTACTAAACAACGAAAACGACTCAGAGCAGCAGGGAGGGGCTGGCGGACCGTGGGGCCCACAACGAACTTGGAGGCGGGCTGGTGGCTGGGAGGGCCGCATGTGGGCCTGGCTGAGGAGCCAGGGATCTGGAGTCAGAACTAGGGGAAGGCAGCTGGAAACCAGCAGTGGACTCGGAACTCCGTGAATGGTCCTTAAACGTCTTCAGCTGGGAGCAGCGGCGGCGGGGCCTGCACCTGCAGACAGGCGTGAGGAAGCTTCGCCGCGGAGGATGTTTCTCAGGCTGGTTTGGTCTGGGAGGACAGAGTCCTTGCGGGAGGAGAGGGCCTGAAAGCCAGCCCTTCAAGCTGCCTAGTCAGTCTGTCTTGGGCCCCAGGCTCCTGAGGGCCGACAGTGTGATGAGGAGCTGGGCAGTGTAGTAGGTGGTCATAGTCACCAAGTGGGCGTGAGGCACGGGATGGGCAAAGGCGTCCCAGGCCAGCACACCATCAGAGAGTGTGAAGAGCAGCGCGCCCCAGCCGGCACTCCCGCCCCAGGCCAGGCCACGCCACAGCATGGCCATCAGGATCAACCCGTAGGCTGCCACGGGCAGGACCATATCCGGCTCGAGGTGCAGCAGCACGAGGATGAGGTAGGGGCCAGAGGCCAGGAAGATGAGCAGCAGCAGGCCCGGCTGCAGGGGAGAGAGCCCAAAGGCCCAGAGGTAGAGGAGGTGGGCTGTAGCGAAGGCAGTCATACCTGGGGAGAGGGGTGGGGTGTCGGTGAGGAAGGCTCATTCTGGTATCGCCCCAAGGTCACCCCTCAGGACCTAGGGGGAAGGATCAGCCCAAAGCACCAGCTCCACCCTGGCTGAGCCTCCTTGCAGGCCTCCGTAAATGCAGTGTCGTGTACTTGCTTTGCTCTGAATTGCCAGAAGGCCCCATGCCCTCCGGCCCACCAGCCACCCTGGCCTGTTTGGCCACAAGCACCTAGCATGCCCCCTGCCCTGGAGCCTCTGCACTTGCCCTTGGCCCTCACAAAGACACATGGCACCTTCTTCAGGTCTGCCCAAATGTGACTTCCTCAGTGAAGCCTTCCTCAGCAACCCTGCTTCAAACTGCAGCACCTCCAGCCCAGGGTCCTCACTGTCCTCCACGCCACCCTCAGCTACTGCCTTAATACCACCTGCCCACCAGCCCTCACTGGAACGTGAGCCACAGCTGCGCCCCCAATGCCTCTGACCACCGGAACTCCCACCAAAGTGCCCACCAGAGCCCTCTGCACTCCAGGCTCCCATCCAAATGCTGGGCCTCCCCGACATGGGCATCTGAAAGGCGTCATGGCAGCTTCCACTCACCATGGAGGAAGGCTTCAGGCCAGACGAGGCAGGCGTCCCCCACAGCCGAGCACAGGAGGGCTCCCTGGAGGAGCCGGGTGTAGCCCCTGCCTGGGGACACAACCCACAGGAACCCAGCCAGGCAGAAGATGGGCAGGCACTTGACCAGCGCAGCGACCCAGGACGGCTGGTCCTCAGGAATCCAGAGGCAGAAGTACACGCAGCAGGAAAGGATGAAGGGAATCAGCCACCTGCAGACATCTAGGCACTTTGGGAAGCAGGGAGCTGCTGAGCTGAAACCCAGCCTAGCCCCCGTTCAGGGACCAGGCTGCCAGAACCCAGCTTCCCAGGACCCCAGCCAATTCAAGGGCAGCACCTCCCAGAGCCCCTAGCTGCTGGGGTTCTGGGGCCCTATCCCCCAGCCCCAGGCATGGCTTCAAAGGCTCTCACCTGGGCTGAGCAGTGAGTCTTCAGGGTCGGCCCCACTTTGCCAGCATCCATGCTGGCCTGATACCCTCAGGGTGACCTAATCTGAAAGCGGGTGGCTCCAGGGGGTGGAAGGGAGGGCTCATGGTTACACGTTAACCCAGTGAGCGTCCTGTGGACTCTGCAACTGATAACAGGGCCCGGGGAGATGTCGCCCTCACCCCGGGGATGGCCTTGCCTGGCACCTGTTGATAAGGCACTGTTGGCATAGGGGGTCCCTTATCCTAGCCTGCTGGGACATGGCTTCCTCCTCCTGTCTGCTGGGGGGTGAGGTCCCCAAACACCCATCCCATTGTCCTGGGCCCAGACCATCACAAGAGATGGAGTGCAGAATTCCGACAGCCACCCCTTCATGGGGAAGCGGGGGAGGGGGCTGGCTGGTAGGAACACCCCTGGGCGGATGGGAAGGCGAGTCCCTCCTTCACTTGCTGGCCTAGCGGACCCTTCCCTGCTCCATGAAACCTTCCCTCATTCTGCTCAACCCCACCAGGCCCTCAGGGGCTCCACCACAAACACTTCCTCAGTGGACCACAAGGAAGGGGCCCCAAGAATGCAGGGAATAAGCACCCTCTCCTGGTAGCTGAGACAGCCCTAGGTGACCTCCAAATCAGCTGCCACCCAAGTGAGGACGCTGTCCTCATGACCCAGCCCACATGGTCCAGTGTAGCTGAGACAGAGCCCTCCTGGCACCGCTCCCGTGCCAATCGCTGTGCACCGGCCTACACTTTCACCTTCTGCCTCAAAGACTCAGACCTACTGGGCGCCAGTGCCCAGCCTCAATGCTGGGCTTGGTTACCAAAGGGGGGTAGGAGCAGGGATTTGAGCCCCCGATGGCGGCTTCTATCCTCCGCCCACGGCCCTGCCCACAAGTGGGGTAGGCTTGGCAGGAGCCATCACAGCCAGTGCCTGGCCCAGCCTGTGGCCTCTGCAGCCACAGGGCTCCCTCTGGCAGGACACGGTGTGGGGGCAGACTGAGTTAGGAATACTAGCCGCTGGGGTACCGGGATAACACAGCCTGTCCACCCCGCATCCCAGAATGTACGGTCTGACCAGCAGAATCGTAAACTGTCTTCCTTTATTTATATTTGCAATATGAAATAGAAGCTCGGCACGAACGCACACACACTCACACCAGCCTGGGAGGAAGGAGCTTGGACAAGGCCACTTGGCAACAGGGCTGGGACTCCAGACCCTCAGGTTCTCTGGGGGTGTTGCCGGGGAGGCCCCTGCTCCCCAGAGCCAGACTGGCCTGGTTGAAAGTGCAGGGTCTGGGCAAAGGCACGGCCCCCACTCGGGACCCTCTGGCACCCCCACCCTCGCTGGGCCGTCCCCCATGGTGGACCTGAGCTGAAAGGCCGGGTGTGGGCATGGCCATCTGTGCCTGAGCATAGGACGGCTGGGCACATGGGCGGCAACCTTGGACCCCTACCACCAGCCCCTGCTGGGACAGGACAGGAAGCTGTGCTTTGGGAGCCGCCAGCCCAGCTTGGTGTTCTCACCTTCTCTCGCTCTCCTCCCTCTCTCTATATATAATATATAATAGACATTTCTCTCTCTCCATTCTCTCTATTTGACTCTCTTTAACTTTATTCTAGGAGGCAATGCTCCAAAACTTCTCTTCTCAGTGCAAATGGGGGTGGGTTGGGCCTGTCTCCCTGGCACCGGCCTCCTGGGGGTCCAAAGGAGAGAATGTGGGGGGGGTCAGGGTGATGAGGGCAATGGGGGCCATCATGGGACCCGCCCTGCCCCCACCCTGGGAGATCCACGGGAGGACGGAAGATTTGGCAGCTGCTGCCACACCAGGCAGCTATCTGCAAACAGAGAGAGATGTCGTGTGAGGGTCCAGCAGGCCCAGCCCCACCTGCCCAGCCCCAGGCTGCAGCCACACTCACTGGGAGCCCGGTGATGCAGGCCCTTCCGGGGCAGAGCCATTGGGCACTGGAGGAGGCGTGAGGGCCTGGGCACTGTCATGGGAGGGAGGAGATGTGCAGGGGTCACTTCCTGCCCGCCAGCCTTGCCCTGCCCCGCCCCGCCCCGCTGCCCTGGTACTCACCTCTGGCTTTCGGGAAGCCCCAAGGGCTCTGGGCTCTTCTCCCCATCTGTGGTCTTTGTGGGCTGGTGGGCCCCGGAGGCTGGGACAGAGGTAGAGGGGTCTCTGGTTGCACTGTGGGTGAGAAGCAGGTGAGGCTGTCAGCGTCACCTGCCGACACCCTCACACCCGTGCCAATTTCAGTTGGCTCACTGGGTGTCTGCCACCTGCCCCACCATAAGGGGCCTCCCGAGGAAGCAGCTGGCTCAGTGTGGAGGGACTGCACAGCCCTGGGCAAGAGGACAAGCACCTCCCTTCATGTTCCTGTCCCTGTGGAAGAGGTGGTCAAGGCCGGCTGAGACAGCCCCAAGGGGCCTCCTGCATGCTCTCACCTTCCCAATCCTTCACACCCTCCAGGGAGCCTTTCCCAACCCTGGGGGCCCTAAGCATCCCAGGCTACTAAGAGAAGAACCAGCCTGCAGAGCGCAGGGGGCTGGGGCACGACGTGAGGCTGGGCCTGGGGTCCTGCAAGGATGACCTGGAACAGCTCAGGGACAAGACAAACCCAAGCCCACCTCACTGAGGAGGAGAAAAGACTTCTGATAGCAGCCCCTCCCCATAGCAAGCCCCACCTCATTGCTCACCTGTCCGAGGAGTTGGGGGCAGAACGGATCCCGTGGAAGGTAGCCTGGAGGTCCCCGACGCTGACCAAGGCCTGGCAGGGGGCTGTGGGGGATGAGAGTTCTCAGCCGCAGCCTCCCAGCAAGCTCAGAGCTGACCAGGCTGCTCTCTCTGCCCAGGGCCACAGGAGGGCAGGGCAAAAAGGGGCTTACCTGAAGGCTCCACGACTTTGCTGCCGTCCATGGCTTCCTGAGGTGCTGAGGGGTTTGTGGGGTCCTGAGACCTGGCAGGCGAGAGAGGCAGCCCAAGGGGGCAGCTAGGGTCAGCGCTCAGGCCTACAAGAGCACTAGGATGCCATGACCACCTCCTGGCCTCCTGATACCAGCACCATCCAGCCCGTCCCATCTGGTTCTCACCTGAGCTGCAGGGCATCATGAGCTGGAGGGCTGGCCAGGCTCTGGGTGGGGAAGCCCTGGGGCACAATGAGGGGTCCCTGTGGGGCTGGAGGCCCAGTGTGCAGCTCTTCCTCCCCGGAGACTCGGGGGCTGGTCAGGGCATCCATAGGCACTGGGTCAAAGGTGGCCGTCCAGCCGGGGCCTGGGGTAGAGGTAGGGGGGCAGAAGAGAGGGTGAGCTTGGCAGCAGGCTGACACCCTGTGGACACCTGACCACACCGCCTGTTCATTTACCTGGAGGCTGAGGACCGGGGCTGGGGTAGGACAGCGGGGTGGCCCCTCCACGGGCTGCACAGCCAATGCCCTCCTCGTCTTCCTCCTCCTCCTCCTCCTCCTCTTCGTCCTCACTGTCTGTGCTGCCTCCACTCCTGCCCCAGAAACCACCTCGTCAGTTAGCTGTGTGGGACAGACCAGCCAACAACCATCTGGTTCCCTGCAGCCCAGGATCAGCCCAAGGAGAGTGGGCTGGAGTGACCAGCAGGGAGCCTCGGGCGTGACGACACCAGGAGAGGCTGGGAGAGGGAGTTCTGAGCCAACAGCGAGAACACGAGTGCGCAGGGACTGAATGCAGCTGTAAGGAGAGATTCGTCCCCAAATCATCCACGCAGGGTAGGCCCTGGGGAAGTGGGCTGAGCAGACAGATCCGCTCAGCTGCTCTCACGTCACCTCCTAGCCATCACCTCCCACTGTCACCAGAGTGACAGGCCTTCCCACCAGCAGACCCACCCTCTGGACAGAAGGCTTCACACTACTCTCTCCCTCCAAATAGAAACTCCAGGAAGGTAGAGATGGCTGACTTTTGCTATCCCTAGCCCTGAGAGCACCACCAGGCACTCATAGCTCCTCCAAAAATACTGGCTGAATGTTGACTAACACACACCTTGTGACCATGAAGAAAACCCAGGCAATCTATGTGTTGATCAACTGGGGAAGGGGTAAGCAAAGTAACATTAAAATTAGGCTTTAACAATGAGGGTACATTCTGAAAAATGCATCATTAGGTGATCTCACCATTGTGTGAACATTCTAGACTGCACTTAGACACACCTAGATGGTAGCGCCTACTACACACCCCGGCTCTATGGTACAGCCTACTGCTGCTCGGCTCCAGACCTGTACAGCATGTTACAGTACTGAATACTATAAGTAACTATATGTATCTAAACACAGGAAAAGATACAGCAAAAAAACTGTATTATAATCTTATGGGACCACTGGTCCATCGTTGACCCAAAGATGCAGTGTAGAACTATGTATTTTGTCTAAAAATATTGACTACTTAACTGACTACTCTAACTGGAAAGTAATATATCTGTATATGGTTAAAAGTAAACTAAAATATTCAACAACCAAGGAATATAAGGGAAGCCCCTCAACCTAAGGGGTATACAAAACCCCACAACTAACAGCACACTTCCATGGCGAAAGGCCAAATGGTTCCCCCTAAGACCAGAAACAAAACAAAGATGTCTTCTCTTGCCACTTTTTTTTTTTTTTTTAGCCCCCACTATGTGGGAGGGGATTCCAGCAGAGAGCTGGAAATCCCGGCTCTTGCCACTTCTGTTCAACACTGTACTGAGGGCTAGCCAGAGCAACCAGGCAAGAAAAGGAAATTAAAAGCATCCATATCTGAAAGGAAGAAAAATGATCTCTATTCATATGACATGATTCCGTACATAAAAAATCCTAAAGATTCTACTAAAACTATTAGAATTCATAAATCAGTTCAGCAAGGTTGCAGAATACAAGATTAACATACAAAAATCTCTTGTATTTTCATACACTTGTAACAACCTGAAACAATTTCTAGAAAATTCCACTTACAACAGTATCAGAAAAAAGAAAACACTTAATAAATTTAACAAAAAAATACAAACTTCATGCTCTAAAATCTACAAAACATTGCTGAAACAAATTTTAAGACCTAAATAGAAAGATATCCCATGTTCACAGATTAGAAAACACAATCCCTTTAAGAACCTTAGCTGGCTTCTTGGATGAAGTTGACAAGCTGATCCTAAAATTCACATGGAATCTCAAGAAATCCCAAATATTCAAAACAATCTTGAAAAACAAGAACATGGTTGGAAAGCTCAAACCTCCCATTTAGTTTATTTAGAGACAAAATTTTGTTCTTGCTGCTCAGGATGGTGTGCAATGGCACGATCTCAGCTCACTGCAACCTCTTCCTCCCAGGTTCAAGCAATTCTCCTGCGTCAGCCTCCCAAGTAGCTGGCATTACAGGTGCCCAACAACATACCCAGCTAATTTTTGTATTTTTAGTAGAGACGGGGTTTCGACATGTTGGTCAGGCTGGTCTCGAACTCCTGACCTCAGGTGATCCACCCGCCCTGGCCTCCCAAAGTGCTGGGACTACAGGCATGAGCCACCACGCCTAGCAAAACTTCAATTTTCAAAACTTACTGTAAAGCAACAGCAACCAGACCAGTGTGGTACTGGATAAAGACAAACACAGAGACTGATGGACCAGAACACAGAGGGAAGAAACAAACTCTCATGAATTTGGTCAAATGATTTCTTTTTTACACAGGTGCCAAGATGATTCAGTGGAGAAAGGACAGGGTCTTCAACAACTGGTGCAGGGAAAACTGGTCATCTACACGTAAAGGGGTGAAGCTGGACCCCCACCTCACACCAAATGCAAAATTTAGCTCAAAATGAACAAATAACCATAAAACGAATGATACAAAACTCTTAGATGAAAACAAAGGGCTAAGTCAATATGCTGGATTTGGCAATGACACACTTGTGCACCAACAACACGTGCAAGGGTATTGGTAGCAGCTGCACTCCCAGCAGCGAGCAACAGGAGCCTGCCCGAAGGCCTGTCAACTGCAGAACAAGCAATTCAACTGAGGCTCATCACACATGGCACAGCCGCCCCACTGCACGAGAATGAGAAGCACCCAAACACACCAACCAATAGGGAAGGAGCTCACAAGTGGAGTGATGAGCAAGAGAGGTTAGACACAAAAGGAGATGCTGTATGCTATATTAAGTGAAAACAGACAAAACTCATCTATCAGGTTAGAAGCAAGGACTTTACCGTCAGGAGGGAGGATACTGGCTAGCAGGGGGGACGTAGGTACTGGGAAGGTCCTGCTCCTGGGTCTGGGCTCCGAGGAAGGATGTCCATAGGCCACACACTTAGGATCTGTACACTTGTCTATATGCATGTTACATGTCAATAAAAAGTTAAAACAGCCTAATTTCCAGACCAGAAAGTCATGAGGCAAAAGCTCAGAGTTGCAAATGGTGACTTAGTGTTCATGCTGGCAAATCTAAATGGCACTAACCCAGCGATTCTGGGGCCCGGCCAGTACTAGAGAAAAAAAACAATGTAACATTTATACTAAAAGCTGATCACAGTCTTATACTGGAGAGGGATATCATCATCCCTCATTTTACTGGAATTAAAGGAAAGAGGAAGTAAAGCTGAGGGATGAAGGAAGGAGAGGGGTAGGCAGGGAGAGAGAGATGCACACAGACCAAGCCATACCTCAAGGACCTGCCTATTTTTTCGGCCACAGAGATTATCCCTTTCTTTTTTATAACTTAACTCATTTGAACTAGATTTCTTTTTTAATTTGTTGATTTTTTTTTTTTACAGGGTCTCACTCTTTCACCCAGGCTGGAGTGCAGTGGTGTGATCTCAACTCACTGTAACCTCTGCCCCCAAGGCTAAAGCAATCTTCCACCTCAGCCTCCCAGGTAGCTGGGACTGTACAAGTGCATACCACCACACCCAGGTAATTTTTTAATTTTTTTGTAGAGACAGTGTTTTGCTATGTTGCCCAGGCTAGGTCCCAAACTCCTGAGCTCAAGCAATCCACCCACCTTGACCTCCTCCCAAAGTGCTGGGATTACAGGCTTCAGTCACTGTGCCAAGCCAATTTGTTTATTTCTTAATGCATCATCTAACATTTTTTTTGAGACAGGTCTGGCTCTGTTGCCCACACCACAGTGCATTGATATGATCTCGGTTCGCTGCAACCTCTGCCTTTCTGGCTCAAGCCATCCTCCCACCTCAACCTACCGAACAGCCAGGACTACAGGTGCATGCCACCAGGCCCGTCTAATTTTTGTTATTTTTGTAGAGACAGGATCTCCCTATGTTGCCTAGGGCTGGTCTCAAACTCCTGAGCTCAAGGAGTCCATCTGCCCTGGCCTCCCAAAGTGCTGGGATTACAGGCACTCAGGGATTACATGAGCCCACCATGCCTGGCCCTGAATTAGATTTCTATCACTCAAAAGTGAAAGTGCCCCAACTAACACACACACCAATGCAGCTTCCTCATTTTTTTCATTCACTTCAGCCTCAGTCCAAATGTGCTGGGAGACCCTTTGACCCTGCCATGTGGTGGAAGGTTGGAGAAGGGAAACGGGAGGGGGACTCACCGGACACCTGGTGGCTGGCCCAAACGGGCACCCCTGGCCAGCTGGCTGCCCTGCCATGCGCCATCTTCTCCATCAGACTCCCCTGAGCCGTGGCCCTCTTCCTCATCCTCTTCTTCTTCATCATCATCAAACTGCTGGATGCGATCCTTGTAGCATATCTCAAGCAGGTTGGCGTTGGGCTGCAGAGCACAGAAGTGGGAGGACGGGCCACAATGCCCGCAGCCCTACGCCCCTCTAGCCCCCACAACCAGGGGACAGGGCAGTACTCACGTTCTCATCATCGGCATTGAGGGAGAAGGTGATGTTGGCTGTCTTGTCAAAAGGCGCACTATGAGAGAAGGCAAGGCGTGGTGAGAGTATACCTGGAGGTAGGGCAGCACACGACAAGGCCACATTCCTCTCTTCACCCAACAGAGCTGACCCTCATTACTTGCAGATTCAGTATCTGCAAATTCATCCACAACCTGAATGACTGGTCCTAAGGGACAATGTATACATGAATATCAACATCTCACGTAGATGATGATTTGAAATCCTTAAAACCACTCACTGAGGTAGATTGTTTCCTTGGCTCTGGAGGTGAGAAAATGGGGCTCGGAAATGTTAAGTGACTCTCCTCAGCCTTTTCCAAGGACAGGTGCCAGAGAGAGTTCAGACCCATGCCCTTGTCCCCATCCTTTGGGCATGTGTAGGAGGCTGACACGTACACGAGCCAGGTACAAGCAGAATGAGGCTACAGCCTAATAAAGCACATCCCCTAACCTCAAGATGTCTCCAGTCTGTGGCTGAAATTCTAAATTATGGGCAAAAGAATCACCATCAGAACTTAAAACTGCACCTGCCAGGGCCCCGCCTCCCTCAACATGAGGGTCTAATGATAAGGGTCCACATTCTGTCCCACATGTTAGAGAAACTTCAAGACATCATTTGTCTCAAATTCATGAAAAATTCTGCCACAAAAATCAATGGATAAAGGACAGTTAATAAAGGACACTAGCCGGGCGCGGTGGCTCAAGCCTGTAATCCCAGCACTGTGGGAGGCCGAGGCGGGTGGATCACGAGGTCAAGAGATCGAGACCATCCTGGTCAACATGGTGAAACCCCGTCTCTACTAAAAATACAAAAAATTAGCTGGGCATGGTGGCGCGTGCCTTTAATCCCAGCGACTCAGGAGGCTGGGGCAGGAGAATTGCCTGAACCCAGGGGGCAGAGGTTGCGGTGAGCCGAGATCGCACCATTGCACTCCAGCCTGGGTAACAAGAGCAAAACTCCATCTCAAAAAAAAAAAAAAAAAGGACACTAAGTACGTGACACACATTACTCACGCACTTCACTTTCACAACCACCTTACAAGGCAAGTATCCTTAGCTCCTTCCTAGACATTAACAAACAGCAGAGCAGAGACCATGCTAGGCACACAGCGGGTCAAGGGCAGGGCTTCCAATGTCCCTGCAGCACTGGCTGCCTCAGCTGACCTGTCTTCTCCTGCGACAGGAGCTCTGCAGGGCAGCATCTTCAGCCTGAGATTATCAAACCAGTCATCCACTTTCCATTCCAGAACTCCTTCTGGGTGTAGTTTTGTTTGCTTGAGTTTTTAACCCTTCTGGAATGTTCTTGGTAGAGGAAGAGCTAACACAGTTTCATCCCAAAACGGTAGCTGGCGATCCCAATGCCATCTACCAGTCAGTCCCTTCACTGTCCTACCAGGATGGGGTACAGTAATTTTTTTTTTTTTTTTAATTTAAAAAACCAGAGACAGTGTCACAACGTTGGCAAGGCTGGGCTCAAAACTCCTAAGCTCAAGAGATTCTCATGCCTCGCCTCCCAAAGTGCTGGGATTAAGATGTAAGCCACTGTGCCCAACCCAGTTTTCACCTGAGCATCTTCTCCAGGGCTCTCAGCACAGGCCTCTGACCCACAAAGACCAATGCTCTTCAAGTCTCTGTGCTGGACACGGAAGCAGCAAACATGACATCTCATGTCTGCATCTGACAGCACCTATGTCCAGCTGTGAACTAAGTGAGGCACAGCTGACTATTCCCTATTGTGGTGCCCCTCATGCTGTGCTGTACAGGCGCCCCAGGGCAGCCCTGGGCAGTGATCCAGCTCCCACACACTAACTGGATATGTCCTGGGGCCTCAGTCTCCCTGGCTATAAATGAGCTCAGGAGCCCTGCAGCCAAGAGTGGTCATGGGCACTCGATGGGATGATATCCAAGAGGCATCCAGAGTGGCTGGGGCAGGGGCTCCATGCTCCCTGTCCCTGGCCTCGCTATGGCCGCCCATGCCAGTGGCCCCTGCTCCCCACCCCGTCCAACTGCAGGAAGTCTCTGCGTCCTGCCGTGCCATGGCAGTA
Source organism: Cebus imitator (assembly GCF_001604975.1). Classification (NCBI taxonomy): domain Eukaryota; kingdom Metazoa; phylum Chordata; class Mammalia; order Primates; family Cebidae; genus Cebus; species Cebus imitator. The sequence continues at coordinate 371,452 of NW_016107505.1, forward strand.
TTCCTCTCCTTCCCCCTAAGGACACCACAGACTTACTCTTCCCAAGTTGTCTCCTTCACTGAGACATCACCCCCGGGCCTGTTCAGTGAGAATCTCCCTCAGTGGCCTCAGGGCCCCAGCCATGCCCAGCCTCAACAGTGCAGGGTCTGGAACTCTATCTCTGGAATAGAAGGCTGGCCTGCCATTACTCCCAGGAATCCACAGCCATACCCTGCCCGTCAGGGGTAGCTGGTGACAAAGGCACAGCAGCCACTGTCTGCCATCTCTGTGGTGAGCCCCGCCTTCCACAAGGTGACCACCCAGCCTGCTCTACTCCCACCTCCCAACCCAATCTTTGAGATGGATCTTGCTGCTGCCCAGGCTGGAGTGCAGTGGCGCAATCTTGGTTCACTGCAACATCCACCTTCCAGGTTCAAGTGATTGTCCTGCCTTAGCCTCTCAAGTAGCTGGGACTACAGGTGCCCACTTCCATGCCCGGCTAATTTTTGTATTTTTAGTAGAGATGGGGTTTTTTTGCAAAGTTGGCCAGGCTGGTCTTGAACTCCTGACCTCAGGTGATCTGCCCACCTCGACCTCCCAAAGTGCTGAGATTACAGGCATGAGCCACCACACCTGGCCACTTTTTTCTGACTCTAGACAACAGATGCTTGCGACAAGAAACTCAGAAATGTTCATGATCACAACACCCAGAGGTAATTGATGTTAAGATGTCATTGCCACAAATCAAAACAAGCAGAACTGGTAATTAGAAAAAATATCTTTTGTCACCCCGAGTCCTGTGGAGGAGAGAACTGGACCCCTGTGTTCGGCAGACTCCTGACCCAGAGGACATCCATGGAGGCGCAGCTCTGCCTCACAGTCCCTGTGCCAGGACCTGCTGGCCCCCACTACCCTGAGCCCCTCTCGCCTGGGACCCCTAAGGCTGAGCTCCAGAGGTGGGAGCAACCTGCTCTGCAACCCCAGCACAGATGTTTGTGCTGCCTGCCCCTTGGAGAGGACAGACTGCAGAGCCGAAACTCATGGAAGAGGAGACAGACACACAAGGCTGCAGACAAACACAAAAGGCCACGGCCAGCACGTGCCCAGGAGGGGCTGTAGCTGCAGGCTGGGCCCTGCAGGACAAGTAGGTGGGCATGGGGGACAGATGCATGTAGGTGCGCCCGCTGATGCTGCAGAGGCAGGACAGAGCTCTGACCCTGCACAGGACACTCACTTCACACTCTCTTCCTGCTCCCCAAACTCCTCATCATTGAAGCCAAAGTGGTCAATGAAGGCGGAGGTCATGCGCTGCATCTGGAAGTCCATGAAGGCCTGTGGGGGTGCAGAGGTCAGAGCTGGAGAGAGCAGGGAGGATCCCACTCCAACATAGCCCAGCACATCCCACACCACCCCAGGCCCACCTGCTGGAGCACAGCCTCCTCAGGGAAGTTGAACTCCTTGAGCCGGTCATCCTCATCATCGCTGGAGGAGTGTAGGTGGTGGGTGTTCACCTGGGGAGAGGAGGGGGCGTCAGGGCGTGCTCAAGCCCCCAGACGAGGGTGGGCAGGCAGCTATGGTGGAGGTGAGGCTAAGAATGGACCAAGAGAGAGAACAGCAGGAGGAGTGCAGGAGGAGAAGCCGGGCCTCACCAGGTCCACCATGTTCTTCTTGTTGGTCTCCGCCAGGGGTCCCGATACGAAGGCTTCCCACTGCTCCTGCTGCTCACTGGGCAGCTCTGCTTAGGTAAGGGGGTGAAGATGTGAAGCACCCCCTGGCCTCGAGCCCCCCATGTACCCCTCAGGCTGGCCTGGGGACCCTCACCCTTCAGCAGCTGCCCCAGCTGCTCCACATTGGGCCCCTTCTCCATGTTCTGCACCAGGGCGTTGGCCACTCTCGTCAGGTGGCCCATGTAGCCTTTCCGAGGGCCCCCTGCAGACCTGGCAAGAGTGAAGGCCAGGATCGAAGCCAGGACCAGACACCAGGGATGCCCAGGCCCGGCCCAGCCCCCAACCCAGGCAGCCCCAGCCCCTGGAGACACGAAGGGCAGCAGGTGCTCACTGTACACGGTCGTTCTCCTCCCAGGAGGTCAGGATCCGCTCCACCAGGCGGCACTGCTGCAGCAGCTGTGGGAGAGCAGGAGAGGATGGCCTCTGGGGTCGGTACACATGTAAGGAGCTCTGCACTGTGGCAAGGGGCCCTTCCTCAGACCCCAACTCATCCAAAGACAGGGGTGGGAAAGAGGGATGGAAGCTGGGGCTTGGGACTCCGCCATTCACCCAAGTCTCTCCAGTCTTTCTACAAAGAACATGTGGTGCATACACACTCATGCATGCACACACACGGACACACTCACGCATACATGCTCACACACACTCATGCATGCACACTCACAGACATGCATACATGCTCACATACACATGCCCACACACTCAGCTGCTGGCAGACCTGCCCCCGCCCACCCCTCACTCTTTGGCTCAAGTTGTGGGTCCACTGCTTCCCTGCACCTGTATATTTCAACCCATTTCTCCCTGGCCATGCCTCCCACACCCTGTCTGGGCGCTGGCACCTGACCCTACCCAACAACACTTGTAGGAGGAAGGAATGAGGGGTAGGCCTCTGGGGAGGGTGTGCCCATAGGGGACAGGCCCAGAAGGAGGGGATCAGGCAGCCCCAGCTCACATGTTTCACAACAGGGTTTTGGGTGGGCATCTCGGGGCTGCTGTCGGGAGGTGGCCCCAAGCTCAGCATGGTGCTCACACATCCCTCCACTTGGGCATGCAGGAAGTTGTTGAAGACATAGTGGAAGAAGAGGTCCTATGGGAGGACATGGGTTGGTACCAGAAAGGACCCGCCCTAGCCCCCAAGCCCCCAGACCCCAAACCCCAGCCCCTGAGTCCCTAGCCCAGTCCAGTCCCCGCACCAGCATGGTGTTGGGCACGTCCAGTGCCAGGAGCTCCTGCGTCAGGGCCGCATCATTGGCGCTCAGGGCGCTGGCCAGGAGCTTGACCACGTGCAGCCGCGTGTTGCCCAGAGGCGGAGACAGAGTGCCCCACGTCATCTGTAGCGGTTCCAGCTGCAGGTACAGGGAGGCCTGGTTCCCGAGGGCTGCCCTTCCTGCTTCCCTCGGCTCCCTGAGGACAACACCCACCCCTGACCTTGGGAGGCTCCAGTAGGAGCTGGTGGAAGCAGCTGAGCCGTGGGCGCAGGGCATGCAGGGCGCCCACACTGGACACAGAGCTTTCCAGGGCCCCCTGGGCCAGGAGCTCCAGCTGCCCATCCACACTGCTGAAGAAGTTGTTCACGGTCATGGACTCAGACCTGCAGCAAGGCGGGGTTGAAGGCAGAGTGAGCCTAGGTGGCCTGCATGCCCACAGAAGAGCAAGCACCAGGACCGAGTCTGCATCTGGAGGAAAATGAAGAGCCACGTTCCCCTAGCACTACTCTCTTTTGAGGCCCTTCAGACGAGGCCTGGCTTGGGTGAGGAGCTGGTCAGGCCACAGCACTGGCAGTCCACCATGGGGCACAGGCACAGGTGCAGGGTGGGGTCGGGAAGGCACAGCCCAACAAGGTAGTGGCCTGTGTGGTAAGGGTGGGGCAGGGTGGCCTGGGGTACCTCCCAGCACAAGTTGTGGCAGTAGCCTCAGCCTCGGCGCCCTTGCTTGCCAAACCAGACAGGAAGACTCCTCTCTTGGCACCCTGCTGTCCATGGGGAGCACAAGCAGCCACCACAGAGCGAGGCGCCATGGGCAGGGGTTTCACTTGGTGACACTGAGATCCACCCCTGAGGGGTCACAGAGCCCCTGCAGAAGGGCATCATGCACGGTCTGTGGCCTACACCCCTCACCTGGGCCTCTTGGGCTCGAGCAGGGTCAGCAGCACCTGGATCCCGCTGACGATGACGGACTGGCTCTGCTCCCCCTCAAACATATTGCTTAAGAGCTGCTCGATTGTCTCCTCCCTGTGGAGGCAGGGGTGGGGGTGATGGTGGGGGTCAGATTGAGAGTCCAGGGGCCCAGGGCTTCCCCAAGTCAGCTCCCCCCGGCCTTAGCCTCGCCCGCACACCCACTTCTCCAGGGTGGCCAGCAGCTGGTCAGGCTCTGGGCTGTCCTGGACTTGGATCATCTGCTCCCGGCTCAGGCGGATGATGTCACACAGGGACTGAGATGCGTTGGAATGTTGCTGGGAACGGGGAGAGACAAGTGGGCATCCTGGTCAGGCACCAGGCTCTCTGCAGCCTGATGCCAGGAGCCCCTTCCATGAGCTGACCATCCAGCCCCAGCCCGGACAGGGAAAATCGGTCACCCAGACACAGGGACACGTATCACAAAGGAGGGCGCACGGAGGCACCAACTGCTAAAGGAAAGATGGCGGAGAGAATGGGAACCCAGGAAGGCTTCCCAGAACAGGAGACATCCACACAAGCCCCGCACACCCACACACGGGGCCGGTAGCACCACCCACAATGACCCAGATGGCTGCAACCGGGTAGCGAATATGCCCAACCTAGTCTGTCCACACAGGGGAATATCACTCAGCTAGGAAAAGGAGTGAAGCTGATATATGCAACCACATGAATGGGCTGCAAAAACATCATGCTAGAGAAAGAAACCAGACACAGATCATGTAGTGCACGATCCCATTTATATAAAATGTCCAAAAACAAATTCAGAGAGCAGAGTAGTCTGGTGGTTGCCAGACACTGAGAGGGGAAAGAGGAAAACTGGGAGGGGCTGCTAATAAACGCAGGGTATCTTTTTTTCTTTTTTCTGGAGAAATGGTCTCGGCTGGGTGCAATGGGAGATACCTATAATCCCAACACTTTGGAAGGCCAAGGTGTGAGGATAACTTGAGCCCAGGAGTTTGAGACCAGCCTGGGCAACATGGCAAAACTCCATCTCTACAAACACACAAAAAAATTAGCCAAGAGTAGGTGTGCGTTTCTGTAGTCCCAGCTACTCAGGAGGCAGAGAGGATAGCTTGAGCCCAGGGGGTTGAGGCTGCAGTGAGCCAAGATTGCGCCACTGCACTCCAGCCTGGGCAACAGAGCAAGACCCTGCCTCAAAAAAAAAAAGATACAGCCTTTCTACCTCACCCCAGGCTGGAGTGCAGTGGTGCAATCATAGCTTACTGCAGCCTTTAACTCCTGGACCCAAGAGATCCTTCCACCTCAGCCTGAGTAGCTAGGACTACAGGTATGCACCACCAATACCAGCTAATTTTTAAATTTTTTTGTAGAAGCAATGTCTTGCTACGTTGCCCATGGTTGGCCTCAAACTCCTGGGCTCAAGTTATCCTCCAGCCTCAGCCTGCCAAAGTGTTGGGATTACAGGCAGGACTTGTTTTCTGGAGTGATGAAAAATAATCTAAATTTGACATGATAATAGTTAAACAACGCTGTGAATACACTAAAAGCACTGAATTGTAAGCTTCAGTGGGTGAGTCGTATGCTGTGTAATTTATATCTCAGTAAAGATGCTACAAAAGAGAAAAAAGAGAGAAGTACAAGCAGAGCTGGGTCTAACCCAACCGGCAGCTGCCAAGGCTTGGCTGTGTGGCCCTTGGGCTATGTCTTAGGGCCCTCATGGGGACAGGCCCCAGCCTGGGTAAGCCCAGAGCCATGTCTCTGCTCTGCAAGCCTGTGCACTCTCAGAGGCAGAAGCTAGCACTGGGACCTGTTACTCTTAGTGGCCTCAAGGATCTGAGGCTCTTGACAAACACCCACTCTACACTTGGCCCTGTGCTGGGCACCAGGGCAGAGATGGAGACCTAAGCTGGAGAAACACACAGATGTGGGGCTCCCAGAGCCAAAGGGGAGGGAGAGAGGGCCCTTGAAAGCAAGACCACTAGACGGACTCTTGGAATGACAGAGTTTCAATTAGGCGGGAGACAGGGAAAAAGCTGCCAGGCCCAGCAGCCAGCACAGGCCAGGGTGGGAAGGGAAGCATGTGGGGCCGGGGCCGGGGCCGAGGCCTGGTACAGTCAATGAGGAGGACCCTCCCTGCAAGCCATTATGTGCCAAGTTCCTGGTTCATGCAAAAAATCTTTCCAGCACTTTCAGAGGCTGAGGTGGGAGAATCACTTGAGCCAAGTGTCTTTCCTTTTCTCAAAGGGCATGGATATACCTGGTTCTCATTGCTCTCTTTTCTCACCCTTTCATTTTTTTGTCTGAGACCGGGTCTCACTCTGTCACCCAGGCTGGAGTGCAGTGGTGTGATCATGACTCACTGTATCCTTGACCTCCCGGCTCAAGCAATTCTCCTACCTGAGCTTCCCAAGTAGCTGGGACTACAGGTGTGCACCACCACACTCAGCTAAATTTTTGTAGAGACAGGATGTTACTATGTTGTCCAAGCTGGTCTCAAACTCATGGGCTCAAGCAATCCTCCCACTATGGCCTTCCAAAGTGCTGGAATTACAGGCATGAGCCAATACATCCAGCCCCAATTCCTTTTTTAAAAGCAGGGAGATGCCACGGGGAACAGACTCTAAGGGGAAGCTGCAGGGGCACCGCAACACTCACATTCTCATCCTTCGACGGGTGGATCTGCTCAATCAGCCGCTGGACGATCTTCTCCTCGTTGAGCCACTGAGGGAGAGAAGGCAGGGGCTGCATCACCGTCCACCGGGCCCAGCCCTCCACCCCCAGAGGAGCTGGCCCTGCTCACGTTGACAACGTCCTGCCTCAGCTGGGGCCGCTCCACACAGGTGAGCAGGCGCAGCAGAAGGTCCATGATGGCCGAGGTGCCGATGTGCTGCAGCAGCAGGTCCACAAAGTCGTCCTTCTTCCGCAAAAATGACACGAGCTGAAGGTACACGGGCTGTGTCACACATGCGACCTGACCCAGCCACCAACCCCACCCCACGGTGGGACCCAGGTGGGGTCCAGGGCACCTGGTCTGTCTTGCGGTTGATGAGGATGCCCATGACCTTGCTGAAGAAGCTGGCCAGCAGCGGATTGAGGCTGCCGCTACTCTGCAGGAAACCGTAGAGTCGGTTCAGGAGGGACTCGTCAGCACCCAGGGCGTCATTGATCTGGGGCACATCTGAGGTCAGAATCTCACAGGCCACACTGGGGTATCTGGGAGGCAAGCACAGGCGGGTGGTGGCTCAGGTCGGGGACCAAGGCTCCAACCTCTTCTCTGCACCAGGCATTGGGTTCCTGGAGCCACAGAGACCCCAGTCCGGGAATGAGAAAAGGCATGAGGGGGCAGAGGACAGGGTCAACACAGAAACCAAGAGCCCACAGCTGGCCTCCTCCCACTGCTAACACCTGGCTGTCTCATCCTGGGCTCCTCACCACCCCAAGACAAGCCTGGTTCTGAAGCTCCGGAGCTTTCTGGTCCCCCAACTGCAATGCTTATCCCTTCTGCCTCTCAGCAGCTCCACTTGCAGACCCGTACACTGCCCCACCTCCAGCTGACTCCTGGGACCTTGCTAAACTTCCAGCCTCACCTCCTGCCTCCCTTCTCCAAACTCTCACCCGGTACCCGGCAGCTCCAGGACAAGAGCTGCCCCACCAGCATGCCACTCAAGGTCCTGCTCCAGGTCTGACCTGTCAACTGTGGGAAGGTACCCCTTGGGAGGCCAAGGCAGAGAGATCACTTGAGGTCAGGAGTTCGAGACCAGCCCGGCCCACATGGCAAAACCCCACCTCTACTAAAATACAGAAATTAGCCAGGCATGGTGGCAAGCACCTGTAATCCCAGCTACTTGGAGACTGAAGCAGAAGAATGGCTTGAACCTGGGAGGCGGAAGTTGCAGTAAGCCAAGATTGTGCCGCTGCACTCCAGCCTAGGCAACAGAGAAAGACTCTGTCTCAAAAAATATAACAGGCCAGGCGTGGTGGCTCACACCTGTAATCCCACCACGTTGGGAGGCTGAGGCAGGCAGATCACAGGGTTAAGAGATTGAGACCATCCTGGCCAACACAGTGAAACACCATCTCTACTAAAAATATAAAAATTAGCTGGCCGGGCACGGTGGCTCACGCCTGTAATCCCAGCACTTTGGAAGGCCCAGGCGGGTGGATCACGAGGTCAAGAGATCAAGACCATCCTGGTCAACATAGTGAAACCCCATCTCTACTAAAAATACAAAAAATCAGCTGGGCATGGTGGCGCATGCCTATAATCCCAGCTACTCAGGAGGCTGAGGCAGGAGAATTGCCTGAACCCAGGAGGCAGAGGTTGCGGTGAGCCGAGATCGCGCCACTGCACTCCAGCCTGGGCAACAAGAGCGAAACTCCATCTCAAAAAAAAAAAAAAAAAAAAAATTAGCTGGGCATGATGGGGTGTGCCTATCTAGTCCCAGCTGTCAGGAGGCTGAGGCAGGAGAGCTGCTTGAACCCAGGAGGCGGAGGTTGCAGTGAGTCAAGATCATGCCACTGCACTCCAGCCTGGTGACAGAGCAAGACTGTCTCAAAGTACAAAACAAAACAAGCAAAAAAATACAGTCTTTTGAGTCTCACTTGGATTAAAAAGTAAGTAATTTTTGCCGAGCATGGTGGCTCACGCCTGTAATCCCAGCATTTTGGGAGGCCGAGGCAGGCAGATCTCCTGAGGTTGGGAGTTCAAGACCAGCCTGGCCAACATGGAGAAACCCAATCTCTACTAAAAATACAAAATTAGCCAGGTGTGGTGTCACATGCCTGTAATCCCAGCTACTCAGGAGGCTGAGGCAGGAGGATCGCTTGAACCCGGAAGGCAGAGGTTGCAGCGAGCCAAGATCCCACCATTGCACTCCAGCCTGGGCAACAAGAGCGAAACTCCGTCTCGAGAAAAAAAAAAGTAATTTTAAAGTGTCTTCAATAGCAGACAAGTGTTTCACACCCAAAAAAAATTTTTGTTGTTGTTTTTTGGTTTTTGCTTGTTTTTGAAACAGAGTCTCGCTCTGTCTCCAGGCTGGAGTGCAGTGGCGCAATCTTGGCTCACTGCAACCTCCACCTCCCAGGTTCAACCAATCCTCCTGTCTCAGCCTCCCAAGTAGCTGAGACTAAAGGAGCGTGCCACCACATCCAGCTAATTTTTGTATTTTTTAGTAGAAATGGGTTTTTACCACGTTGGCCAAGATGGTCTTGATCTCTTGACCTCATGATCTGCCCGTCTCAGCCTCCCAAAGTGCTGGGATTACAGGCATGAGCCACGTCACCCAGCCAAATATTTTAATGTTAATAAACAATTAGAAAAAAGAAAAAGCATCAAATAAAGAGAAAACAGCTGGGCATGTTGTCAAACGAATGTGGTCCCAGCTACTAGGGAGACTGAGGCGGGGGAGATCGCTGGGGCTCAGGCATTTGTTCCTTCCATGACCCGTGACTGTGCCACTGCCCTCCAGAGCCCAGGATTGGTCTGTACCCAGTGAGCTATGTGGCCTTGTGCAGGGAACTGGCTGCGCCCTGCCTTGCTTTCCTCAAACCCAAGCTGGAGTTTACTGACACTGATGCATTTCAGGGCAGCTATGAGGCTTATGTAGTGAAGGTGGGTGTGATGCTCATATGGCACCGGCTGGCCCAGGAGCTGGGGAACTCACTTGTAGCGCAGCCGCTCCTCGCCGCTAGCTGGCGGCTCCTGGGTGACCCAGGCCACCATGGCCTGCAGGTGGGGCGGCTGCAGCAGGAAGTCCAGCAGCTTGCGGTTGACGACCTTGCACTCCTGCAGCACGTCTTCCTCGTCCAGCAGCTCAGGCAGGCTCAGGTCCTCCCGCTCCAGCAGCGTGTCCAGGTGCGAGCTTGTGTGCAGGTCAAACTTCCAAAACATGGCGCCCTGGAGGCATGGACACAACCAGTGCCGGGTCAGACGCCCCAGGGGAGTCCCTGTGGAGACTGATGAGACACTGACCACAGGGGCTGAATGCCCACCTTGAGCACAGCCTCTCCCCAAGACCCGGCCCTCTCCCTCACACTGAGCCTGGCCCTGCCCCAGAGATGCCTGCAGGGTCAGCCTCCACCACTCATGCTCAAGGCTCTCAACAAGCACCAGAGCCCTGCAGGTGCCCTCTAGCCCGCCCCTCTTCCCCCATCTACAGCCTCCAGGCCGCCTCGCCTGAGGTCCAGGGGGTCACTTCACACCCGAGGCCTAAGGCTTTAAGTCCTTAGGTGTGGACCGTGTGCAGGGCCTGTGAGGAGGGGCTGGACACGGTGCACTGAGGGGCCTTGGGCCCTATCCCCCCATGAGGGTCTGGGTCCCATATCCCTACTTTTGGGCGGGGCACTACAGGGTGGGGCCTGATCCTCTGGCTTCAAATTTGCTTCAACCTATATTTGTTGAGCAAACTCAGATGTCCAATGACTTCCAGCGCAGAGTTGCTGCTTGGCCCAGCAAATCATCCAAGGCTGCGTGGGAGGCATGGGGTGGTGGCAGGGGGAAGAGAGGAAGTCTGTGCGTCTCCAGGCTGTGTCTGTTGCCTGGACACCACTCACACACAAACACACCCCAACCATCCTCTCACCCAGCACCTGGGCTGGGACAAGGAAGAGGAAAAGCTGGAAGGGAGGGGCTCCCAGAATAGTCACTGACCAGGGCCCGAAGGAACCCAGGATGGGACAGACAGGCTCTGCGGAGGAAGAACAAAGTGAGCTGGCAACACCCGGCCCTGACCCTGCCCCTATCTGGAGCTGGCTCCTGCCCTTGGGAGGACAGTGCCTGGTTCCAGCCCCCAAACACTCCTGCGCAGGTAACTCACTGGCAATAAGGAAACACACAGAGAGCATTAACTAGATGTCAGGCAACACTGTCCTGAGCCCCTGCCCTGCACTACGCCATGCTCCGCAGAACTACAAAGCCTCCACGCAGGCCTTCCACTGCAGATCGGACCTGTGACCTGTGCTCTCAGCACCTGACGATGATGGTCCTGGCTCTGCATGTGTGCTGTGCACATGACGTCCAAGCTCACAGGCAGTCCTTCGGTGTCATCAGCCAGCCACAAAGGACAAGGGGCAACCGAAGCCCACATAAGTCAAGCAGCATCCTGGAACCTCAAAGGCCATCTGGTCCCAAAAGATAGCCTTTGTGGAGCTCTCACCACAGTTAAGGCACTGACCACAGCTCACACTTGTCACCTGCCTCCTGACAATCGCATCATCAGCTAAGGCTAAGGCAGAGGCCACTGCTACCCCCAAGTCACCATAGAGGAGGCTGAGAACAGAGCAGAACCGGCACAGGAGGCCAGGGTGCCTCTCCCGCAGCCCCTCATTGCTGTCGCTCCCAGGCCAGAGGCTAGTCCCTCTCCGACAACGCCTTCTGAACCTTCTTCAGGTTCAGTCACCCACTCTGCACAGGCCTCCTATCTCCTCGAGCCCCTCTAACCTATCACCTCAGTGCCCACCAACCCCCAGGCCTGACTCAGCTCCAGGCCCCAGGGAAGAGACAGGGACACATGGAGCACCAGGCCCAGGGAAGAGACTTCACCGGCACTTAGGGGAGCAGCCTGTGCTGACAACAGTCAAGACAGAGCCCCACACATGGCCTCAGGCAGGTCAAACGCCTCCTGGGCCTCCCTTCCTCTCCTTCCCCCATTGCTTGAAGCTAGGCCACCCTAGGGCAAGGATCTCCTCGCCTGTCTACCTATGACTGCCTCGGTGACCACCCTAAGGCTGGGCTCAGCTTGGGGGGTTGTGGTCCAGACCTCACTCCCAGGCTGCCCGTCTGCCTTGGTGAGTCTAGACTGGCAACAATCCTGGTATGTTACTATGGGTCCCTAAACTTGGCCAATGACAGGTGAAGGTGAAGCAGAGGAAAGAGTTCTGTGACCAAAAACAGTCATGGCGGCAGGTGGGGGACTGGGGGAGGCAGCAGCAGACTCCAGGCATTTGAACCCCTGCTCCTCTGGGGGCTGCCAGGTCCCAGTCCACAGCACCCAGTGACTCAGCCCTTACCCTCCACCAGTCCACCTTTCCCAATAATCCCTTTTTCCTTTTTGTGAGATAGAGTCTCGCTCTGTCGCCCAGGGTGGAGTGCAATGGTGCAATCCAGATTCACCACAACTCCGCCTCCTAGGTTCAGGCGGTTCTCCTGCCTCAGCCTCCCAAATGGCTATCACTATAGGCACCTGTTACCACACCCGACTAATTTTTGTATTTTAGTAGAGATGGGGTTTTACCATGTTGGTCAGGCTGGTCTTGAACTCCTGACCTCAGTGATCCGCCTGCCTGGGCCTCCCAAAATGTTGGGATTACGGGTGTGAGCCACCACACCCAGACTCCCAATAATCCTTCTAAGGCCAGTGTAGGTGTTCACACCTATAATCCCAACACTTGGGGAGGCCCAGGCAGGCAGAGCACCTGAGGTAAGGAGGTTGAGATCAGCCTGGCCACCACGGTGAAACCCCGTCTCTACTAAAAATACAAAAAATTAGTTAGGCATGATGGTGTGTGCCTGTAGTCCCAGCTACTCGGGAGGCTGGGGTGGGGAATCACCTGAACCTGGGAACGAAGGCTGCAGTGAGCCAAGATCACACCACTGCACTCCAGCCCAGGTGACAGAGCAAGACTCCATCTTGGGGAAGGAAAAAAAAAAAATCCTTCTAAAGCACAAACATGAGTACCTCTATCTGCTCAGTGACGTGCACTCCACCAAGCCCACATCCAGGCTCTAGTGCCCCTGCCCAGCCAGCTCACTGACTGACATCCATGCCCCCTCTGACCGAGTGCCCCAGGGAGGCAGTGCCCCATGCCACCTCGGCAGTGCTCCTGGAACTGCCACTTCAGGTGTCTCCTGCACAGCCTATGGCTGCCTAAGGCAGTGTTGGACGGACATCCCGAAGGCCCTACAGGTCTGGGTGGATGGGGGCATTCCAAGCACTCCAGGCAATGATGTAGATGGTATCGGCTGCTGGACTCCGGCACCTGCGCTGTGCTTACTGCTCTTCTAAGGACTTCATAACTTCACAGCCATTACCTCTACCACCTCTCACAACCACCCTCCAGGGAATGGCCCCATTTTACAGGAGAGGAAACTGAGGCACACCAAAGTAACTGCCCATGCCCCGATCTAGGGGTTGGTGGGCAGCAAAGCAGGCACTCTCAGACTTCAGAAGTTGAATTCTCGGGGTTTGTCCTTGTCCCCAGCACAGGGCCTGTGTAGTGGACACTTACGGGATGAACGAGCAAGTTCTGACCGGGCTGGCTCCCACACTCGCTCTGCCTGAGGGACCAGCCCTGGCCAGAGCGACCCCGACTCTCACCTCAAGGAGGAGCTTGTCATTTCCAGGCCCACCCTGCACAGACCTGTCTGGATGGTAAGCTCCCAGTCCGCCTTGTCCCCAGCACCTAGTGCTTACTCAGCAGACACCTATGGATTCGGGGTGGAGGGCTGCGATCCTCAGGTCCCTCCTGACCCAGCTGTGACAGCACAGCCCACTCCCAGCCTGTCACCACCAGAAATTTAGGGACTTCTCAGGCCTCCCTTCCCGACCCAGGCACTGCTGACCTCCCCAAACATAACCAGAACCCACCTCTTCTGCCTGCATGACCACCACCCAACTACAGGTCCCCCCACACTCCCTGCACCTCACCCCTCCCTGCAGCCATGCAGAACCAGCTGAAGGGAAAATGAGACCCACTCACTCACTGGGTCAGCACCTGGGACCCTCAATAGCCTCCTGCTGCCTACTCACCCCAGCCACGCTGGCCTTCTGTCTGTTTCCAGAACACACCAAGCTTGGATACACCTCGGCGACTCTGTCCTAATAACTCACTTCTTCTCATCCTCGGATCTCTTGCCAAGCATTCACCTCTCAGAAGGGCCTTCCCTGGCCTGCCTGGCTCAAGCAGCCCCCAGCCCCACCTTTGTCCACCACTGTCTCCCTGAGCTGTGCACTCTGACCTGCCACCTGGAAGCATCTCTGGGACACAGCAATGAAGTGCTGGAGGTACACACTCGTGGTCCTACAATGCTTCCTCTAGAACCTTCCCCCTAGGTTACCATGAGCACCTGAGGGTGGCAGCTAGCATGGAACCTGGCCCTGGCGGGTTCATAAATATTAGCTGCAAAGCAAACCTCATTTCACAAGGCCCCAGCTCCTCCCAGGCAGGAGGCTGCCGTACCTGTCAGGGCATGGGCAAAGTGAAATCACTCCCACCTCAGCCCCTCCCAGCCACTCCTATGGGCTCCCTAAATCAGAAGGTGGGGGAAAGTGCAATGTCACCCAGGACAGGCTGGGGAGGCTCGGGCTGGCCCTCGGGGCTGACCCAGGCAGGCGGTGGGTGTGTGTTTTCCCATATGTCTAGAGTGATGAAGGCACCACCACTTCATGAGGAAACAGAACTGTGTCCCCTCCTTGTTCTGGGAACCTCCGTGTGCACAGTGGTAACTCCTCATCTCTCCACTTCTGCCCAGATGCTAGACCTTCCAGAGGGACTGTCCCCTACTTTCCATTCTGCTCGACAAGGAATGCAACGGGCCGACCACCAAGTGCCCATGTCACACATGAGAAACCTCAGGCTCAGCAAAGGTGACTCACCAGCATGCAGACAGCAGGGGGAGGGGGCATGGATTTCCTGATCTGGGTGTACCTGGGACCAGAATAATCTCAAGGGGCAACCGCCAAATTAATCATGACTCTGCCAATTTCCGGCCTAAGGCTGTAGTGAGCAAAACACCAAGACGTGGCAAGCACAGACACACAGCCTCTTTCTCAATGAGAGACCAGGCAGGCCAACAGGCTGCCCGCGCCATGCCAGCAAAGCCAGTTCCAAGGAAGCACATGCTGCAGGCTTTCACCTATGTGAAGCGTCCAGAACAGACAAATTCAGAGACAGAAAGGAGACCATAGGCTTCCAGAAGCTGGGGGGCATTAGGGGAAGTTCCTGAAAAGAAAGGGTGATTTTAAAGAATGTTCCAAAATCAATTGTGGTGATGTTTCCACAACGTTGTGATTATACTAAGAACCACTGAACTGTACGCCTTATTCATTATTATTATTTTTTGTTGAGACAGTCTCGCTCTGTAGCCCAGGCTAGAGTGCAGTGGCACAATCTGGGCTCACTGCAATCTCCAGCTCCCAGTTCAAGCAATTCTCCTGCCTCAGCCTCTGGAGTAGTGGGGACTACAGGCGTGCACCACCGTGCTTGGCTAATTTTTGTATTTTTTTAGTAGAGAGGAGGTTTCACCATGTTGGGCAGGCTGGTCTTGAACACTTGATCTCTAGTGATATGCCTGCCTTGGCCTCCCAAAGCGCTGGGACTATAGGCATGAACCACCGTGCCCGGCTGTACACTCTAAATGGATGAACTATATGGAATATCTCAATAAAAGCTGTTGGAAAAAAAAAAAAAAAAAACCCTGCCTCAAGCCATCATCGCCCATGGCAGGGCCAGAGCCAGGGCCGGGCTCAGGCCTTGCATGGATGTCCCAGCGTCCCCAAAGCTGATGAGATGATGGCCCGCCTGGCAGAGCTGAAGCTGCCAAGGCTCTTGCCTGGGGCACTCACCCAGGTTACCCCTTTCCCATCCCTCACCACCAACAGTCCTAAGCCACGTGAGCCCCAGCCGCAGTGCGGGCAGGATAGGAGGAGCACCAAGCCAGTATCTGCAGAAAACCCTTGTACCTGCACTTTCAGGTGCTTGTCTCGTCTCCACGTCGAGACCAAGTGAAGAATTCTTATTATTCCAACAGAGTCTCCTGTGGAAAAGGGGCCCAGAGGGGCAGGGCCACAGGGCTACCAAGTAGCAGTCAGGATTCTGTCTGTTCCAGTGTGCCCTGGTCTCTAAACAAGAGGTGGAAATTCTAATACTGAGGCCCATCGCTCACTTCTAAGATACCTGATTAAAGAGTGCACTCGGCCCCCAAGCCCCTACCCCTGCTACAGCCTAACCATCTGCTTCGGGGAATAGGTCAGGCTTCCCCAAACCCAGCTTCCCAGAGAACTGGGGCAGAGGCTGCCAGAAGGAGACATGAGGGTACTTGCTGGTGCATGATGGCATCTAAGACCCACAGCCCTGAGAACCCAGGCAGCCCCTTGAACTCTCAACCTCAAGTGGCTCCTCTGAAAATCAGAGCAGGCTGAAAGGCTCAAATGCAAGTGAGTGGTCAACACTCTACAAACATCAATTGTCAGGCTCTAAACAGAATTAAGATGCAAAGATGTAAGATGAGAAGAAAAGAAAAAAGAGAAAAACTTTCCCCCACCACAAACTCTGAATGCACTATGGCCTGAAGCCCTGCTTCTCAGTCCCCACTTCCCATGTAATGAAACCTGCTAGAATCCCTAGGAATCAGACAGGAGAGGTGGGTTTCATTCTCATTCTCTAACTAGGTAAAACCTGGACCAGGCACTTCACTTTCTGAGTCTCCTCTCCTCATCCATGCAAAGGGGACACAGCCCCCCAGGGCAGGCTGCTGTGAAAAGGCACTGAGCTAAAGCAGGAGGCCCCCACACCGCAGAAGCCTGGCAGGTACAAGTCCCTTCCAGTCCACCCGAGGCCATGTCCAGACACTTTCTGGCAGAACAGGTAGGGGACCATGACTACCCCAAAGGTGACGGTGCTAAACGCAGAAAAGCAGGAGAAAGACACTACCCATCTGCCTAAGTGACTCAAGTACTTTTCCTCAGACCACTCAGATACTATGGCAGGCGCCATGTACCCCGCCACCCCCATTCTTAGCAACTTTTAGCAACTTCAAGAAAGCGGAAGTGACTACCACTAGTTTTAAGCTACCGTTTGAAAACCATGAGGCTGGCTGCAAGCGGAAGAAGGGGAAATTGTAAATGAGAAAGGAAGCCATTAAAAATGAAAACTAGCTCTGCCGCTCTGCCTCCGCGAGCTCTGCACTATCGCTTCTGGTTTCTTGTTTTGCTGTGGTGTTCTAGGGCCTTCAACACCAGCCACCCCTCAGAAGCCTGCCAGCCCCTTCCTTCCCTCAGTTGGATGGCCACTAACTGCAGCTCCCACAGAGCTGTCCCCACTGCTGCCAGCATTTGTCCAAACGCAGCCGTGCTGCCAGGGAACTGGTGGGCCCAGGCTTCATCTGTCACCCCTTCCTAACCTACACTGACCCACAAGCACCCAGAAATGAAGGTCAAGGGCACAGGGGTCTCTGGGGCCTCCAGAGACAGCCACCTGAGCTGCCTCAAGGCTCAGCAGAAGCTCCAACGCCTGGCCACCTGGCCGCTGCCCTAGGAAGGGAGAGAGCCTGCTACTAGCAGCAGGCTGGCCAGCACCCAGCTCCTTAAAGGGTCCGGAGTCCCAGAGGACAGCATGACCGTCTCCCTCTAACGTCCCCCAAGCCTCCGTCAGCTCTCAGCCAAACCTGAAAGAGGGCTGGGAACACCCAATTCTAGGGACACAGTAACAGTCATGGCAACAGCAACCCCACCACCTCTGAGCAGGCCCTATGGTGTGTACCAGCTGAAGAACCCAGCACCACCCAGCAAGGAGGAATCAGCAACACCAATTTGGCAGAAGGAGCCACTGGGGCCAGAGAAGAAGGGGGACCTGTCCAAGGCCCAACAAGATGGTGAGCTAGGGCTTTCCTGTGGCTTGGGAAAGCCTTGGGGAGGGTCCCCAGTTAAAGAGGACCCTCAGTGCCTCTCCCTCTCTGACCCCAAAACCACACCCACCCAGGGGAGCTGGCAGCCCTGGTCCAACATCAAGGGATGGAATAATTAGAAAACAGAAGACTCTAGAACCGCTGGCCAAGGACTGGGACGGGGACTTACCGCCCACATTCAGAACTCGTCTCCTGAAATGGCCACAGGTTTAAAGAAAAAAAGGAAAAGATCAAGGAACAGATTTTGAAAAAGTTCTTAGTCTACGGCCATACCACCCTGAACGCACCCGATCTCATCTGAAAAAGCTCTTGGGAAAACAGAATGGGGCAGAGTGAATGTTAGTGTGATCCGAAATCAGAAAGGCTTGCGTTCACATTTTACATCCCCCAAACTGAAATCTCTGTGGCCTAAACCAAGGATCTCACCCCACAGAGCCTCAGTTTCCTCATCCGGGAAATACCTCACAGATGGGGTTCCTGCAAGGCAGCACTCTCTGGAGAAAGACCCACAAAACTGGTATGCAAAGGGAAAACCACAGTTTGGCATAGAAAGGCAGGTCAGCTCCCACCAAGGCAGTTGCCCAGTGATTCCTACTCTGGAAAGGCCCCTCACTCTCACCAAAGCTCCCAGGCCTCTCTCGCCTCATCTCTTGCTACCTCCTGTGTGGGTGCCACACCTGACTGCCCTCCGCAGGGCTGGGCTGCTCCCTCTACCTTCCCTGAGCCCTACGAGCCTGACTAGCTCCTCCTGGGTCCTTCAGGCCTCCACACAGACACCACTTCCTCCAGGGAGCCTCCCCAGCTGCATCCACGTTAGGGGCCTGCTCCATGCTGCTTCCACAGCATCCCGCAGTCACCCTAGGACAGCATGTGAGCCTCAGCTCTGTGACAGGATGTGCCTGTCCAGCCATCTGCCTTCCCCTGAAAGATGTCGGCTTCCCAAGATCTAGCATAAGGCCAGGCCCAACTAAAGCTACTTGCTGAACTAATGAAAACTGAAGCCAGAGAAAGGTGCTCTGCTAAGGTCACTGGACCACACATCCCAGGAAAAAAAAAAAAAAAAAAAAAAACTGGGAGGGGGACCAGACAAGCAAGTTCTCCTCTAACGGAAAGAAACAGCAGATGATCCAACAAAAGCTAACAGCCACAAAGACGGTAGTAACATCACAACATCACACTAACATCACAATACAACAACACACGGCTCATGAGTCACAATGGAATAAATAAGCCACAACGGCACACAATATCCCAGCAATGGAGCAAAGTTCTCCTCTGCGCTGCTAACATTTGGGCAGGACAGTTCTTTTTGGTGTTGGGACTGTCCCATGCATTGGAGGACACATGGCAACATCCCTGGCCTTCACCTCCACTCACCAGATACTGGCAGCATTCCCTCCAGCTGTAACAACCAGAAACACCTCCAGATATCACCAAACGTCCCGCAGGGGACACAATCACCCCCAGTTGAGAACCACTGCAATAGACACTCCCAATGAAATAATAATCAAAAGAACGGCCAGGTGTGGTGGCCTATAATCCCAGCACTTTGGGAGGCTAGGCAGGAGGATTGCTTGAGCCTACAAGTTCAAAATCAGCCTGGGCACCACAGGAGGGCACCATAGCAAGACCCAAACTTTACAAAAAATACAAACATTAGCCAGGCATAGTACAAAAAATACAAAAATTGACCAAGCATAGCGGCACATGCCTATAGTTCTAGCTACTCAGGACGCTAAGGTGGGAGGCTCACTTAAGTCCAGGAGTTCAAGGCTGCAATGAGCAATTATTATACCATTGCATTCCAGCCTGGGTGAAAGAGCAAAACCCAGTCTCAAAATCATCATCATCATCCACAGAGCTACCAATTGCAGAGTGCTTACTGTGCCTTGCATTCTGCCACAAGCTTCCACAAACCTTGCACTGAAACCCTAGAACCATCCTCAGAGGAGGGCAGGTCTTGTCCAGGGTCTCATCACTGGGAAAGGCAGAAGCCAGACTTGGCCTAGGTCTGTCTGACAAAAGGTCCTCTAACAATGAGCTGTATGGCCTTGTCATGATCCCAATCCCAGAACTAGAGTTAGGTGGTTTCATGTACCTTAAGCAAAATAAGTTGGGCAAAAGTTAAAGAAAAAGTGTAAGATTTTAAACAGCACAAGCAGCTCCAACAGCCATTCTACCACTAGTAAGCACATGTGGCCGAGCGCTGCAAGCATTTCCATGTGTACTGTGCATGTAGGCACACCAAGTACTCATCATGTGTTTTTCAGGCAATCTCAAGTCCAGTGCACGCTCATGGTTAGACACTGGCCCTTGGGCTGGATGAAATCCCACCTCAGTTTCTATACAACTGTGAACTCAGCACTGCACCTGACAGTCTAGCGGATTCCTTTCCTGAAACATCTTGCCTTTCAGGCGAGTGTTTAGGGTAATGTCTGTGTGTAAGAAAGACCTCAACCAGGGGTCACATTGGCCGGGACAAGCACCCCAGGCGGAGCTACTCTGCCCCTCACCCTCCCAACACATCTGCACTCAAGGCTCCAGCGTTCCCACCCTGACATATCCGCACGTGCTGCTCCTTCCCCCGGAAGGCCCTTCTTCCCACTCTCCATCTGTCACCTCCTACGCATCCTTCCTGGACAGAAAAAGCCATCCGTCCAGCCAGTCTCACCGCTGCCTGCCGCTCTGTGGCCCCCTGCAGCTCCCTAAGTTACCTCGATCACAACACACGGGACTTGTAACTGTCCCGCTCTGCCTTTGTTCCCCCCCGCTCCAAGAACCGGCCCCATCTCCAGCAGGGCCTGGGGCTGATGCCCTCTCCTCAGTGCCCAGCGCCAGGCGCCCTGCCTGCCCTCAGCAGGCTTCATGTCACTTTAGCAGGCCAGAATGGTGGCTGCTCCAGAGAAGTCCCGCTCCCAGGTCCCTCTGCACAAAAAGCCGGAGGCGGGAGAGGCTCGGTCAAGGTGGAGACAAGCCCCGTTCCTCCAGCCCTGTGCCCCAGGGTGACAGGCTACGGAGCTACGGAGGCTGCGCCACAGAAGGGGTGGCGGGGCAGACATCGGAGCGAAAAGGAAGGGTGCAGGCGGGCAAAGTCCAGGGTAACCAGGGGGAGACTCCTGGGGGGCCGGGGAACCGGCCAGAAGGACTAGAGAGCGGAGATGAGGCTCAGGGACTGAGAAGCGCAGCTGGTAGGAGAGCGGGTGGGGAAAGGCCGAGGGCAAGAGACCGGGACGGGGGTGGCGGGGGAGCTGAGGGGAAGAGATAAAGAGCCTGGGAGGGACGAGGGGGAAGAAGCGGGGGGCCGTGGAGAGGAAACCCGAAGGAAGGAGGAGAAGGATCCGAAGGGGAAAAGACCGACCGAGGTCCCCAGGGGGAAAAGCCCGAGGGGACGCGGAGCGGGAAAGACGTGGGGGCCAGGCCCTGGAGGCAGGGTCGGGCGACGCGCCGCTCACCTGCGAGGGGGGGCGGCGGCTCCTCGCACTCGGGGCTCATCGGGGCGCCCTCCCCGCCCCGCCGCCGGCGGCTCCGGCCCCTGCTGCGGGGCCCGGTAAGTGGGGGCGGGGGCGGCGTCGGGGGCTCGCGCAGGCGCCGGGGCTCGCGGGGTCCGCGCAAGCGCCTGCGGGTCCTGGGGGCCTCGCGCGCCGGGTCCCGCAGAGTTAAGGGGGTCAGCGACGGGTGGGGTGGCCGGCGGGCGGGGGGAGTCGCGAGTCCGCGTAGGCGCCTCCGGGGTCCGCAGGCGAGGTGGGCACGCGGGCCAAGACCGGTTGCGGGCAAGCCGGGTCGCGAGGCCCGCGCAGGCGCCTCAGCCGGGAAAACGGGGGAAGTCGCTCCGACCCAGCGCCTGGCGGGAGGGGAAGACGTCCTCCTCCGCGGTCCGAACGGGCCGCAGAGCCGAGCAGCGATCGACGGAAGCCGAGGCTTACTTCCTTAACCACCCGTTCCCCAAAACCGCTCAGTCTCCGAGCTCTGCGGCCCTTCTCAGGGCCTCCGACGCCCGGCTCCCTCCGCCACTATCCCACAATCCCCCTAGCGCTGGACGACGCAGGAGGCCCCGCCCTCCCGTGGCCGTCTCGCTGCGCAGGTGCGGGAGGGGCCGCACACTTGGGCGGCGCAACGCGCGTGCGCTGGGACACTGCCGACCGCGCCCATTCTTGAACACCGCTGCCTCAGACGCGCTTGCGCCCGTTGGCGCCAACGGTCTGGCCCGAAATAAACCCAGAAGGCTCAGTGCGCCGGAGCTGCTGTGCACTAGGGGCAGGTTACTCTACGGCTCCGTTCCAAGGCCCCGTCGATATTCCGCTCCAGGATTTGCCTTCGCACTCTCTCCGTTTGGAAATCGATTCGCTGTTCTGCCTCCTCTAATCAAGTCCAAGTTTGGCTCCAGGGTCGGGCTCCTGTGGAATCCAGATCTGGTTATCGCTCCAGCCAAAGCCAGGCGCCTACGTCCCGCCTCTCTTATTAAGCCGCCAGGGAACCTCAGGGGCCCTCAGTCCTTTCCATCTGCAGACGACTGTCCCGGCCGGGTCGTTATTGTTGCCAGTTCCGCCCAAAGCCTCCTCTAATAGCATCAACTGAAAGACACAACCTTGTGTCTAGATTGATGAAGGTCCCATCTGGCTTTGAGCCTCAGTTTCCCCAACTTTAATAGCCCCCCTCACTACCCATATTAGAAGCCTACTGTTACAATCGTGTGCGTGCGAGGAACTTGTTTTTTTAAGACTGCAAATTGGCTGGTCGCGGTGGCTCAAACCTGCAATCCCAGCACTTTGGGAGTTCCGAGGCGGGAGGATGGCTAGAGTCCGGGAGTTCGAGACCAGCCTCCCCCAGTATCTATAAAAAAAATTTTTTTTAATTGGTTGGGCATGGTGGCCTGCGCCTGTGTTCTCAGCTATCCAAGAGGAAAAAAAAAGAATTCCAATCATGAATTTGTGTCCTTCACATCTGTTAGCTTCTCTTTAATTGCTTTTTTTTTTTTTTTTTTTTTGAGGCGGAGTCTCACTGGGTTGCCCAGGCTGGAGAGCAGTGGTACGATGTCGGCTGGCTGCAACCTCCGCCTCCCAGGTTCAAGTGATTCTCCTGCCTCAGCCTCCCGAGTAGCTGGGATTACAGGCACGCACCACCACACCCAGCTAATTTTTGTATTTTTAGAAGAGACAGGTTTCTCCATGTTGGCCAGGATCCTCTCGAACTCCTAACCTCGTGTGACCTGCCTTCCTCGGCCTCCCAAAGTGCTGGGATTACAGGTGTGAGCCACTGCGCCTGGCCAGAATTGCTTTAATCTTTGTTGCCTTCACCAGCATCCCCTGATGAACAGTTTTTGGCAGTTTGGTTTTTCAGCCCTGTCTCTTCTGGTCCCTGCTGTTTCCACTGTTTGTGTTGTATACGGTGTTATTTTGTCCCTGTGTTAGCTATTGCTGCATGACAGTCTCAGTAGCTTGTATCATGTGCACAGCTTGGAGCTGCAGGTATGAAGGTTGGTAAGACCGGTTCTGCTCCTCATCTTTCATGCACAAAAAATTAAAAACTTAGGGTACCATCTCATAATAAAAGGCAGGTGCACAAGCAATCAAACCCAACTGTGTTAGCCTATTTCAAGTCTCTGGTGGCCTCCCATCTACCACTATCCATTGATCAAAGAAAGACATAATCTGCCCTGGCTCGGTGGTGCACACCTGTAATTCCAGCACTTTGGGAGGCCGAGTGAGGATCATGAAGTTAGTAGTTCGAGACCAACCTGGCCAACATGGTGAAAACCCAGCTCCACTAAAAATACAAAAATTAGCTGGACACACTGGCAGGCACCTGTAATCACAGCTACTCAGGAGGCGAGGGCAGGAGAATCACTTGAACCCAAGAGGCAGAGGTTGCAGTGAGCTGAGATTGCGCCACTGCACTCCAGCCTGGATGGCAGAGGAAGACTTCACATAATCCAGCCTTAAGGGGCAGGTGGGCACTCTCTACTAACCCTGAGTGAGAAAGTGTATTTCTCTCATGGAGGTGGAGTGGAAGGAAGGGAATATTTGTTGCGCAATCTAGTTTAGCACAGTCCTCAATTTGTCTCCTTAGGTTTGCCAATCTTTTTTTCAATCTTTTTTTTTTTTTTAAGACAGGGTCTTGCTCTGTCACTCAGGCTGCAGTGCAGTGGTTCAGTCATGATTCACTGCAGCCTCAACCACCAGGGCCCAAGTTAGCCTCCTACCTCAGCCTCCCAAATAGCTGGGACAACAGGCGCATGCCACCATGCCCAGCTAAGTTTTTAATTTTTTGTAGAGATGAGGTCTTCCTATGTTGCTCAGACTGGTCTCAAACTCCTGGGCTCAAGCCTCCCAACTCAGCCTTCCAAAGCGTTGAGATTACAGGCATAAGCCAGCACACCTGGCTTGTTTTCATC
Organism: Cebus imitator; assembly: GCF_001604975.1. NCBI lineage: Eukaryota > Metazoa > Chordata > Mammalia > Primates > Cebidae > Cebus > Cebus imitator. Next base: position 395,308 of record NW_016107505.1, read on the forward strand.
TTTGATATCTTGTTTTAAAGGGGACGCAGCTTGAAAACAGAACCAATAGGATATACATCATTATATAAAAAAAGATTTATGGGCCAAGTGCAGTGGCTCATGCCTGTAAACCCGGCACTTTGGGAGGCCAAGGCAAGAGGATCATTTGAGGTCAGGAGTTCGAGACCAGCCTAGCCAACATAGTGAAACCCCATCTCTACTAAAAATACAAAAATTAGCCAGGTGCGGTGGTATGCACCTGTAGCCTCAGCTACTCCAGAGGCTGAGGCAGGAGAACAACTTGAACCCGGGAGGCAGAGGTTGCAGTGACCGAGATCACACCATTACACTCCAACCTGGGTGGGAGGGAGACTCTGTCTCAAAAAAAAAAAAAAAGCAAATTCATCCCTCCTTTGCCCTTTTTGTTCTGTCTGTTCAGACCCTCAATGGATTGAACAATGCCAGCTCACATTGGTGAGGGAAGATCTTCAGTCTGCTGATTCAAATGCTAGTCTCTTCCATAAATACTCTCCTAGATACATCCATGTTTCACCAGCTATGTGGACACCTCTTAGCCCAGTCAACTCCTGAAATGAACCATCACAGAGAGGCATTCCTTTTCATCTATAGGGATGTTTTGTCTTCTACTCAGCATTTGGCTTCCTTGTTTTCCCCACAATATGATGGCATCATTGCCACATTGTTTTAACACAGAGGTCAGGAACCGAGGGGTAGGGAGGTGGCTATAGTCCCTACCCTTCAAATAGAAGGTGGGCAGCTGTGAGGGCTTTAAGAACTGAAGTCTGGGTTTCCACCCAGCAGACCTCACAGATATACAATTGTGATTGCATTAGAATTGGAACTTTCTTTTTAAGAGACAGGGTCTGGCTCTGTTGCCCAGGCTGAAATGCATGGCACAATCACAGATCACTGCAGCCTCGAACTCCTGGGTTCAAGTGATTCTCTCACCTCAGCCTCCCAAGTAGCTGGGACTACAATTGGAACTTTTTTTTTTTAAGACAGGGTCTCAGATCCTCCAGGTACCTCTCGATTTGTCCTGGATTTGGGAAGAGGGGTGATAAAAACCTACCCAAGGCTGGGTGTGGTGGTTCACTCCTGTAATCCCAGCACTATGGGAGGCCGAGGCGGGTGGATCACGAGGTCAGGAGTTCGAGACCAGCCTGACCAACATGGTGAAACCCCAGTCTCCATTAAAAATACAAAAATTAGCCAGGCATGGTGGCCAGCACCTGTAACCCCAGCTACTTGGGAGACTGAGGCAGAAGAATGCTTGAACCCGGGAGGCGGAGGTTGCAGTAAGCCGAGACCATGGCACTCCAGCCTGGGTGGCAGAGTGAGACTCCGTCTCAAAAAACAAACAGAAAAAACCAATCCAAATAGACTAATCAAATCCCAGATGCACAAGTACAATCCACACAAAAGTAGTGAGTCTGACATCAAATTGTCCTAGGGAACCTGAGAAGGATGGCTCTGGAATTAGCTCAGGTTTGAATCCTAGCTGTGAACTTGGTCAGGGCTTGGCCTCCTCTGGGCTCCGCCTTCTCTCTTAAAAAACAACAGCAGTCAAGGTTCTTGCCTGCATGACAGCATTTCTTGTGGCTAAACAGAAAAGGAATTAAAAGAGATGAGGCAGCCTCCTGACACCCCACCTCCCGCCCCAATCCCACATCTCTGAGAAGGCTACGGAATCCGCTTGGTGCTTTGCAGTCAGGAATGAAGCCCACACCCAGCCACAGGCTTGCTCCTTAGACAGTGCAGCCTCCATCACAGGCACCTGGTTCAGACACACCCGCCAGATCGTCTGCCAGCCTCCTCCAGAAGCTAGGTGTGTCTGTTCCTGCACTAGCCAGAATGGAACCTAGGCAGGTGCCCCTCCACCGCCAGCTCCGGGTCCAGACAACCGGCAGCTCTGATTGGTAGAGGAGCTAGGCCACCAGCAGGTTCTCATTGGTGGACAAACCAGATTCCCGTGGAGGGTTCTGACTGGTGGAGCTAAAGTCACTTGACTACCCTACAGCGAAGGATGCTGGGAAGGGAAATGGCTGCTACTCTAGGGAGGATTTAGATGTCTAGCCTTGGGAATTCCTCAAACCTAGATTTAGGTTTGCCAGGTGGCCGAGAAAGGACAGATGTTCCACACACTCTTGCTCAAGAAAGGCAGCGAAGATTAAAGGACACAACAGCTCTGTAGATGATAAACAGCAACACTTTTTTAATTCCTCTAGTGGCTCCGCAAGTCCCTTAAACTCGTGCCCCTCCTCCCGTCCCCCATGCATCCTCCAGAGGAGGTGACAAAGGTGGCAGTGAAGGAGGGAGAGGAGGAGAAACACCTTTATTGGAAAAGTTGTGTAGACAAGAGAATGGGGATGAGAGTGAGAGCATGGGAGGTGGGGTCCAAGAACCTGGTGCCTTTCTCAGCGCCCCCTGTAGGGGCTATACAGACATGGGCTGGCACACCCCGGGTCCAGGCACCTAGGTCCTGCGATCCCTTGGGAGAGGGCCTTGTAGGTGGGGAGGGAGGCAAGAGGCCTGGGGTTCCCACGGAGAAGGGGGCAAGAAGCCACCTGGTTTCACCGATCCATGCTGTCGTCCGTCGGGCTGGAGAAACACGTCTGTAACAGCTTTTCGCAGAACTCCAGCTCCTCCTGGATTGGGCAGGGGCAGGGAGCAAGGGACCTGAGTACAGAGGGAGGACCCTGCCTCCAACACTCTTGGCACCCAGAGGTGATGCCTCTTCTGGCCACCACCCACCCACTCCAGAGGTTAGGCTTCTCTAATCACTGCTCAGATCCATGATTCACTGTCTTCACACTGGTGTCTGAACTACTTGAACAAAACCCAGGGTCTCCCACCCTCATCTCACTAAATTTGTCTGCCTTATATCAGCACTCTTAGGCTCTAACTCCCAGGTATTGACCACTGCTCAAAACTTTCTGCAGACACAAACCCCAGAAACCATGAAAGAAAGCACTGACAGGTTAAACTATGTAAATATAAAAAAAAAAAAACACTCCGATACAAACCAGACAAAAAAAAAAAAAAAGTACTTCCATAGAAAAAAAAAAAAAAAAAGAAAACGAGGTTGGGGGAAAAATATTTGTGATTCAGAGCACAAATGGCTAATATACTTAACACTTAAAAAGTTTAAAAAATCATTTGCAAAAACCATCACCCTATAAATAGATAAATAGGAAAAGGATGAGAATGAAGAGTTCGCAAGAGAAAGGATGCCAAATTTCACGCATGGGAGAAATGTAAACTGCACTGGAGTACTACTCTTCAACAATCGGCTTGAAAAAAAGATCAGAGGTGACAGTTTTACTTTCTTGGATGTTAACATTACACTACTCACTACTCAAAAAAAAAAAAAAGAAAAAAAGAAGATCAAATGGTTTCTCGTGGCCACTTTGCCCTGGCCAAGATTTGGGGAGCTGGCCGCCCTCACGACTGGAGTGCCAATGGTTGAACTTCTATGGAGAGCAGCTTGGTGACAGCTAATGAAATGGTCCTTCGCCCTTTATCCTTGGCCTTTGACATACCTGAGCCCAGCCATTTCCCTTCTAGAAATTGTTCTACAGACATATGAAATAACATACAAAAAAGGTTATTCTTTCAGCAGTGTTTGTCATAGCAAGAGTATAGTAGAAACAAGCTGCATATCTGTGTTACAAAAGAGGCCATCTTGGCCGGACGTGGTGGCTCACATCTTTAATCCCAGCAGTTTGGGAGGCCAAGGCAGGTGGATCACGATGTCAGGAGATGGAGACCAGCCTGATCAACATGGTGAAACCCCGTGTCTACTAAAAATAGAAAAATTAGCTGGGCATGGTGGCTCACTGTAATCCCAGCACTTTAGGAGGCTGAGGTGGGTGGATCACGAGGTCAGAAGTTCAAGACCAGCCTGGCCAACATGGTGAAACCCCGTCTCTATTAAAAGACAAAAATTAGCTGGGCATGGTGGTGTGTGCCTGTAATCTCAGCTACTCAGGAGGCTGAGGCAGGAGAGTCGCTTGAACCTGGGAGGTGGACATTGCAGTGAGCCAAGATTGTGCCACTGTACACCAGCCTGGGCAGCAGAGTGAGACTCCATCTCAAAAAAAAAAAGAGGCCATCTACACTGTACAGCTGTAAAATGAAAGACCTACTGATGAGACATGCAATGCACACAAAGCAAAGGGCAGAAGAGCCATCACAACATGGCAGGTTTATTTTGCATAACATAAGAGAAAAAGAAGAATTCATATGCACCTTTGCTTGTATACACCTAATATCTTAGGACGGACACCTGAGCAACTGCATAGCTAGAGGGAAGGGCAGGAGAGAGACTTTTCACTGTTTACCCTCCTGTGGGTCTTGTATTTTCAACCATGTGACTATGGAACCTATTCAGAAAGCATCAGTAAAATCTAATTTGCATGTTTCCACGGATGTATACATAAGTCAACAGTTCTCATGTAGTACACTTTCTTTTTTTTTTTTTTTTTTTTTTT
>NW_016107505.1:399912-402271 GCF_001604975.1 Cebus imitator
TCTCCTGCCTCAGCCTCCTGAGTCGCTGGGATTACAGGCACGCACCACCATGCCCAGGTAATTTTTTGTATTTTTAGTAGAGACGGGGTTTCACCGTGCTGACCAGGATGGTCTCGATCTCTTGACCTCGTGATCCACCCGCCTCAGCCTCCCAAAGTGCTGGGATTACAGGCTTGAGCCACCGCGCCTGGCCTACACTTTCAATATGTACAGACACATGACAGTGTCTACAGAGGAATTAACTCAATAGAATAGAATGTCCCAGGGAGGTGTGCGAGTTTGCTAAGCTTGGCTTTGCTGAAGCACCAACATTGATTCATTCACTTCAACAAATTAATACATGACTTAACAATCAGTTGACTATTTGAATATTTAATAAGCTGTGATTTAGCATTTGTTACTTATCTAGTTATCTAATGAGCTATCATTTATATGTCCCTTATCTATTTAAATATCTGATGACTTCTTATTTATCACTTGTTACTTACCTAAAATAATTGGTTATTACTTGTCATTTGTTATTTCTTGTCAATTTAATGAAATAATCATAGAGATATTTGAGTGGTATTATATTCAATTTACATTACCTACTGTAAACACCTAAATTAGGTAATTTAGGTAATAATTCAATGACTTGGTCAACCCCTTAAAAATCTCCAAGGTCTTGTCTCCTTGCTCTCTCTCCTGCACTGACACAGCACGGGACGCATGCTAGGCCTGAAATAAACGTCTGCCGAATGGAGGATGAGTGAAACGCAAGAGAACGCAAATGAAAGCCTGAACCAGCAGACCCGAGAGCCCCCAAGGGCAAGGACTGGCTGGCTTTCCTCTTACTAGGGTCCCCACTACCATACCTGGTCTAACCTGGGGAATTCCTCACCCCCCAGGCCCCTCCCCCTCACACTTGGTCCTCCTCACAACCTGTCCCTTCCCCAACTCACCTGGTCTTTCTGGAGCCCCTGTCACCTCCCCTGGCACCTGATCATCCTCGAACCCCACCCCCCCATGCACCTGGTCCTCCTTGCACCCCGTCCCCTCCCCATTACCTGGTACTCCTCATGCTGCTGTAGCAGCTGACAGCGGTGGCGGAGGAGCTCCTCCAGGCCCAGTTCTGGCTCCCGACACTCGCGCACACCCTGAGGGAAGTCTGTCACCAGGCTGTGGGGGACATGAGAGCAGCCCTGAGGACCACCCTCTATAGGCATCACTGACCCCCCGTCCCCCACCCCATTCCCTGGCTCACTCAGAAGCCTGGGCAAGTCGCTGTCCCACAAGGGACCTCTGTTTCCCCATCTGCGGAACAGGCCTCATGCTGCCTCTAGCCCAGGGTGGGTGCTGAGGGGCTCAGCGAGGGGCCTGATGTGTGTCGACTCCAGTGTGCTGTTCACAGCTCCAGAGTCATCTGTTTAGACACTAATCCACTGATGAAGGCATGTATAAAAGCTCTCTTCCTCTTCCTCCGTGCCAGCCCTACTGGTGAAGAAACTGAGGCTTCCTGACTCCTTCTCCTTTCTGGCCCCACACCCTTCTTCTCCACAGGGAAGGTCCCGACTCCTGGGTCCCTACGGGCTGATTCCTGAGCCACCCCCCCCGGGGCATCTACCTCAGGCCCCGTCCTCTCAAGGCGCCAAAGTACCTGCACAGGGCTCCAAGCACATGCTCGTGGAAGGGGCTGTGCTCTGTCCGCACCAGGGCCACCAGCTGCTGGACCATCCCCATGGAGCACAGGGTCCCTGGGAGGAGGGCTGCAGGGGTCAGAGAGGCAGCCCCATCCGCCTCCTATGCCCTCCCCCTCTCCCACACCTGTACCCACCCCAGGGCATCTGCTCCCCCACTCCTGCCCTCACTCAAGACCTGCCACACCTTTGTGTTCGGGGTGGCCCACCAGCAGGTTCTGTAGCAGGAATGCTGATTTGACCTTGAGCTTCTGCACCTGCTGCTGCATGGCCCGCATCAACACAGAGAAGCCGTCCAGGCGGAGGAATTGCAGCAGCCCAGCCTCCTGCTCTCGGACCAGACCTGGGGGAGGGGGAGAGAGTCCTGAGCTTGCAGTAACCACCACCAGCACTATGATCACAACCACTACCACCACCATCATCATCATCACCACCATCCTCACATCATCATCACCATCCTCACCATCATCATCACCATCATCACCATCCTCACCATCATCATCACCATCACCATCCTCACCATCACTATCACCACCATCACCACCACCATCATCATCATTATCACCATCACCATCATCATCACCATCCTCACCATCATCATCACCATCCTCACCATCATCATCACCATCATCACCATCCTCACCATCATCCTCACCATCATCATCACCATCCTCACCATCCTC
>NW_016107505.1:402499-403877 GCF_001604975.1 Cebus imitator
TCACCATCATCATCACCATCATCACCATCCTCACCATCATCATCACCATCATCACCATCCTCACCATCATCATCACCATCCTCACCATCCTCACCACCATCACCACCACCATCATCATCACCACCATCATCACCACCACCATCATCACCACCATCATCATCACCATCATCATCATCATCACCATTACCACTACTACCATCACCACCATCACTATCATCACCATTACCACCATCACCACCATCATCATCACCATCACCACCATAACCATCACCACCATCATCACCCCATCACCACCAATATTACCATGACCATCATTACCTCACCACCATCACCACCACCATCATCACTATCATCACCATTGCCATCATCATCATCACTACCATTAACAATATAATCATCATCAATCAGCCGGGCACAGTGGCTCATGCCTATAATCCCAGCACTTTGGGTGGCCGAGGAGGGCAGATCATGAGGTCAAGAGATCAAGACCATCCTGGCCAACAAAGTGAAACACCGTCTCTACTAAAAATACACACACACACAAATCATCAATCATCACCACCACTAACCACCATCATCATTAGCCATGGGCCTGCATATGCAAGCATTATATTTTTTTGAAGTATGTTTATGAGATATAATTCACAACCCACACAGTTCAACCTTTTCAAGATATTCACAGGGTTGTAAAACCATCACCACTAACTCTAGGAAATTTTCCAGACCCACCAAATAAAAACCCCATGCCTATGTGCAGTCATTCCCAATTTCCCCTCCCTCTGCCCCCTGCAACCACAGATATATTTTCTGCCTCTATGGATTTTCCTGTCCCAGACAAACATATGTCACATAAGTTCATAAAATATGTGACCTTATGTGTCTGGCTGCTTTCACTCAACATGATGTTTTCCGGGTCCATTCATGTTATAAGTGGTATCAGCACTTCATTCCTTTACATGGGTGAATAATATTCCATTGCATGCATATACATTTTATCCATTCCTCCAGTGATGGAGGCATCATCTCTTATTTTATTTTATTTATTTACTTATTATTTATTCATTCATTTTGAGATGGAGTTTCGTTCTGTTGCCCAGGCTGGAGTATTCAGTGGAGCAATCTTGGCTCACTGCAACCTACACTCCCGGGTTCAAGCTATTCTCCAGCCTCAGCCTCCCAAGTAGCTTGCATTACAGTAACCTGCCACCACACTCAGCCAAATTTTGTATTTATGGTAGAGATGGGGTTTCACCACGTTGGCAAGGTTGGTCTCAAGCTCCTGGCCTAAAGTGATCCACCTGCCTGGGCCTCCCAAAGTGATGCGATTACACGTGTAAGCCACTGTGCCTGGCTGCATCATCTTTTTTTTTTTTTTTTT
>NW_016107505.1:404057-413162 GCF_001604975.1 Cebus imitator
ACCTCGTGATCCACCCACCTCAACCTCCCAAAGTGCTGGGATTACAATGAGCCACCACGCCTGGACACTTCCCTCCACCAGACGGAGTCTCACTCTGTTGCCCAGGCTGGAGTGCAATGGCATCATCTTGGCTCACTGCAACCTTTGCTTCCCAGGTTCAAGCCATTCTCCTGCCTCAGCCTCCTAAGTAGCTGGGATTACAGGCATGCACCACTACATCCAGCTAATTTTCATATTTTGAGTAGAGATGAGGTTTCACCATTTTGGCCAGGATGATCTTGAACTCCAGACCTCGTGATCCACCCACCTTGGCCACCCAAAGTGCTGGGATTACAGACATGAGCCACCACGCCCGGCCGGCATCATCTCTTTTCAATCCTCACAATTATCCTGGAGGTATGTGCTTTCAGAATTCCATTTTACAGATGAGGAGGCCCAGAGAGCCATGCATGCATCACCTTCACCCAGAGGGCAATGAGAACTCTGGAAGGCCTCCCAGCAGGATGAGAGCTGACCTTTGGGGTGCACCTCCAGTAATGTGCCCACTCCTGGGTAGGCTCTAGGCCTGCGCTACTCAAGAACAGAAGCCACTAGCAGCTTTTGGCCACTGAACACCTGATATGTGGCCAGTGAGACTGAGGAAAGGAGTTATTCATTTCATTTAAGTTCAATTCATTTAAACTTAATGTGAAAAACTGAAGCAGTGTAAACTATCTTCCATTAAACACAACATTGCCTGGGCTGGTGGCTCATGCCTATATTCCCAGCACTTTGGGAGGCCAAAGTGGGTAGATCACTTGAGGTCAGGAGTTCAAGACCAGCCTGACCAACGGTGAGGCTGTCTAACTGAAAAATAAAAAATTTAAAAATTTTTAATTTTTAAAATTAAAAATTAATTATCATCCCTACTAAAAATAAAAAATTAGGCGAGCATGGTGGTGGGCACCCATATACCAGCTACTCGGGAGGCAGAGGCAGGAAAATCACCTGAACCCAGAACGCAGAGGTTGCAGTGAGCCGAGATCATGCCATTGCACTCCAGCCTGAGCAAAAGGAGCAAAACTCCATCTTAAAAAAAAAGCACAGCGTTGTTGTTCTGGTATACTCCACACCCACTGAAAACTCAGCATCTGAGTTGTGATGTGCTTCATTTGTAAAATGCACACACTAGGTTTTGAAGACTTAGCATGACAAAAATATAAAGTATCTCATTAATATTTCATGTTAATTACATGTTGAAATTACAATAGTTTGGACATGTTGGGTTAAACCAAATGTTATTTATTTATTTTTTGAGGCAGAGTGTCGCTCTGTCGCCCAGGCTGGAGTGCAGCAGCACTTGGCTCACTGCAATATCTGCCTCCCAGGTTCAAGCAATTTTTGTGCCTCAGTCTCCTAAGTAGCTGGGATGACGGGTGTGCCCCACCATACCTGGCTAATTTTAAAAATATTTTTAATAGAGACGGGGTTTCCCATTTGGCCAGGCTGGTCTTGAACTCCTGGCCTCAAGGGATCTGCCCATCTTGGCCTCCCAAAATGCTGAGATTACAGGTGTGAGTCGCTGCGTCCGGCCAAATGTTATTTAATTAAAGAAAAAAGAACAGGCATGCCAGTAGTAGAAACACCAAGAGTCGCCTCATTCAATCTGTCAGTACAGCTTGTCAGTTCTACCTTCAAAACGTACCCGGAGAGACCTGTCCCCTTTACGCCAAGGTTTCTCCACCTGGTTGGTATCTGGGGCCAGATCACTCTGGGTTGGGAGGCCTATCCTGTGTGTTGCAGGAGGTGGAACAGCATGCCTGGACTCTACCCAGTGGATGCCAATAGTCCCTCCCTCCCAGCTGTGACAACTAAAAATGTCTCCAGACACGTGTCTAAATGTCTTGTGGAGAACACGAGTGCCCCTGTTTGAGAACCACTGCTCCCTACCACAACCTTGATCTCTTGCCTAGGTTATCACCATAACCCCCAGCTCACCGCCCACCTTCCACCCACCCTCGCTGCATTCACCCTCTTCTCAGTGTAGCAGTTGGGGGCAGGGATCACAGCATGGCTGCCGTCATTTTTGGAGCGAAAGCCAAAGTCATCACTGCAGCCCACACATCTCCCTTAAAAAAGTTACGCTTATTCAGCGCTAAAAAGAAATGAGCTATCAAGCCAAGAAAAGACATGGAGGAACACTAAAAGCATATTACTAAGCCAAAGAAGCCAGTCTGAAAAGGCTGCAGATTGCATGGTTCCAAGTATATGAAATTCTGGAAAAGGCAAAACTATGGAGACAGTAAAAAGATCAGGGTGGGATGACTAGCTGGAGCACAGAGGATTTGTAGGGCAGTGAAATGACTCTGTAATACCACAGTGGTGGATCCATGTCACCATGCAGCTATCCAAGCCCACAGCATGCACAGCACCAAGAGTGAGCCCCAGTGTCACCTATGGACTCTGGGTGACAATGACGTGCCCGTGCAGGTTCATCGATTGTAATAAACATGCCACTCTGGTGGACAGTGGGGGATGCAGTAACAAGGAACCACTCTGGAGTGGCTCAACAGAGGGTTAGCGCATCCATCCGCTCCTGGGAAGGGCAGGGAATGCAGGGACATCACTGCCTCAGGCCGCAGGAGCATACCCTGCAAATGGCTGCCAGCACGGAACTCACCTAATTGCATTGGACAGCCACACAATGGCATACCCTACAGCCACCAAAAAAAAGGACAGATGCCATTGAATGGTATACTTTAACATTTTCATGTGAATTTTACTCCCAAGCAAAAAAACAGGCATCCGAGCTCCCAGAGCTCTTGCCCTGCATCGTGGACAGCTTTTGCTGGGGAAGCCGACCACCATGTTGTGAGGCCGCTCAAGCAGCCCGAGCTTCTGGCCAACAGCCAGCAAAGCTCAGCCAGCCCCACAGGAGCCACAGGAGCCACAGTAGAAGCCCGTCTCTAGCACCCCTCCCTCAGAGGGGGATTGTGAGGCATTAACAAGGTGCAGTGCACAGGGCTCAGTGCAATCACACCTTCAGGGAAAGTGGCCGGCTGACAGCTGACCACAGCCACATAAAGACACAAAGCCAGAAGTGGCCCTCCTGGCGGGGGTGGGGGGGGCCTCCTGCATTGCTGACCCACAACAAGGGGAAAGATGATGACTACCGCTGCCTAACAGGACACAGGCAGGTCAAGGTGCGCAACAGTCAGGATGGGCTGCCCCAGCCATGCACATACGAGAAAAAGAGAAGCATCTGTGTGTGTCTATGTGTACACATACCACACACCATATACCCCACACCCGCACACCCCACGTACGCACACCACGAACACACATCCCACACACCCCACGCACATCCACGCACTACACATATGCACCACACATACACACACTGCACACCCCACACACACATACATACGCCTCCCAGCACACACATCCCACACACATACACATGCAACACACACACCACACATATACAACACAATCCCCATACCACACACACCTCCACCTATGTACCACACACCCCAGGTACACACTCCACATATACGACACACCATACACCCCACATACACACCCTACACATGCACCACATACCCACACCACACCCACACCACACACACACTTGCAACACCACACACACCCACATTTGTCCTTATAGATTAAAATCTCTGGAAGCAGAAACTGGTATAACGGTGGTTTTCCCTGGAATGGGGACCAGGTTTGGGGACAAGGACCTTTTGCTATGTACTCTTTTGTACCTATTAAACGATGTGATTGTCTCACAGATTTTTTTTTTTTTTTTTTTTGAGATGGAGTTTCACTCATGTTACCCAGGCTGGAGTGCAATGGCGCGATCTCGGCTCACCGCAACCTCCGCCTCCTGGGTTCAGGCAATTCTCCTGCCTCAGCCTCCTTGTCTCACAGATTTTTAAAAATATGTAAAGACATTTTTTTTGAGACAGAGTCTCACTCTGTAACCTAGGCTGAGAGCACAGTGGCACGATCTCAGCTGACTTCAGCTTCCACCTCCCGGGCTCAGATAATCCTCCCTCCTCAGCCTCCTGGGTAGCTGGGACCAGGAATGAGCCACCAAGATGGCCTAAAGACTTCTTTTTTATTTATTTTTAAATTTATTTAATTTTTATTTATTTATTTTTTTGAGACAAAGTCTAGCTCTGTCGCTCAGGCTGGAGCACAGTGGTGCAATCTCAGCTCACTGCAACCTCCGGCTCCCGGATTCAAGCGATTTTCCTGTCTCAGCCTCCCAAGTAGCTCAACTACAGGCATGTGCCACCATGCCCGGCTGATTTTTGTATTTTTAGTAGAGGTGGGGTTTCACCTATTCAGGCTGGTCTTGAACTCCTGACCTCATGATCTGCCCACCTTGGCCTCGAAAAGTGCTGGGATTATAGGCATGAGCCACCTCGCCAGGCAAAACTTCTTTATTAATGTAAGCTATTAGAAGAAAACTCTGCCAGCCCCTCCACACCCTGTTCTGGCCCTTAGGGACACCATGCCTTCTCTCTGCGCTTTGTGGCCAAGCTACCCTATGTCTGTCTGTCCCTCTGTCTCCCTCGTTTTGGCTGTGACTTTCCAAGTGCCACCCTCTCCAAGGCTCCTTTCCTCGCCTCATCAGAATGCTTCCTTCTTCCGGAATCTCCTCCTACCCAAACCCTCCCTGTTCTCCTCCCAGCCTCTGCATGGCTGGGGCCACCATCTGCCGGGAACATAACACTCCAATTCCAGGGCTCAGGATACATGGGGTAAGGGAGAGAAAGGAGGTGCCGGACCCACTTGCAGTCCCCATTTCAACGACCACAGACTGCTGGAGTTTAAAAATTGCCAACCTCAAGGCCGGGTGCAGTGGCTCATGCCTGTAATCCCAGCACTTTGGAAGGCCAAGGCCGGCAGATCACCAGAAGTCAGGAGTTAGAGACCAGCCTGACCAACACAGAGAAACCCTGTCTCTACTAAAAATATAAAAAATTAGCCAGGCATGGTGGTGCATGCCAGTAATCCTAGCTACTCGGGAAGCTGAGGTAGGAGAATCGCTTGAACCCGGGAGGCAGAGGTTATGGTGAGCGGAGATCATGCCATTGTACTCTAGCCTCGGCAACAAGAGTGAAACTCTGTCTAAAAAAAAAAAAAAAAATAAGCAACCTCGAACAGATTGAACGCAGAGTTACCATATGACCCAGCAACTCCACCGGTAGGTATACACCCAAGAGAACGGAAAAGAAATGTCCACAAAAAGACCTGTGCAGCCATGTTTATAGAGATAGAAGAGAGAGAGCCCAGAGGCAGAAGGAAAGCGGTGTCTGTCAGCAGACAGGTGCAGGGACAGGCAGGGCATGGTGGATCCACACAACAGACGCATTCAGCCGCAAACAGGAGCAAAGCACCGACACCCACCACTACGCGGGGACCTTACACCGCACGAAAGGGGTGAGGCACAAAAGGCCACACAGTGTGGGGTTCCATTTGTACAAATGTCCTGCAGAGGGAAATCTTAGACGGTAAGCAGATTCACGTTACAGAGGCTCGGGGACGAGGCAGTTGCAGACTGACTGCTTGAGAGGTACAGGGTTTCTACTTGTAGAGGAGGAGAAAATGTTCTGAAATTGGCCAGGTGCGGTGGCTCACGCCTGTAATCCCAGCATTTTGGGAGGCTGAGGAGGGTGGATCACCTGATGTCAGGAGTTTGAGACCCGCCTGGCCAACATGGTAAAACCCCATCTCTACTAAAAATACAAAAATTAGCCGTACGTGGTGGCAGGCACGTGTAATCCCAGCTACTTGGGAAGCTGAGGCAGGAGAACTGCTTGAACCTGGGAGGCGGAGGTTGCAGTGAGCCGAGATTGCGCCACTGCACTCCAGCCTGGGTGACAAGAGCGAGACTCTGTCTCAAAAAAAAAAAAAAAAGAAAATGTTCTGAAATTAGACAGTGACTGTCGACAGCCATACCACCCCGAACACACCTGATCTCAACTAAAATTAGATAGTGATAATGGCTGGGCAACACTGTGAAGGTACTAAGAAATACTAAGTGTTTTTTTGGTTTGTTTTCAGACAGGTCTTGCTCTGTCACCCAGGCTAGAGATTCGATCATGGCTCACTGCAGCCTCAACTTCCCAGGCTCAAGCAATTCTCCCACCTCAGTCTCCTGGGTAGCTGGAGCTACAATCACACACCACCATACCCAGCTAATTTTTTAATTTTTCTAGAGACGGGGGTCTCCCTGTGTTGCCCAGACTGGTCTCAAACTTACTCCTGGGCTCTAGAAGTTCTCCTGCCTTGGCCTCCCAAAGTGTTAGGATTCCAAGGGTGAGCCACCATGCCTGACCAAAAGTACTAAGTTATACACTTTTAAAGGATGAATTGTATGGCCTATGAATTACATCTCAATAAAGCTGTTAGGGAAAAAAAAAGGAAACAGTCCAATGGAGGTGCCAGTGTAGCACAGGCAAGCAGGTAGGCATCTAGCACACACGAGGAGCCCCGCTGGGCTCGGACCCTGGCTCTGTGTGTCCTCTCTGGCCCCCTGGCCTGCCCCCTCCTATGTGGAGGAGACAAAGTCAGCCCAACTTCGGCAGGTGCGCAGAAGGATTCAGCAAGTCAACACCTGGCATGGAGAAGCTGTCCCACAGATGTCGGTTTTGTCCCATCCCCCACCCCGACCTAGCCCTTGTGTCCCAGGAGGCAGTGTCTAGGGAGTCCTGGCCAGCTCTGCCCCATTGGAGCTGCACAACCCTGGCCAAGTCCCTCTGCCCATGCCTCAGTTTCTTCGCCTGTCAAATGAGGATGCAAATGGTCCCTACTTCACAGGCCATCAGGATAAAAAGAATTTGTGGCTGGACATGTTGGAGCACACCTGTAATCTCAACACTTTCAGGGGCCAAGGCAGGAGGATCCCTTGGGACCAAGAGTTCAAGACTAGCCTGGGCAACAAAAATACAGTTCACATACAGCAGGGGTTCTTGACCAAAGGGCTTTCTGTGACGTCTTCGGGCACTTGTGCTGTGGCAGGTGGGGTGACAGTGTCTCTCCATTGCATGGAGACAACCCACTAGATGCTGCTCAATGTCCTTTACTTTTTGTTTTGAGACGGAGTTTCGCTCTTATCACCCAGGCTGGAGTACAGTGGTGCAATCTTAGCTCACTGGAACCTCCGCCTCCTGGGTTCAAGCAATTCTCATGCCTCAGCCTCCAGAGTAGCTAGGATTACAGGCGCCCACCACTAAACCCAGCTGCTTTTTATATTTTTAGTAGAGATTGGGTTTCATGAAATTGGCCAGGCTGGTCTTGAACGCCTGACCTCAGGTGATCCGCCCACCTCATCCTCCCAAAGTGCTGAGATTACAGGCGTGAGCCACTGCGCCCGGCCTCAACGTCCTGTAGTACACAGAATGGCCCCCAAGAGAGTGGACCAACCCCAATGTGAACAGTGCCTGGCTGAAACACTGCTGTGTGCCAAGTGCTCACACCGAGGACTTTGAGATGGTCCTGTTTGCTACCTGGCTAGCAGGGGGTTTGGCCGAGTGCACCACTTACTCTGCCCACAGCACTCAGCTGCACAGAGGCCCAACAAGCACAGGAATAAACAAGTGAAGGAGATGCCTGTCCCTCTAACCCAGTAGATCCAGGGGGCCCACCTGGCACCCCCCAGCACCCCTGCCCCTAGTCCCACCCGTACACTCACAGGAGATGGCGAAGAGGGCCTTGACGCGCACCGTGTCACAGGCGTCACGGTCCAGCAGCCGCAGCAGCTTGCGCAGGGCACCCAGGCCCAGCACCTGCTCCTGGATGGCGGCCACGTTCTGGCTGCACGTGCCGATGAGCTGTGCCGCCCGCCACCGCAGTCCTGCGGCCCCTGCCTCCAGATACCGGCCCACCAGCAGGTGCATGCCCGACAGCTGGCAGAAGTCTGTGCCACAGAGAGGGGAGCAGAAAGAGGCCAGATGTTAGGAACTGAACCAGGCCCCTCAAAATGCATGGGTGGATGTTCTGACCCCCAGTACTTTGGAATGTGACTGTTTTTGGAGATGGGATCTTTAAAGAGACAATTAAGGTAAAATGAAGCCCTCAGGGTGGGGCCTCGTGCAATCTGAGTGGTGTCCTGATAAGAGGAGATGAGGACACAGACGCCCACAGAGGGACGGCCATGGAGGGAGGACACAGAAGGCGCCTTCCACAAGCCAAGGAAAGGGGCTCAGGAGAAAGTAGCCCTGCCCACACCTTGCTCTCAGACTCCCAGCCTCCAGAACTGTGAGAAAATAAACTTCTGTTGTTAAAGCCAGTAGTCTGTGGTGCCTGGCTAGGGTGGCCCCAAGCTGGCCACTACACCTGCTGAGGCTGGAAGAGGCAGGCTGGCTCCCAGAAGGACCTGGCTCTCTCCAAACACCCAACCAGAGGCCCCTCCAAGCCCAGTGCAACTCTATTCTGTTGGCATTTGGGGCATTAGGGCCCCAGGCTCCAGACTACTAAATTCCAGGACTGATCCTGGTCTTTGTGATAATCTGAATGTCTCCAGGGTCAGCAAACCACAGCCCACCTCCTGTTTTTGTAAATACAGTGGTATTGGAGAGCGTGGCAGTTCCTCAAAAACTGAAACAGAGTCCCCGTGACCCAGCAATTCTACACCAAGGCACAGACCCAACAGAACCGAAAGTAGGGACTCAGATACTTACACACACAAGTTCACGCCCGCCTCATTCACAAATGACCCAAATGTCCTCAAAGGATAAAGGGATAAAAAAAACTGGTCTGGTTTATGGTTAATACAATGAAGTATTAGCCATAAAAAGGAATGAAGTGGCCCAGCATGGTGGCTCATGCCTATAATCCCAGCACTTTGGGAGGCTGAGGTGGGTAAATCACTTGAGGCCAGGAGTTTGATACCAGCCAGGGCAACATAGCAAAACCCCATTGCTACTAAAAATACAAAAATTAGCCAGGCTGGTGGTATGCACCTGTGCTGTTTGTGGGCTGAGGTATGAGAATCGCTTAAGTCCGGCAGGTGGAGGTTGCAGTGAGCTGAGATTGCACCACTTCACTCCAGCCTGGGCAACACAGCAAGATTCTGACTCAAAAAAAACTAAAAACAAGCAAAAAACTAGC
>NW_016107505.1:413202-425703 GCF_001604975.1 Cebus imitator
AAAAAAAAAAAAAAAAAAAAAAGAGTTGGGGGAATATAAAGCTCTAACACTGACACATGCCATACCACCATCTGGGCAAGCCTTTAACACACTGTGCTGAGTGAAATCAGCCAGACACAAAAGGTCACATGTTATAAGCGTCTATATGAAATGTCCAGAATGGGCGAATTCAGAGACAAAACATTGATGAGTGGTTGCCAGAGGGCCGGGGGAGGGCCTGCTTAATGGGTGCTGGCTGTCCTTTGGGGGCGATGGAGAAGTTCTGGAAATAGAGGTGGTGTTGCACAACATTGTGAATTGACAGTAAGTGGTATAAACAGCCATGTGGGAGGATGCTCCCCTCAGTCCATCTTCACCATCACTGGGCATCTTTACTAAGAAAGAAAAGATCCACATATATATTTATATTTATATAGAGAGAGCACACAAGGCCAGGGAGGAAATGGTATCTTTGGCTTTCCTTCTCATTTGATTACTAATAAGGTATAAAATTGCTGCTGCTGTGATTGGACACTCAGCACCATGCTTAGCACACAGCAGCTGCTCAACAGATATTTCCTGAACAAGCGAAAACTGAATGAAAGAGCAAAGTCGTTAAAAGCCATCCTGCGGATTGGAGCGGGGTTCTCTGTCCAGATAAGGCTAGGAAACACTGGGGAAAAGTAAGCTGGGGGTCGGGGGGCAGCTGCACTGCGGGTCTTCTCAGGGCGCTGAATGCACTCACAAAGGAGGGTTTCCCAATCTCCATCCAGCCCCTGCCCAAAATGAAGACACCTGGACTCCCATGCCTGACACGTTACATTTACTCTATGCCTATTCGGGCCTGGGGGTTTCTCTCAGCCCATCCTCACCAGCCTGTGTACAAGAGGAAGTAACCAGGAACTGCCTGAACCAGACTGCCATGTAGCCGCACAGACTGAACCAAGAACCAAGGAAATGACACCCCAAATCCACGCCCTCAATGGCTATACCACACCACCCCTGCAAATGGAAGTGGGCTCTCAAACCTTCTGTCAGCTCTGCTGCTGGGAGAAAAACAGCCTCTACCTGGGACTGCAAGGCCCTGCCCACCCCAGTGTTGTTTCCTGTGCCTGGCCCCTCACTCACTCTGCTCTGCCTCAAGGGCCTGGCTGCTGTTTCTGAACACACCAGACACATTCTGGCCTCACTGGCTGTTCCCGCTGTCTAGAATGCTTTTCCTAGAGATCATCCCACAACTCTCACCTCACTTCAGGTCTGATCAAATCTTGGCCCTGGGGAGGCCTTCTCTGCTCAGATCACCCCATGCCACTTTCTCTCTTGCACTTTGGGGAGTGGCAGTGGACACCCAGAGGACTGGGAGAGAAATGGCCATCTCAGAGCTTATCAGGGAAGTTGGGGACCTGACCTGCCATGGTGGGGAGGAAGAGCCTTGCTCCCTATGGCAATGGAGGTGAGGAGGCTGGTGGCAGAAGGCCAGCAAGGAGGCTGATGGTGTGATCCCCAAGAGTAGGGACAAGAGCTGAGTGGCAGCAGGACAGGTGCAGAGGGGCAGGACGTCCTGGCAGGGGAAGCAGGATACCTGCAGCATTGTCCATGTTCTCACACAGGTCGGCCAGCAACTCCAGGGCCCCCTCTCGCTCCTGCTGGTCTGCCACCTGCTCCGCCTCACCAGCAGCAGGGGGCATGGGCTGTGACAGTACACGGAGGCAGCTCTTCATCTGCTCTACCTCCTCCCGCTGGCCTCGGAAGGCAGCCGACATGGCCTCCTGAAGCCATTGACGCCTCTGGGGGACCAAGGGAAGGAGGAAAGGAGATATCTATCAGTCATTAATTAAAAAGTAACAGCCATTCATAAAGACAGCCAACAACTGAGTGCTGATGTTCCTTTGGTCAATAAATATTAGCTAGGCATGGTAGCTCATGTCTTTAATCCTAGCACTTTGGGAGGGAGAGGTGGGCGGAGTGCCTGAGCTCAGGAGTTTGAGACCAGCCTGGGCAACATGGTGAAACCCCAACTCTACTAAAATACAAAAACTTAGCCAGGCATGGTGGTCTGAGCCTGTAGTCCCAGCTACTTGGGAGGCTGAGGCATAAGAGTTGCTTGAATCTGGGAGGTGGAGGTTGCAGTGAGCCGAGATCACAACACTGCACTCCAGCCTGGACAATAGAGCAAGACTCTGTCTAAAAAAGAAAAAGACATAATCTACTGAACATCTATTTTATTCACAGACACTTTTCTAGGTACTAGAGGCAGCCCCGGGCCAGAAAGAAACTCCTGCTCTGGGGGTGGGGGTGGGGCTCACATTCAGGTTAAAGAGCAGTCAATAAAGGAAATAAACTCACACCTATAATCCCAGCCCTTTGGGTGGCTGAGGCAGGGGGATCCCTTGAGCCCAAGAATTTAAGAGCAGCCTGGGTAACATAGAGAGATCCCATCTCCACAAAAAAATGTTTTAAATTAGCTGGGCGTGGTGTGGCATGCCTGTGGTCCCAGAAAGCTGAGCGGGGAGGATGGCCCAGTTACTCAGAAAGCTGAGTGCGGAGAAGGCTGGAGCCCAGGAGTTTAAGGCTGCAGTGAGTAAGACCTTGTCTCTGAGAGAAAAAAAAAAAAATGGGTTGGTCACTGAGGGTCCCAGGGAGGCAATTGTGAGAAAAGCAGCAGGTGAGGGACTGAGCCAGGCCACACCTAGAAGAATGTTCCAGGCAGAAGGAACAGCCAGGAGGCCAATGTGGTGGAGGCAGAGTGAGCAAGGAGGGAGGGAGAGGTGAGGGGAGCAGATGACATCAGGTCTTGCAAACTTTTGTAAAAACCTGGCATTTCCCTCTGAATAGGTGTAGGAGCTGCCAGAGGGCACTGATCAGAGAAGTGGGGGACACCTGCGTTGCTATTGATTGAGGACAGACTGAGGAGAGGGGAGGGCAGGTGCAGGAAGATACATCAGGAGGCTACGGTTGGGACGAGGCAGAAGAGAAGGTGGTGTGGAGCAGGGAGGAGAGAGGGAGTGGGGAGAAATGCCCAGATCCTGGACTTACTTTGAAAAGAGAGCCAATTTGATGTAGTGAGATATGAGGTGTGACAGAAAGAGGTCAAGGATGACTCCAAGGTCTCTGTTCTGAGCAACCAGGAAAAGATGGGGAAGATGGTTCGAAAAGTGGATTTGGAGTGGGAAGAGCAGGGATTAAAGCTCATTTTCAAATCTGTCAAATTGGAGGGATTTATAATACATCCAAGGTAAATGACTGAGGAAGCTGCCTGAAGCCCAGAGTCGAGGTCCAGCCTAGACCAGAATTTCTCAGCTTTAGCGCTAATGTCACTTTGAGCTGGCTAGTTCTCCGTGGTGTAGCTGTCCTGTGCACCGGAGGATGTTGAACAGCATCCCTGGCCTTCACCCACTGGGTGCTTCACCCACAGCCTCCAGCTGTGACAACCACGAACGTCTCCACACCAATCGTCCCCTGGGGAATAAAATTCACACCCAGTGGAGAACTACTGGCCTAGCGATATAAATTTGAGACTCGTCAGAGTAAAGCCTTACAACAATATGAGGCCGGGCGCGGTGGCTCACATCTGTAATCCCAGCACTTTGGGAAGCTGAGGTGAGCAGATCACCTGAGGTCAAGAGTTCGAGACCAGCCTGGCCAACATGGTGAAACCCCGTCTCTACTAAAAAATACAACAATTAGCCAGGCATGGTGGTGTGTGCCTGTAATCCCAGCTACTTGGGAGGCTGAGGCAAAGGGAGTCGCTTGAACCTGAAAGGCAAAGGTTGCAGTGAGTCAAGATTGCGCCACTGCACTCCACCCTGGGCGACAGAGCGAGACTCTGTCTCAAAAAAATAATAATAATAAAATTAAAAAGGAGGTGAGAGCTAAAAAGTGAGTGCTGGAATTTTTGGGGGGGAGGGAAGGGAGCAGACCCTGTGTCGAGTACTCTTAAGAGGTCTCCTGGCCGGGCGCAGTGGCTCAAGCCTATAATCCCAGCACTTTGCGAGGCCGAGGCGGGTGGATCACGAGGTCAAGAGATGGAGACCATCCTGGTCAACAAGGTGAAACCCCGTCTCTACTAAAAATACAAAAATTAGCCTGGCATGGTGGCCCGCGCCTGTAGTCCCAGCTACTCGGGAGGCTGAGGCAGGAAAATTGCTTGAACCCAGGAGGCGGAAGCTGCGGTGAGCCGAGATCATGCCATTGCACTCCAGCCTGGGTAACAAGAGCGAAACTCCGTCTCAAAAAAAAAAAAAAAGAGGTCTCCTTAGTCACAGTTCTAAGTAAATTTGAGTGAGCTATTTAATGTTTCTGTGCCTGCTTCCTGCCTCACTATATCCTAAAGGTTCAATGACATCATGTATGTAAGTGGGTTAGCACAATGCTCTGTATACAGTGATTGCCAATTAAACATTATATATAATAGCTATTGCTATTAATCGGCAAAACAACTCTATGAGGTATGTATCATTGTTATCCCTACTTCGCAAATGAGAAAGTTGAGGCACAGAAAGGTTGTGACTTACCCAAGGTCACATAGTCAGCAATTAGCAAAGCCTGAAAACAAACCCAAGCAGTCTAGGCCAGGTGTGGCAGCTCACACCTGTAATCTCAGCACTTTGGGAAGCCGAGGCAGGTGGATCACTTGAGTACACGAGTTCAAGACCAGCCTAGCCAACATAGTGGAACCCCTTCTCTACTAAAAATACACAAATTAGCCAAGGATGGTGGCCTATGCCTGTAATCCCAGCTACTTGGGAGACTGAGGCACGAGAATTGCTTGAACCTGGGAGGCAGAGGTTGCTGGAAGCCAAGACTGTGCCCCTGCACTCCAGCCAAGACTCTGCCCACCCCCCCCCAAAAAAAAAAAAAAAAAAGCAGCCGGACTACAGAGCCTGTGCTCTTCATGAAAACATACTGCTGCCTTGAGATGCACTGTCTGTATGCTGGGCACTGTGTGCAGCCCTACTTAAAGTGGAAGCTCAGAATTACCCTATAAAGTAGTTATTATCAATTTGAAAATGAAGAAAACTGAGACTCAGAACGATTAAGTAATATGCCCAAGGTCACACAGCTGGACAATGCTGAATCCAGGTCGGTCTAGCTCTTGAGAGGATCTGTCCCTCAGGCACTCTTGAGATCTGACCTTCAATCAACGATGACTCCATCTAGCACAAATTATAGCCCACAATGCCTCCACACCTGGACTCCTGCGTCCCACCCACTTGCTCAGCAAGTCACACTTTCCAAGGTACCTCTCTCTGTCCCCAGGCCCCTCACGCCAGCTTCTTGGGTCCCCATCCTTTACCTCCTCACTCATGGGCTCTGGAGGAGGGTCTGGCTCTTCAGAGCCAGCGGTGATGGCCATCTGCAGCAGGCCTTGAAGGTTGCGTGGGGGCCGGGAATTGCCCGACCCCCCGGCCGAGTAGGAGCCGGAGCCGGAGCCGGAGCCGCCGCCGCTGCCGCCGCCGCCGCCGCCGCCCCCCCCTGAAGAGCAACCCTGGGAGGCCGGGGGTAGTGCCAGGGGCAGGCGGCTGCCCCTTGAGCCTTCGTCCGCCATGGGCAGTTTGTGAAGGGAAGAATATGTTAAGGGGAGAAGGTGTTCACCGCTGAAGCAGCTCTGGTGTCCTGACGGGTCGATTCTTGAGGGTCTGCTGAGAAGGCGGCGTTTTAGGGGCGCTTGGTGCCCCCCCATCACCCCAAATCACGCTGCCCCCAGTCCCCTTAACCAAAGGCCCTTGTCCTTCCTTCATACCCACAAGACCCTTCCCCAAAGTCATAAGCCCCTCCTTTCTCCCTGGCAACAGGCCCCACCCACTCTCCCTGGCAACAACTCCCCTTCCCCATCTCCACTGCGTGCGTCCCGTCTCTTAGCAACCCAACTGCTCCACCTCCATAGCAACAAGCCCGCCCTTTGGACGCCTTAGCAACAAGTCTTCTCCCTCCTCTCCGAAGACGGGCGCCGGAGTGGGTAGGATCTCACCTCCCCGGGTCCTCAAGCCGTCGCTGCTCCTACAGACAAAGTCGCCCGCACCAGCCTCTGCTGGGCGCCGCCATCTTAACCGGAAATGCGCACGGTTTCACCCGGAAGTTCCAGGTGTACCCACCTAACTTCGGGCCGTGGATGAGGCTGAAGCCGCTTGCCCGGCTCTCGGCATCTTCTCACTTGGCCGAATGCTGCATTCGGCCCCGCCCCTCCCATCCAGGACCCGCCTCCAAGCTCTGATGCGCCTTCGTGCAGGCCCCGCCCCTTCACGCTCACGTCGCCGGCCGAAGCCCCGCCCCTGGCCCAGTTTTTGCACCCCGGCGAGTCCCGCCCCCGATCCTTATTGCAAGCACCACCCCTGTCCTGACTCGAGCCCCGCCCCCAGATCTGACCCATCCCCTTATAACCCCGCCCACACTAACATTCCCGCCCCTGTTTTAGACCCATCACCTCTCCCAGTTAGGCCCCGCCCTCTTTTCTTGCCCCGCCCACTCTATTACTGTCAGTCATGCAGGTACCTCATCCTTAGAGGATTTGGGGCTTTGCCCCCTAATCTGACTTTCCCCTCCACTGGGGCCACCACCCCATCTACTGGGGCCCTGGGGTCGCAACTGTAACGGCTGGCCTGTGAGTCTTAGGCCCCCCCAACGCCTCTCTCGGTCTCAGTTTACCCATTCGTCAAATGGAGCTGCAGCGTGGACCCCTCTCATTATTCAGCCTCTCCCTTATGGAATGTTTCCAATGTCTTGCCAGGTAGAGAGGAGAGGATTCGTAAGCCCTGGGGCCGGAAAGCAAAGTGCCCCAGAGCCTGGCAAGATCCAGAGCGCCAGAAGAGCCAGCTTGCTGGGGAGGCCCGAGGACACTGCGCTCCAGACGTGGGGTTTAGGCCTGGGCACCTGCTGGTGCGGGCCTGGTCTGCAGAGGTGTTGGCCCTGGGCTGGGCTTAAAGAAACTCTCGTGTTGGTCCTGGACAGGAGGCGTTTTCCTCCAGGAAAAGATTGTGCTCAACGCAAAATGGGCCCACAGTCACAAATGTTATCAACCACCTGCTGGGAGTGGTTGTGCAGAGGGATATTTTGGGCAGAAACGGGAAGACCAAACAGATAGGCTGTGGGTGTCCGCGTGTACGTGTGTGTGCGCGCCTGTGTGTGTGTGTGTGTGTGTGTGTGTGTGTATGTGTGTGTGGTGTTTCTAGCACTGTGTTGTTAGGTGCGTCTGGGCCTGTGGATGTCCTATTATATTAGTTTCCTATTACTGCTGTTAACAAATTACTAAAAATGTGGTGGCTTCAAAGAGCACACATGTATTATCTTGCAGTTATGGAAGGCAGAAACCCACAATGGGTTTCATGGGGCTGAAACCGAGCTGTCAGCAGGATTGCATGCCTTCTGGACGCTCAGGGGAGAGTGTTTTTCTTGCCTTTTCCAGCTTCTAGAGGCCACACTCGTTCTTTGACAGGTGGCCCCATCACCTTGAGCTCTACTTCGTCTTCCGACTCTGTCACTGACTGCTCCTGCATCCCTCTCACAAGTACTCTTGTGATGCCATTGAGCTCACCCAAATAGCCAGGATCACCTCCCTATCTCAGTCAAATGGACGAAGTCCCTTCAGCCACGCAAGATAACCTGTGCACAGATCCTGGGAATTCGGATGCAGATGTCCGAATACACGCCCAGATGCAGTGTCTTAGGCCTATAATCTCACACTTCGGGAAGCCAAGATGGGAGGATCACTTGAAACCAAGAGTTCCAGACCCCCTGGGCAACATAACGAGACCCCATCCCTACAAAAAAATACAAGAATTAGCCATGCGTGATGGCATCTTCCTATAGTCACAGCTGCATGGGACGCTGCAGGAGGATCACTTGAGCCAAGAAGGTCAAGGCTGCAGGAAGCTATGATTGCCCCATGGCACTCCAGCCTGGGCAACAGAGGGAAGACCCTGTCAAAAAAAAAAAAAAAAAGACAGAGAGTGATCATATAATTTTTCATCTATAGCAAGATATTTGAGAGCACAAAGGGATCCATTAATAGTTACAGAACTGGCCGGGTGCAGTGGTTCACACCCGTAACTGGGAGGCCAAGGAGGGTGGATCACGAGGTCAGGAGTTTGAGACCAGCCTGGCCAACATGGGGAAACCCTGTCTCTACTAAAAAAAAGGCCTAGCACAGTGGCCTACACCTGTAATCCCAGCACTTTGGGAGGCTGAGGTGGGCAGATCATGAGGTCAGAAGTTCAAGACCAGCCTGGCCAACATGGTAAAACCCCATCTGCACTAAAAATACAAAAAATTAGCTGGGTGTGGTGGCATATGCCTGTAATCCCAGCTACTTGTAGGCTGAGAAGGGAGAACTGCTTGAACCTGGGAGGTGAAGGTTGCAGTAAGCTGAGATTGTGCCACTGCACTCCAGAGACAGAGCAAGACTCCATCTCAATAAATAAATAAATAAATAAACACACAAAAATTTCACCAGGTGTGGTGGTGCATGCCTGTAATCCCAGCTACTCAGGAGGCTGAAGCAGGAAAATCAATTGAATCCAGGAGGCAGAGGTTGCAGTGAGCTGAGATCGTGCCACTGCACTCCAGCCTGGGAGACAGAGCAAGACTCTGTCTTTAAAAAAAAAAAAGAAAGTTACAGAGGACTGGGCATCAACCAGGACATATGGCCACTCTACCTCTATGGGTCCATATGATCCGCTTCCTGGTCTCCTTTCTTCTTGGTCTCCCTCGCTTGCTCCTCTCCAGCCGAACTGGCCCCTTCAATGCTTCCACAACACACCAGACACACTCCTGCCACAGGACCTTTGCACCTGCTGTTTCCCCTGCCTGGAATGCCCCTTGCCCTTCATGGCTCAAACTCTTATTTTGCTTCCTGGCCAACAAATTGCACCCTGCTCAACAGGCCCCTCTTAATCTCCTTCCCTGCTGTAGTCACCTCCTCAGATTAGCTAACACACCATACATTTTGCCCATCGACCTTGTTGATCATCTGTTTCATCCACCAGCATGGAAGCTCCACAGGACAGGGCTTTTTGCTGATTTAGGTCACTGCCATGTTCTTACTGATAGGTACAGTGCCTGGCTGAGATTTGGCACTCATTAAAGATTTGTGGACTTAAGGTGTTGAATAGGGGATTTGGAAATCTCACAGGAGCCAAAGGGCTCCTGGGTGCATTTTGTTTTATTTTTGTTAGAGACAGGACCTCACTCTGTTGCTCTGTTGCTCAGGTTGGAGTGCAGTGGTACAAACATAGCTCACTGCAACCTTCAACTCATTGGTCCAAGCCTCAGCCTCCCCAGTGGTTGGGACTACAGGCACATGCCACCATGCCTGGCTAATTTTTAAAAATATTATTGTAGGGATCGGGTCTCGCTTTGTTGTCCAGGCTGATCTTAAGCAATCTTCCCACCTTGGTCTCCCAAAATGTTGGGATTACAGGCATGAGCCACCTTGCCCAGCCCTGGGTGCTCTTTATAGGGGACTTGAGAATTAAAGGGGCATCTAACACTTTCGGGTACATGTCATAGAGGGATCTATGGCTTATGGGGAAAGCTAATGGGGGCAGCTGGGTTACTCACAGGAAAAGCACATGCTGGGGGATGAGCTGCAGTGGGGATGTATGGGGTACACCAGGGCCCACGTGAAGATGTAAAGGACCCTGTGATGAGGACAGAGAATACGTGGGGGTCTAAAAACATACACGGAGTTCAGGGGGTTCTGGAATCTTCTCTGTAGAAGTAAAGTGAATCCTAAATCAGTCTGGGCTGTGGGTAGATATGGAGCCTTGACATTGGCAGGGACACAGACTTTGCCCACAAAGACCTGGGTGGGTGAGCTTAGAAGGCTAGGGAAACAGAGATGAGTTTTGGGCCAGCAACTCCAAGAATTCTTTCCCTTCTCTGTCTCTGTCTACCTCAATTTATCCCCACCTCTCCCCAGCACGTGCCCCTCCACCTGTGTGTACCCCCGGTCCCCCTGCGGCCCCCCGCCCCCCGCCCCGTGCCTCTCCCCCACCTCTCTGGCAGGCCTTCCTCTCTCTGTCTCTCGGAGTCTCTGACTCTCCATCCCTCTGTTGGCTTCCAGCAGCTCCCTCTCCCTCTCCCTGTCTTGTCTGCCCGGCTTGCCATTCCTTCCTTCTCTTCTGTGCCTGCCCGTCTCTGCCCTCCCTCTCTGCCTCAGCCTGTCTCTGTCGGTGTCTGCCAATCTCCGGTCTCTGTGTCAGCCAGCATCTCTCTTTGTGTATCTCCATCTCTACCCCATCTGTTGGGTCCTCTCTCTCTCCCCATCCTTCCCTCCATCCTCTCTCCTGCATCCTCCCACCTCATCTCCATCCCTCCAACTGGAGGCCCGCCCCCTCCCCCCCCGGCGCTCCCCCTCCCCCCTCCGAAAGGGTTAACTTTGGGGAAGGGCCCGGAGTCCCCGGATGGTGATGTCAGCGTGCCGGAGAGAAAGGACGAGGTGGCGGGGGGAGGCGGAGAGGAGGAGGAGGCGGAGGAGAGAGGGCGCGTGGGGGGGGCGGGGGGGACCTCGGCCTGCAGCATCCGCCGGCCCGCACCTCAGACCCCCCCGGTGGGGGGAGGCGCAGGAAGCGGGGGGCCGGCCAGAAAAGGGCTGGGGAGGGGGGGCCCCGCAGCCCCCCCGGGCCATGCTGACTCCCGGGGCCTGACCCCCCGGGCCAGCCCCCCCTCCCCCAGCTCCGCGGCCCGCCGACTGGGGGGGGCCAGCCCAGCCCCCTGGGGACCCCCGGAGAGGTGGGGGGCAGCCGGGGGGGCCGGGACGGAGCGGTCGCCGGCCCCCACCGGAGAGACGGGGCGACCGGCCGCAGGGGGGGCGGCCGGGGGACCGGTCGGGCCGGGACCAAGGGCACCATGTCGTCCGGGGCCAAGGAGGGAGGCGGGGGCTCTCCTGCCTACCACCTCCCCCACCCCCACCCCCACCCACCCCAGCATGCCCAATATGTGGGCCCCTATCGGCTGGAGAAGACACTGGGCAAAGGACAGACAGGTGAGCCTAGCAGAAGGGGACACCTGGGGTGGGAGCAGGGTGGAGGTGGGGGCAGAGTAGGGATTCAGGGTATTCAAAGGGCAGGGGCTGGCTGCCCAGACCCCTGGGCCCTTCATAGAGAAGGGACTTGGAATTCAGACCCCTGAGACCCAGGGTGGAGGGGGTGGGGGCACAGACTCTGAGGTCCTGGAGGAGAGAAGCTGGGGACCTGGACTCCTGGGTCTGAGGGAGGAGGAGCTGGGGACCTGAACTCCTGAGTCTCAGAGAGGGGGGCCTGGGGGTCTAGACTCCTGGGTCTGAGGAAGGAGGGGCTGTGCCTGAACTCCTGAGTCTGAGGGAGGAGGGGCTGGGGTCCTGGACTCCTGGGTCTGAGGAAGGAGGGGCTGGGGTCCTGGATTCCTGGGTCTGTAGGAGGAGGGGCTGGGGTCTGGACTCCTGGGTCTGAGGGAGGAGGGGCTGGGGGCCTGGACCCCTGGGTCTGAGGGAGGAGGGGCTGGGGTTTGGACTCCTGGGTCTGAAGGAGGAGGGGCTGGGGGCTTGAACTCTTGGGTCTGAGGATGAGGGTGGTCGGAACCCCGAGTGTTGGGACAGGGAGTTTGGGGCCCCAGAGGCTGGAGGGGCTCCAGGGCCGCGGAGGGGAAGAAGGCGGCCTGCGGAGTGGGGCCGGCTGGAAGCTGAGGCTCTTGCTGCAGTACAGCTGCAGACTGGGGTGGAGTGCCTCTGTCCTGGGAAGCGTCTTCCCTCTCCACCGTCCTCTGGCCTCCTGCTCTCCAGGCATCGAGTTGGGGTGATGGGGCTGTGGGGCCTAGTATGCTGTCCTCCTCTTTGGTGTGCTGGCTCAGAGTGGGAAATAGGAGGGAGGGTGGGAAGGTGGGCTGCAGCAGGCGAGCCTCCCGGAGCGGCTGTGGAAAGGGCGTTCATCCTCTGCTGTTGCTGAACGCTGGCCACCGGCCGCGGCCGCCTTCCTGCCGGATGGATGGTGGGTGGAGGTGACATGGGAGCCAAACACCCAGGGTCTCTATGAAGCTCAGGGCCAGAGTCCACAGGAGTGGGGACCCAGTCATGACTAGGAGATGAGACCTTAGGGAAAAGGAGAGGGCCAGAGCCCCAGATCCTGGTGGTAAGAGTGTGAAGGTGTTGCTGACCTGAATTCCTGAGTTACAAGAGAGGAAGGGGTCAGACCTAGACTGGGTCTGAGGGAGGAGGGGCTGGGGCCTGGGCTTCTGGGTCTGGGGGAGGAGGGGCTGGGGCCTGGGCTACTGGGTCTGGGGGAGGAGGGGCTAGGGGCCTGGACTCTTAGGTCTGGAGGAGGAGGTGCTAGGGGTCTGGACTCCTAGTCTGAGGGAGGAGGGCTAGGGGTCTAGACTGCTGGGTCTGAGGGAGGAAGGGCTGGGGTCTGAACTGCTGGGTCTGAGGGAGGAGGGGCTGGGGGTCTGGACTGCTGGGTCTGAGGGAGGAGGGGCTAGGGGTCTGGACTGCTGGGTCTGAGGGAGGAGGGGCTGGGGTCTGGAAGGCTGGGTCTGAGGGAGGAGGGGCTGGGG
>NW_016107505.1:426113-430847 GCF_001604975.1 Cebus imitator
TCGGAGGGAGGAGGGGCTGGGGGTCTGGAAGGCTGGGTCTGAGGGAGGAGGGGCTGGGGGTCTGGAAGGCTGGGTCTGAGGGAGGAGGGGCTGGGGTTCTGGACACCTGGGCCTGTAGCTTTAGGGGCTAGCCAGGGCTAGGTCTGTGGCTTTGGGGGCTCAGGTCCTGGAGTCGAGAGTCCTGGGGAGAGGTGTGGGCTGGGAGACTGGACATACCCTTGGGGTCTGCGTGCTGTCTGTTATGGCTGCCACGAAGAGAAGACCCAGGAAGGCAGTTGGGGCTGCAGAGTTGGGAGGAGGTGGAGGGGCAAATGTGAGATTATAGTCATTGGGAGTCATAGGGTCTCCAAAACACTGAAAGGCAGAGAATACAAGGAAGTGATGGGGAGAGAGACAGAGAAAGAGAGAGAGAGGGGCTTGGAGGACACAGACGGGGAGACACAGGAAGGAATGCGTGGCAGGCAGGCTCCCTAGGACTGGGAGGGTGAGGGCCAGGTGGTGGCCAGTGGAGGAGAGGGGCGCATGGGTGATGGGCAGTAAGGAAGAAGGGAAGTGGCAGCAGGGAGGGAGGAAGGGGGAAGGGGTGGCTTTGTGGGAGTGTGGGCTGTCAGCCCCAGGAGTTCAGGTCTGATGCGTTTGGGCCACTGTTAAACAGCCAGCCGGGGAAGAAGTGAGCAGGGTGGCCAAGAGGGGACACAGGTGCTGAGGGGGAAGGGGACCTGGCAGAACACCCTGCAATTTCTGCTCCCCCAGGGCTGGTTAAACTCGGGGTGCACTGCATCACGGGTCAGAAGGTCGCCATCAAGATTGTGAACCGGGAGAAGCTGTCGGAGTCGGTGCTGATGAAGGTGTGTGTGCCTGCCTCGCCCCTTGCCCCTCAGTGTTTGTGTGATTCCATGTGTCTGCGGGGGAGGCCTCTGGGCTGAGGGCACGGAGGGGGCCGTGCTGACCTCTGTTCCCGTGTCCCTGCCCCTCTTGGCCCTCAGGTGGAGCGGGAGATTGCCATCCTGAAGCTCATCGAACACCCGCATGTCCTCAAGCTCCACGACGTCTACGAGAACAAGAAATATTTGTAGGTATTTATAGACACCCAGCCCTGCCCCATCCTCCCTCCCTAAGTTAGAGGGTGGGACTTCTCCAGAAACAGGGCCCAGGGGGGCCTGGGGAACCTGGAGCTCTCCAGGCTGGACCACTGGAGGCCCAGTCCCTTGCCTGTTGCACAGGGGAGTCCCCGACACACTGGGAACCCCGCTGTTCCCACACTGTGTTGGGTCCGAGGCTAAAGACAGGGCGGCTGAGCTCCAGCTCCTCACCCTGCTGTACTGCAGGGAATAC
Organism: Cebus imitator; assembly: GCF_001604975.1. Lineage (NCBI taxonomy): Eukaryota > Metazoa > Chordata > Mammalia > Primates > Cebidae > Cebus > Cebus imitator. The sequence continues at coordinate 427,449 of NW_016107505.1, forward strand.
CCTCTGCTGGATAAGCAGGGTGCCCGAGACCAGACCCAATTTAGCATGGACAGATGCCCCTGTTTGTAAGGCAAGGGGCCTAGCAAAGCCCAAAGGATCTTCCCAAACTCCCCCTCTGGAGCACTGGAGAGTCCCCCTCCTCCTCGGCATAACTTAGGGTCCTATGGCTGGACACCCCAACAATGGGCCGCCTTAGGAGTTCTGAGTCAGTTTCTCAAAGTCAGTCACCCACCAGGAAGGATGGGGGTGGGGGCCCAGCTGTCCAAGCTCCAGAGAATGGGCCTCTTTGTCCAAACTCTGGTGACCCAAAGGACAGCTGGGCTGGGTGGCGGGAGAGGGGAGAGCCCCCCCTACCCCCACACCCAGTGCCCAGGATGAACTGACATCAGGTCCATCCATGCTGAGGCAGGTTTCACACGCAGGAAGCTGCCTTCCCTGGTGCTCGAGACTTGCTTTCAGGTTTTTTCCCCTCATGTGGTGGTAGGAGGAAATATTGTCCAAACCAGGGCACTGTCGCCCCCACTCCACCCTTGACATAGGGAGGCAGGGCCATGGGAGTTTATGCTTTGGGCAGGAATCTCAGCCATCCAAGAGCTCATAGAAATTGAGCTCTTGGGGCCAGGCACAGTGGCTCACATCTGTAATCCAGCACTTTGGGAGGCCAAGGTTGAAGAGTTCCAGACCAGCCTGGGCAACATGCCAAAACCCCGTCTCTACAAAAATACAAAAATTAGCCAGGCATGGTGGTGTGCACCTGTAGCCCCTGCTACCTGGGGGGCTAGGGTGGGAGGATTGCCTGATCCTGGTAGGTTGAGGCTGGAGTGGACTGTTTTTGTGCTGCTGTACTCAAGCACGAAGTGAGACCCTATCTCAAAAAAAAAGGAAACTGAGCTTTTGTTTCCCAGAAGCTGATGGGAATTAGCATTAACCTCCCAGAGCCTCATGGGATTTGGAGTCTAGAATCCAAATGGTTGATGGAGGCCAGGCGCGGTGGCTCACGCCTGTAATCCCAGCACTTTGGGAGGCCAAGGCGGGTGGATCACTTAAAGTCGGGAGTTCGAGACCAGCCTGGCCAACATGGCAAAACCCTGTCTCTACTAAAAATACAAAAATTAACTGAGTGTGGTGGCATACACCTGTAGTCTCAGATTCTTGGGAGGCTGAGGTGGGAGAACTGCTTGAATCTGGGAGGCAGAGGCTGTAGTGAGCTGAGATCATGCCACTGCATTTCAGCATAACAGAGCAACTCTGTCGCAAAAAAAAAAAAAACGAAACAAAAACCCAAACAATAACAACAAAAAAACACCAAATGGTTGACGGAAACTGGGATCCCCTGTGTCCCAGAGGCTTATGAGAAGTGGGGGTTTTTAACTTCTAGGCGCTGATGGGAGTTGTCATCTTCTTGCGTCACAGAAGGTAGCTTGGACTGTTGCACCTTGCAATCATTAATGCCTGAAATTAATTCAAATTTTAGGTTCTTCATCCCAGAGGGAAACAGAGGCTTGGCTTCCTAGGGGCTAATAGGAGTAGGGGTATCTTTACTTCCCAGGCTCCTATAAGAATTGGCGTCTTTGTCCTTCAGGCGCTAATAGAGTTGCCTTATCTCCTGAAACCATTAGGAGTCAGAGTGTTGATTCCCCTCCAAAGTTGGCATGGGAGGCTCTGCTGCCCAGGGCTAATGGGACTTGAGTTTGGTTTCCTAGAGGCTGGGGGAAACTGGAGTCACTTCCTCCCAGGGAGTGATGGGAATTGGAGTCTCTTTCTCCCAGGGAGCCATGGGAATTTGGTCTCTTCCTCCCAAGGATAATGGGAATTGGAGTTCTCTGCCTCCAGGGGCCAACGGAAGTGGGAGGCCAGGCCCTCTGGTCATCCACATGCCCCTTCCAGCCCTCTGCCCCCTCTATATCCTTCAGGTACCTGGTTCTGGAGCATGTCTCAGGGGGTGAGCTATTCGACTACCTGGTAAAGAAGGGGAGACTGACTCCCAAGGAGGCCCGGAAGTTCTTCCGCCAGATTGTGTCTGCGCTGGACTTCTGCCACAGCTACTCCATCTGGTGAGCTGGCAGCTTGAGGGCGAGGCGGGACTGGGGGCTGCCCAGGGGACATGGCCTTGGGGGCATGTGGAAGTCTGAGCAAAAGCCATGTGGTCAGCCCTTAAATCTTTTATCCCATTGAGACATAACTCACAAAACATAAAATTCCTCCTTTTAAAGTGGTTTGTGATATATTTGCAATGGTATACATCTGCTACTATGGACTTTTAGAATTTTAGAACATTTTAGAACATTTTCATCACCCTACACGCATTAAGTAAGCAGTCACTCCCCATTTTCCTCCTGCCTCCAGGCCTTGGCAACCTACTTTCTGTCTGTATGGATTTACCTATTCCAGACACTTCATATAAATGGAATCATACCATGCATGGCCCTTTTCGTCTTGTTTTGTTTTGTTTTTGAGGCAGAGTTTTGCTCTTATCACCCAGCAGGAGTGCAATGGCATGATCTTGGCTCACTGCAACCTCCGCGTCCCAGGTTCAATTGATTCTCCTGTCTCAGCCTCCCCAGTAGCTGGGATTACAGGTGCACGCCACTGCACCTGGCTAATATTGTATTTTTTTAGTAGAGACAGGGTCTCACCATGTTGGCCAGGCTGGTCTTGAACTCCTGACCTCAGGTGATCTGCCCACCTCAGCCTCCCAAACAGCTGGGATTACAGGTGTGAGCCACCACGCCAGGCTGATACATGGCCCCTTGTGACTGGCTTCTGTAACTTAGCAAGTGTCTTCCATTTTCATGCATATTATAGCACTTACCAATACTTTCATTCCTTTTCATGGCTGAATAATATTCCATTGCATGGATAAGCCACATTTGTTTATCCGTTCATCTGTTGATGGACAGTTTGGTTCTTTTCTCTTCTTGGTTATTATGAGTAACATAAATATGAACACTCACGTACAAGTTTTCGTGCATACCAACGTTTTCAGTTCTCTTGGGCACATACCTAGGAGTGGAATTGCTGGGTCATGTGGCAGTCTCTGTTTAGCCTTTTGAGGGACTGCCAGCCTGTTTTCCAAAGTCCTTCACAATTTGATGGTTCTAATCTCTGCCCACCCTCATCAACACCTGTTATTATCTCTCTTTGATTACAGCAATCTTGGTGGATGTGAAGTAGTATCTGATTGGGGTTTTGCTTTGCATTTCTCTAAGGATTTCTGATGCTGGGCATCTTTGTATGTGTTTATTGGTCACTTATAGATTTGGAGAAATATTTATTCAGATTCTTTGCCCTCCCCCCTCCCTTTTTTTTTTTTTTTTTTTTGACTTTCTCTGTTGCCCCGGCTGGAGTGCAATGGCATGATCTCAACTCACTGCAACCTCTGCCTCCTGGGTTCAAGCG
>NW_016107505.1:431734-443565 GCF_001604975.1 Cebus imitator
GCCTCGGCCTCCCAAAGTGCTGGGATTACAGGCTTGAGCCACCGCGCCCGGCGCAACATTTTTATAACTGATAAGGTGCAAAATGAATGCTTTCATCTTTTAGCCTCCCTTATCTGCATATCTCTCCCACTAAGATGTGTTTCGGAGATGGGGTGAGGATCAGGGTGAAGGGGCTCAGACCTGGGGTAAAGGTTGATGATAAAAAGGCCGCCTATTTAAATTTTCAGGTTTTGGGTTTTTTAAAAACATTTTTTGAGACAGAGTTTCGCTGTCACTCAGGCTGGAGTGCAATGGCACAATCTTGGTTCACTGCAACCTTCACCTCCTGGATTCAAGCAATCCTCCTGTTTCAATCTCCCAAGTAGCTGGGATTACAGGTAGCCACCACCATGCCTGGCTAATTGTTGTATTTTTAGTAGAGACGGGGTTTCATCATGTTGGCCAGGCTGGTCTCAAACTCCTGACCGCAGGTAATTCGCCCGCCTCTGCCTCCTGAGGTGCTGGATGACAGGCTTGAGCCACAGCACCTAGCCCTGTTTAAATTTTGACACCTTCCTATTGACAAGACTGTCAAAACCCTGATATTAAAACCCTGGCCTCTAGGGGGAGATGTTCAACATATTTAACAAATATGACCCAGTTAATGGCCAGGCAAATGGAAACTGCAGAATCCTACACTCCCTCTCGCCCCAGACATCAACCGTTAAATCTTGAGGAGTTTGGTTCAGCGGTGGGAAGGTCCGAAGAGAGGGACCAAGGATTTTAAGAACCAGCTTCGTATCAGCTTTACCTCAAAATATCTTGCTTTGTACATATTCAAATAGTTATGGATAAACAAATATGACGTCTGGGATCTCCTATAAATGAATGTGGGCGAGGGGGGGAGTACGTAAGGGACGTAAATGAGGTAAGACTGGACCTAAGTTGACAGTGGATGAAGCTGGGAGGTGGGTAAGTCAGGCTTCCTCATACTTTCTCTCCAGTTTTGGGCACATCTGTGATTGTGTGTTATAAAAAGTTTCCAAAGCCAGACGTTATGATGCACACCTGTGGTAGCAGCTTCTCAGGAGGCTGAGGCCAGAGGATCACTTGTGCTGGGGAGGTCGTGGCTGCAGTGAGCTATGATCGTGCCACCGCACTCCAGGCTGGGCAACAGAGTGGGACCCCACCTCTAAAAATACGCTTGATCTTAGCCAAAAGGCGGAGAAGTGATGCCCATTTCTAAAATTAAAAAATAAAAAAGGCTGGGAGCGGTGGCTCACGCATATAATCCCAGAACTTTGGGAGGCTGAGGCAGGGCAGATCACCCGAGGTCAGGAGTCTGAGACCAGCCTGGCCAACATGGTAAAAACCCCGTCTCTACTAAAAATACAAAAATTAGCCAGGTGTGGTGGCGCATGCCTGCAATCCCAGCTACTTGGGAGGCTGAGGCAAGATAATCGCTTGAACCCGGGAGGCGGAGGTTGCAGTGAGCTGAAATCATGCCACTGCACTCCAACCTGGGCGACAGTGCAAGACTCCATCTCAAAATAAATAAGGCCAGATGTGGTGGCTACTCCGGAGACTGAGGCAGGAGAATCATTTGAATCCAGGAGGCGGAGGCTGAAGTGAGCTGAGATGGTGTTTGCACTCCAGCCTGAGCAACAGAGCGAGACTGTCTCAAAAATAAAATAAAATAAATTAAAAAGAAAATTTAAAAACAGACCAAAATAAATGAATGATAATTAATGGTCTCTCACCCCCTGAAAAACCAAAAAGTATGCAGAAGTGTTCCACTGTGAGAGCCAGTGAGTGGGGCCTGGGCCTCCTGGGAGGAAGGAAGAGGCCTGAGCCCCACCTGGCTGTCTCAGCCACAGAGACCTAAAGCCCGAGAACCTGCTTTTGGATGAGAAAAACAACATCCGCATTGCAGACTTCGGCATGGCGTCCCTGCAGGTGGGGGACAGCCTCCTGGAGACCAGCTGCGGGTGAGTGGGGGCCGGGCTTCCAAGGCCCTGGGCAGGGGCGTAGAAGCCGGCTGGAGGCTCACATCAGCTCTCTCCCTCAGGTCCCCCCATTATGCGTGTCCAGAAGTGATTAAGGTGAGTGAGGGGCGCGTGATAGGGAGAGGGGTGGCGGTGGCAGTGAGGACGATGGAGTCACAACTGGCCTTCCCTTCCAGGGGGAGAAGTATGACGGGCGCCGGGCAGACATGTGGAGCTGTGGAGTCATCCTCTTCGCCCTGCTCGTGGTAAGGCGCCCTCACCTGTCCTGCCATTTCTAGACCAATCCCACCTGCTGGGAGCATAGGACAGTACATTCCATCTTCACTGGGGGTCACCTCCCACATTTATTTATGTATTTATTTATTATTTTTAATTTTTTTATTTATTAAAATTTTTTTTTGAGACAGTGTCTCACCCTGTCACCCAGGCTGGAGTGCAGTGGCACAATCTCAGCTCACTGCAACCTCCCGGGTTCGAGCGATTCTCCTGCCTCAGCCTCCCAAGTAGCTGGGATTACAGGTGCCCACCACCACACCCAGCTAATTTTTGTATTTTTAGTAGAGACTGGGTTTCACCATGTTAAGCAGGTTGGTTTCGAGCTCCTGGCCTCAAGTGATCCAACCGCTTCAGCCTCCCAGAATGCTGGAATTACAACTGTGAGCTACCGTGCCCAGCAGCTCATTATTATTTTTATTTGTTTTTACGGTTTTGAGACAGGGTCTCGTTCTGTTGCCCAGGCTGGAGTGCAGTGGCACCATCGCAGCTCACGTCGCAGCCCCCCAGTGATCTGCCTGCCTCAGCCTCCCAAAGTGCTGGGATTATAGGCATGAGCCACCGCGCCTGGCCAGAAGCAGTGTTTTATGCCAGGCACTGTTCCAAGCATGCTGTTTCACATAATTCTCTCAGCAGTCGCAGAGGGGAAGTGACGGGCCCGTGGGCACACAGCTGATAAGCGGCAGGCCTGGGGTCAGTCCTTGGTCTCTTAACCACCAGGCTACATGACGGACAGTAGGGGCAATGAGGTCAGCTCCGAGCTGCCTTCCTGGGGCTCAGCGCTCCATGGGGAGAACAGCCAAGGTGCTCTGGAGACCAGCTAAAAACATTCGTAACTCAGCCGTTCTTCACTTGGTGGCTAAAAGCCCAGGGCCGGTCATGGTGGCTCATGCCTGTAATCCTAGAACTTTGGGAGGCTGAGGTGGGCGGATCACGAGGTCAGGAGTTCAAGACCAGACTGGCCAATATGGGGAAATCCTGTCTCTACTAAAAATATAAAAATTAGCCAGGCATGGTGGCACGCACCTGTAGTCCCAGCTACTTGGGAGGCTGAGGCAGAAGAATTACTTGAACCCGGGAGGCGGAGGTTGCAGTGAGCCGAGATCATGCCACTGCACTCTAACATGGGCAACAGAGTGAGACTCCGTCTCAAAAAATAAATCAATAAAGGCTGCATGCGGTGGCTCACGCCTGTAATCCCAGCACTCTGGGAGGCCGAGGTGGGCGGATCACCTGAGGTCGGGAATTCAAGACCAGCCTGACCAACATGAAGAAACCTCATATCTACTAAAAATACAAAATTAGGCAGGCGTGGTGGCAGGCACCTGTAATCCCAGCTGCTTAGTAGGCTTCTCTCAGCTTCCCTCAGTGTCCTTACCTGCACCATGGAAGTAAACATAGTACCTATCATTGTAAGTGTTTTATTTATTTATTTATTTATTTTTTATTTTGAGATGGAGTTTCGCTCTTCTTGTCCAAGCTGGAGTGCAGTGGCGCAATCGTGGCTCACTGCAAACTCCGCTTCCCAAGTGCAAGTGATTCTCCTGCCTCAGCCTCCAGAGTAGCTGGGATTACAGGCGCACACCACCATGCCCAGCTAATTTTTTGTATTTTTAGTAGAGATGGGATTTCACTATGTTGATCAGGCTAGTCTTGATCTCCTAACCTCAAGTGATCTGCCTGCCTGGGCCTCCCAAGGTGCTGTGATGCTGGAATTACCGGCGTGAGCCACTGCACCCAGCTGATTTCGCTGTTTAAAAATGACCAGGAAGCCAAGTGCTTCTGAAGTGCCATTTAGCATTCCTGAACGCGGGAGGCTGTGATGTCCCTTATGGAGAAAACCCCTGTGATGGGTATGCTTTGTTCAGGAATGACTTGTAGTGCAGCTGGCCGTGAGTTCAGTGTCAATGACACAGTATATGGGAAAGGCGTCTTTAAACAGAAACACGTACAAACAAGGTTATGTAATGACTGGTTGACAAAAATGTGACCAGAGGGTTGAAGGAACCTAACTATATTTCCTCCAGTAGCCGTGACTAACAATGTTCACTAGTCGAGAGTTTGCGGCGGCTTTATAGAACAGAACTCTCGAGAATAACAAGAATCAACTGTGTTCTCGTTGTTGTTGTTATAATTTATTTTTTGAGATGGAGTGTTGCTCTGCTCTGTCAACCAGGCTGGAGTGCAGTGGCGCAATCTCTGCTCACTGCAACCTCCACCTCCCAGGTTCAAGCAATTCTCCTGCCTCAGCCCCCCGAGTAGCTGGGATTATAAGTGACCACGATCATGCCTGGCTAATTTTTGTATTTTTAGTAGTGACGGGGTTTCTCCATGTTGGCCAGGCTGGTCTCAAACTCCTCATTTCAAGTGATCCTTCCCACTTCACCTCCCAAAGTGCTGGGATTACAGGTGTGAGTCATCGTGAGCAGCCTGTTGTAATGTTTAATCCATTGCATACCCTTCCTGGGAGGATCATTATGTCCATTTAACAGAGAAAAGGAAACTGAGGTTCCATGCTAGAGCATCAGGCAACCAGAAGTCAAGCCCAGGGTTCTATACTCCAGGATCAGCATTCAGAGGTGCTTCTCTGCATCTCCCTATTCTCCATCCGCAGGCCTCAGATACCAGGGGCCACCAGGAGCTTGCCACACCCAGAAAAGCCCTCAAAGGCTCACAGCGTCACCTCCCATGAGTCTCTCCAATGCCAACTCCTCCATGGTTGGTCACCTTACCTCCCCCTCCAACCTTTGCCCTGCTGATTGGAAGCATTCCCTCGGTCTCATATGCTATGTTCATTTGTTTGTTACCTATCCCCTCTGGAATGCAACTTCTCTGCTCATTCCACCTCTGCTTATTAATTGAGCATCAAGTGTGTGTCAGGCAGTGTCCTAGGCCAAGCTCCAGGCAGGCGGGGATGTGATTTTGTTCCCTGCCTCATTGCTAGTGGCTACATCAGAATGCAGGATGCAGTACGGGTGTGATCAATGGTTGAATGCATCACGTAGCCAGTGTGTAACAGCCCCGACTGTGGACCCAGCACTGTAATGTATTAGGTCAGGTCATTCTGATGCAGTCTGTGAGGTGGGTGCTCTGATGACCCATTGCCAAGCAGTGACTTGCCTGAGGTCATGCTGGTATAAACTCCACAATAAGGGTTCAAAGCAAAGAAGGGGGCCGGGCGCACTGGCTCATGCCTGTAATCCCAGCACCTGGGAGGCCAAGGCAGGTGGATAATTTGAGGCTGGGCGTTCAAGACCAGCCTGGCCAACATGGCGAAACCCGGTCTCTGATAAAAATACAAAAATTAGGCCAGGTGCAGTGGCTCATGCTTGTAATCCCAGCACTTTGGGAGACCAAGGTGGGCAGATCACGAGGTCAGGAGTTTGAGACCACCCTGGCCAACATGGTAAAACCCGGTCTCTACTACAAATACAAAAATTAGTCAGGTGTGGTGGTGCGTGCCTGTAATCCCAGCTACTTGGGAGGCTGAGGTAGGAGAATCACTTGAACCTGGGAGGCAGAGGTTGCAGTGAGCCAAGATTGCCCCATTGCACTCCAGCCTGGGCAACAAAAGTGCAACTCTATTTCAAAAAAGAAAGAAAAGTGTCAGCAGGGCCCTGCTTCCTCTGGAGGTTCTAGGGAAGGATGCCTAGGAAGGATGTTCTAGGTCCTTGCCTCTTCTAGCGTCTGGTGTCCTTGGTGCTCCTTCAGTTGCAGCTGCATCACTCCCATCTCTGCTTCTATAAAAATACAAAATTGAGGGGCCGGGAGAGAACAGTCCATCATCACATGACTGTTCTCTCTGTGTCTCTGCGCCCTCCTCTCCTCTTATAAGGACACCAGTCATTGATTTAGGGCTCAGCTGCATTCAGGTCTCTGCTCCCGTTGTACCTCCTGGGATAAGCCTCGCTCAGTTGCTGTCATTGTATAGCTATTTGTTTGGAGCTGTGCAAAGGGAGAGGCCTGTTTTGTTCACTGCTGGATCCCTGACCCGTAACGGATGCTCACCTTTTGTTGAATGAGTGACAACCCTTGGAAAACTGCAGTAGGGGGAAAGCTGTCTAAAAGACACAACCTCCACCCTGCAATTCTAGCCTCCTAAGCGGAGCTCCAGGCTGCTACTTGCTAGGGGCCTTGGGCAAATTGCTGAGCCTCTCTGTGCCTCAGTTTCCCTGCCGGTAAGGTGGAGATCACCGTAGTTCCCCACCTTCAGTGCTCGTGGTGAGGGTGAAATGTGCTAATGAGGGGTCCTTGTTATCTCGTGCCCAGGGGGCTCTGCCCTTTGATGACGACAACCTCCGCCAGCTGCTGGAGAAGGTGAAACGGGGCGTCTTCCACATGCCCCACTTCATTCCTCCAGACTGCCAGAGCCTCCTGAGGGGCATGATCGAAGTGGAACCCGAAAAAAGGCTCAGTGTGAGTTGGGGGGACCGGCGGAGGGGAGAACAGTAGGCGATGAAGACAGAAGCCCCACAAAAGTCATGGGGATGGGTTTTCAGAACCTACCCGTCATTCCTAGGGGTGACTGGGGTCTCCAGCTGAGCCTCAACCCAAGGTCCAACAAAGCTGCCGCTCCAAACTGGGGAGGGGTCCACGCAAGAATGAAGCGGGCGCCCCAGCGGGAGGGCGCATGCGTATGGAAACTAACAGGATGCCACTGCGCATGCGGCAAAGGACTGCGGCGGGTCCTGGATGCGGAGGGCGATGCACTCAGTCGCCACTAGAGGGCGACGTGATAGGTCATCCTGCCGCTGGTGGGGTGGGCGGAGAGATGATCAGGGACCCCAAAACCACCAACTTTCATTGCGCACCTGCATATGCATACAACCTCACTTCTGCTTCTCTACGACTCACCACCCTCACAGCTGGAGCAAATTCAGAAACATCCTTGGTACCTGTGAGTATGGGGTAACTGGACTCTTGGGTCCCTGGCGGAAGCAGGGGTGGGGACCAGAGCAGTAGAGGCAGCTGGGGGAGTGGGATGCCAGGGTTACTGAGTGGCAAGGGGCTAGGGACTCGGACTTATGGGTCCTGGGGGAAGAGTACATAGCTGGAGAAGGAGTCTAGGGGTCAGAGAGAGGAGGGGCTAAGTTAGGAGTCCAGATCTCCGGGAAGAAGGGGCTGGGGGCCAGACTTCTGGGTCTGAAGAAGGAGGGGGTGGGGGCCTGCATCCCTGGGTCTGAGTGAGGAGGGGCTGAGGGTCTGGACTCTTTCAGATGGGAGGCAGTGTCTGGGGGTCTGGATTCCTGGGTATGAGAGAGAAGGGCTGGGGCCTGGACTCAGATTTCTAAGCCTGAAGGCTGTTGTCCAGGACCCTTGAGTCTAAGATAAAGAATGCTGAATCTTGGAAGCCTGGTTCCCAGTGATGTTTCTCCACTTCCCCAGAGGCGGCAAACACGAGCCAGACCCGTGCCTGGAGCCAGCTCCAGGCCGCCGGGTAGCCATGCGGAGCCTGCCATCCAATGGAGAGCTGGACCCCGACGTCCTAGAGAGCATGGCGTCACTGGGCTGCTTCAGGGACCGCGAGAGGCTGCATCGCGAGCTGCGCAGTGAGGAGTAAGACCCCAAGACCCCTGCACCCATGTACCCACGTGGGGCGAGCTGCGCCGGCTCCCTGCAGAGCTCTGGGCGTGGCACCTTGGCCTCTCTACGGGGCGTGGTTTGAAGCTCCCGCCTGGGAGTGATGGAACCCGCGGGGAAAACGGCCCAGAAACGCGCAACACGGCTGAGATGTACCCTAAAGCAGGAAACTGACCATACTGATACCTAGAAAAGTGGAATCATGAGCTGAAATACTGGGAACGGAGGAGACCTCCTCTGGGCACTGATTTCTGACCTCAGCCCTCTTTTACCTCCTTCTACCTTTCCCACCTTCTGTCTTAGGGAGAACCAAGAAAAGATGATATATTACCTGCTTTTGGATCGAAAGGAGCGGTATCCCAGCTGTGAAGACCAGGACCTGCCTCCCCGGAATGATGTTGGTGAGAAGAAAGCAGGGCTGGGGGTCCAGTCACCTGGTATCAAGAAGGAAAGAGGCTGGGCGCCCAGACCCCAGATTCCCAAGGAAAGAAGGGGCTGCAGGCTCCGAGCCTCCAGGTTTAGAGTGCTTGACTTACTCTTTGACATTTATGGAAACCCCTCTCCACCTAGGGCTGTTTCCCCGTCTGTGCAGTTTCCAAGGCAGTTGTAAGTGTGCACAGCTGGGTGAAACCATTTCTTGATTGGGCTGAAACTGTCCTCCCTCAGACCCACCCCGAAAGCGTGTGGATTCCCCCATGCTGAGCCGTCACGGGAAGCGGCGTCCAGAGCGGAAGTCCATGGAAGTCCTGAGCATCACGGATGCTGGGGGTGGTGGCTCCCCTGTACCCACCCGACGGGCCTTGGAGATGGCCCAGCACAGCCAGAGGTGGGAGCCCCTGTCCCTCCAGGAGGATCCCCAGTCCCTGGGTCTAGGAGTTCAAGAATCTAGCCCCAGCTCTACTTCAAATGTGCTGTGCCCTTGGGACAATTCACCTCCCCTCTCTGGGCCTCATTTCCTCACCTGGAAAGACTGTAGAAGTGAGGAAACATCTGTGGGTTCTGAAATCCTCCCATCTGATTTTTTTTTTTTTTTAATCTATCCTGGAAACAGATCCCGTAGCGTCAGTGGAGCCTCCACGGGTCTGTCCTCCAGCCCTCTAAGCAGCCCAAGGGTAAGGCAGGGTCCCCAGTGGGATTTAAGAAGGGGAAAGGGGTGGAGACATGGAGCAAAGATTGAGTAGCAGAAACAATTCCTATGCAATCTTGAGACTTGCTTCCTTGTCCCTGGAAGGCCAAAGACCCAAGGCCTCCAAAGTATTTTGGTCCATTGGCCATTTCTACCTCCTTAGGATTGCATGCCTGAAGGGTTCATTTACTGATTTTACAAAGGTTAGTTGAGTGCCTGCTGTGTACTAGCCTCTGCACAGGCTGGGTTTTCAGCCAAGAACGTGATAGAAAGTCTTTGCCATCCTTCATTGGGGCCTGGGAAGGATAATTGGACTACAAGTTCCAGTGTGCACCGGGCCAGCCTCCGTGTGTGTGCGCGAGTGGGGCTCCTAGGGCCTCCTGGGAGTTGTAGTCCGCTCGCTCATCTAGGTCTCCACTTCTCTGCAGAGTCCGGTCTTTTCTTTCTCACCGGAGCCCGGGGCTGGAGATGAGGCCAGAGGTGGGGGCTCCCCGACTTCCAAAACGCAGACGCTGCCTTCTCGGGGCCCCAGGGGTGGGGGTGCCGGGGAGCAGCCCCCGCCCCCCAGCGCCCGCTCCACACCCCTGCCCGGTCCTCCAGGCTCCCCGCGCTCCTCCGGCGGGACCCCCTTGCACTCACCTCTGCACACGCCCCGGGCCAGTCCCACCGGGACCCCGGGGACAACACCACCCCCCAGCCCCGGCGGTGGCGTCGGGGGAGCCGCCTGGAGGAGTCGTCTCAACTCCATCCGAAACAGCTTCTTGGGCTCCCCTCGCTTTCACCGGCGCAAGATGCAGGGTATGGGGGCACGAACTGCTGAGTCGTAATGTGGAGAGAGGGCTAGGGACCGAAAATCTGGTCCCAGGGATGTCCCTCTGGCGTGTCTAGAGAGAGAGGAACTGGGGACCTGGATTCCCCGGTTCTAGAGAAGAGAGGGTTTGTAGCAGACGTGCCCCTGTTGGGGAGAGAGGTGGGGCCTCTAGCTCTGGAGTAGGACACTGAAAGGCACGCCCCCCGGGGCTCTGGATCACCTCCCATTGGCCTGTGGTTTGTGAGCCCCGCCCAGGGGGCATGGCTTGGCCGAGGCTGCACCCAGGCTCTGGACCCCCTGGGAGGAGGCCAGTGTAGACCTATGTGCTGGCAACTGCGACGATGGACAGGTATTGACCACGTTCTCTGCCTCCCCCCTACCAGTCCCTACCGCTGAGGAGATGTCCAGCTTGACGCCAGAGTCCTCCCCAGAGTAAGTCTAACGGGAGGGAAAAGTGGGGATGGAGAGGGTACCCTTGGCGCCTTCCTAACCCTCTCCAACCATCCCTCCCACTTAGGCTGGCAAAACGCTCCTGGTTCGGGAACTTCATCTCCCTGGACAAAGAAGAACAAATATTCCTCGTGCTAAAGGACAAACCTCTTAGCAGCATCAAAGCAGACATTGTCCATGCCTTTCTGTCGGTGAGGGGCCTGGGTCCCTGTTGATCACGGCCGCCACAAAACTGCAAGTCCCGGCAGCTTCTGGGACTAACCACTTTAGCACAGGCCTGGCTTCCTCCTGGGTCTCACGGGCTTTCGTTTTATGGCCAGAGTTGGGTAGAGGTCAGTGGGCAGGAAAGATTTATTGTGGCCAGAGGCCTGGAAGTGGTGAGATAGGATCCTGAATTGCCACTTCCCAGGTAATAGTGTCCCTGAGGATGGGTGAGTTCCCATTCCCCTACTGCAAGGTTTTAAATTAGCAGAAGAAACTTCCCAGGCAATTTTAAGGCTGCCCCATTGCTGGTCTGTGGTTTTTTGCTTGGGGACCGATGGGACTTAGACTTTCTGTAACAGATATGGCTATGAGTGGCATTTGTAAAAGGAGGAAGCAGTGTTTCACGTGGTCTTGGAGGCTGAGGCTGTCACCCAGACATCAGAGCCACGTTTCGATTTAGTTGTCTGACCATTCCTCCATTAATCGCTGATAGGACAGAGAAAGCTACAAGTCCTTGCAGGCAAAGGGGTCTCCCAGTGTGTTTTCTGCCCGTCTTTCCCTCCAGTGGCTCATGGGACTTGTAGTTCCTCAGCCAGACCTGGTTGTGGGGCTGGGTATCCATTCCCAGGGCTCACCTCTTCCTGTGTTCTCACCTCGCTCAGATCCCCAGCCTGAGTCACAGTGTGCTGTCACAGACCAGCTTCAGGGCCGAGTACAAGGCCAGTGGCGGCCCCTCCGTCTTCCAGAAGCCTGTCCGCTTCCAGGTGGACATCAGCTCCTCCGAGGGGCCAGAGCCCTCCCCGAGACGGGACGGCAGTGGAGGTGGCGGCATCTACTCCGTCACCTTCACTCTTATCTCCGGTGAGTCTCTTGGCTAGACTGCCCTCCGCCCAGTGCTGGGACTGTTTACGACAGCTGAGATAGCGTAGGGGCCCAGGAGGGGAGCAGCAGGAGGAGGAAATGGTGTTCAGCTGGTGCTGACTCCCTGCGATCCTCCTCCCCACACAGAACCCCCACAACCCATCCTCTATTTCCCCATTCTCTCTTCAGTATTTCCCCAGGCATTTACGGTGAAAATAATGAATGCATTATCTCCTTGAAGCTTCCAAGCAGCCTCTGAGGTGTTACTAATCACCCATTTTACAGAGGAGAAAACTGAGTCATAGGGAGGTCAGTGGACTTGGCCAGAGTCACAGAATACACTGTGGCTGAGGGCAGCACCACCCAGGCCTCTCAACCTCAGAGGAGAGAACCCAACTCTTCCTATTACTTTAAGATGGTAGATCCAGGGCCGGGCGCGGTGGCTCAAGCCTGTAATCCCAGCACTTTGGGAGGCCGAGGCAGGTGGATCACGAGGTCAAGAGATCGAGACCATCCTGGTCAACATGGTGAAACCCCGTCT
>NW_016107505.1:443681-451502 GCF_001604975.1 Cebus imitator
CAGGAGAATTGCCTGAACCCAGGAGGCGGAGGTTGCGGTGAGCCGAGATCGCGCCATTGCACTCCAGCCTGGGTAACAAGAGCAAAACTCCATCTCAAAAAAAAAAAAAAAAAAGATGGTAGATCCAAAGGGCAAAGACACAGCACTGCTGTCTAATCAGTCTGCCCGGAGTAGACATCGCCAATTGATGGCAGTGCTTGTTCCTGCTAACAGCCTCAGGAACTTTAACTCCAGGCAGCCATGACCAATTGAGACTTGGCACAAGAAAGGAAAACCACCGAAATGCCTTACTGCCAATTCTACTTTCTGCTTAGTTCCTCAGTCCTGATAGTGAGAGTTTGAATAAGGAGGGACAGCTCAGATCTCTCTGTCATCAATATTAACATGTCACAGGTGGTAGAGGGGCTTGCCCCAAGGATTTCTAAACCAGGCAGCTGTGGAACTTTGAGTGTTCCACCTCCAAAACCAGTTATGACTCTTATTTTTCTGTTCCCCTTAAAGTCTAATATACAGGCTGGGCACGGTGGCTCACGCATGTAATCCTAGCACTTTGGGAGGCAGAGGCCAGTGGATCACCTGAGGTCAGGAGTTCGAGACTAGCCTGGCCACATGGCAAAACTGGAAAACAAAGTTTTCCTCTGTTGCCCAGGCTAGAGTGCAGTGGCACAATCTGGGCTCACTGCAACCTCCTCCTCCTGGGTTCAAGAGATTCTTCTGTCTCAGCTTCCTCAGTAGCTGGGATCACAGGCATGCGCCACCATGCCCAGCTAATTTTTGTATTTTTAGTAGAAACAGGGTTTTGCCATGTTGGCCAGGCTGGTCTCGAACTCCTAACTTCAAGTGATCTGCCTGCCTTGGCCTCCCAAAGTGCTGAGATTACAGGCTGGAGCCATCGTGCTCGGCACCAACTTTCTTACATTTCTGGTCCTTCATGGGGTCAACTAGAAACTAACAACAGGCAATAGTATCTATTTAAATAGAAATCAACACCTGTTATTTGAAGTTGAAGGTATGTGAGTCTGACCGTGTTTTTTTAAATAGCAGCACAGACCCATTTGCAAACCGTGGATTCATGTGGCCACGGCGGATCAGGGGAGGTGGAGACGTGGAGGAGGAGAGCTGTTTGCTGGGTGGAGGGACTGGGTTCTGCGGGCTGGGAGGCCTTCCCGTTCCTGGACCCCCAGTCAGTGTTTTTCTGCCTACCTGTCCCTCCAGGTCCCAGCCGTCGGTTCAAGCGAGTGGTTGAGACCATCCAGGCACAGCTACTGAGCACTCATGACCAGCCCTCCGTGCAGGCCCTGGCAGGTGGGTGGTGGGGGCCGTGGGTGGTGGGGAGAGGTCCAGCGTGAGCAGGTGCTCTGGGGGTTGGTTTGCAGAGGAGGCCCAGCTGATGGGCTCTTTCACCATTGTGTTAGCTGAGATCTCATCAGCAGAGTTGTGAGCAGGTTCCCCGAGAGGCTGGGGGCTGAGGAGGGTCTCCCTAGCAACCTGAGGACTGGCTTCCAGGGGTCCCTAAGAGGATGACAGGCTCTGTGTTGGGCGTCATGGAACATTCTGCCGGCAGAGGTTCTGGACCTCTGTCCAGGAGGAGGGTGACCCACTGTCCTGGTTTGTTTGGGACTGAAGGGTGTTTCTGGGATGCAAGGCTTTGAGTCTAAACCCAGGACAAATGGGTCACCCTTTTCACAGGTCTCAGACTTCACCTCACCCTGGGGCTAGGGCCTAATGGTCCGTACCCATCAGAGTTCTGAGCTGAGTTCATGGGAATGTGCAAGATCTTGCTGTGGGGAATCAGGCCGCGGGTTCACCAGTCCTGGTCATCAAAGAGTCGAATTCTCTAGCCATCAGGGAACAGCAGAGGCCAGGCCTCGGTGGGGTTTGCTGCAAAGATCTCTTAGTTCATTCAGGTTGCTGTAAGAAAATACCATACACTGGGTAACTTACAAACAACAGAAATTTATTGCTGACAATTCTGGAGGCCGGGAAGTCCAGCCACCGGCAGGTTTGGTATCAGATGAGAGCTGCTTTCTGGGTCACACACAGCACGTTTGTGCTGTGTCTTCACACGGCAGAAGGGGCAAGGGAA
Source organism: Cebus imitator (assembly GCF_001604975.1). NCBI lineage: Eukaryota > Metazoa > Chordata > Mammalia > Primates > Cebidae > Cebus > Cebus imitator. The sequence continues at coordinate 445,768 of NW_016107505.1, forward strand.
CTCTCCGGGGCATCTTTCCTAAGGACTCTAATCCCATTCATGAAGGCCTCACCCTCATGACCTAATCACCTCCCAAAGACCTGACTTCCTGATGCCATCACCTCGGGGTTGGGTTTCAGCACGTGAATTTGGGAGGATGCAGCATTCAGTCCACACCATAAGGTATGCCTGCCCGAGCAACCAGAGGTAGCCAGAATTCTGGAGGGAAGAGAGCGCCTGCCCTGGAAATCAGCCCTCATTCCTGAGACATGGCAGTCCCTCCCCTAGGAACCAGGTCCCAGGGGACGCAGTGAACCAAGGTACCGGACTCCATTGCAGGGCATGTGGACAGCCATCTGCTCTGGGGGAGTCAGGCAGCATCCTCACAGGACCCAGGCCCCTTTCCAGACCCCTGGGTTGAAAGGAAACAGGGCCCAGTGTTGGGCAGGAACCAGGGCAGCCTTGGCCTTGTCACCAGAAACCCTGAGTCCCAGGGTCAGGTCTTTGCTCTGGAGCCGTGGTTCTCAACGAGGGGAGCTGGTTTCGCCCGTGTTTGTTTCCTATGGCCGCCATCCACAAATGACACAGCCTTGGTGTCTGAAACAACACAAGTGACTTTCCTTTTTTTTTGAGTTGGAGTCTCGCACTGTCACTCAGGTTGCTGCAACCTCCGCCTCCTGGGTTCAAGCGATTCTCCTGCCTCAGCCTCTCAAGTGGCTGGGATTACAGGTGCCTGCCACCACACTTAGCTAATTTATTATGTTTTTAGTTGAGACGAGATTTCGCTATGTTGGCCAGACTGGTCTTGAACTCCTGACCTCGTGATCTGCTTTCCTCAGCCTCCCAAAGTGCTGGGATTACAGGTGTGAGCAACCTCACCCAGCTTTTTTTTTCAGATGAAGTCTTGCGCTGTCACCCAGGCTGGAGTGCAGTGGCGCAATCTTGGTTCAAGATTCTCTTGAACACCTCCTGGGTTCAAGCAATTCTCCTGCCTCAGCCTCCCGAGTAGCTGGGATAGGCGTCCGACACCATGCCCAGCTAGTAGAGACGGGGTTTCGCTATGTTGGCCAGGCTGATCTTGAACTCCTGACCTTGTGAACCTCCCTCCTTGGCCTCCCCAAGTGCTGAGATCACAGGCCACAGCGCCCAACCGCAAGTGACTATTATGCAGTCCTGGAGGTCAGAAGTCCCCCAGTCTCCCTGGGCTAACATCGGGGTGCCTGGAGGGCTGCATTCCTGCCCAGAGGCTCTTCGGACAGTCTGTTTCCCTGCGTTTCCCGGTTCCTAGACACTGCCGCACGCCTTTGGTTAGGGTCCTTCCTCCATCTTCAAAGCCAGTGACGCTATATATCCCTCTGACCAACCTTAGCTGGGAAAAGGTGACTCAGTGGGACCCACACAGATGCTCCAAGATAATCTCCCACCTCAAAGTTTTTAACCTTCCCCACAGCACAGGGTGGCTTCTGCCCTGTCAGGGACATCGTCACGAGTTCTCAGCATCTGCATGTGGACATCCTTGGAGGGGCCGTCGCTCAACCTAGCACAGCCCCTGGGAGACACTTAGCAGCGTCTGGAGACATTTTTGCTCGTTTCAACTGGGGAGAGCAGGGGGATGCCAGTGGCGTCTTGTGGGTAGAAGCCAGGGATGCTGCCAACATCCCACAATTCACACAACAGCCCCCCACGACAGCTGGGTCCCAAATGGCAGTCATGCTGAGGTGGAGAAACAGGGTTTTCTGGTTGCTAGGGGCAACCGGAAAGCAAATTAGATCCCCTGGATCCCGTTGCCAAGGAAAGCTGGACTTAACAACCCGGGGTCCCAAAAGGGGCACACCCTCAAAGATGTAGGGCTAACAGGCATCCCGGGGGCTCAGCCACCTGTCTCATAAAGGAGAATGGAGTGGGGGGCCAGGCCTCCGAGTCATATTGGTTGCTATGACAAGCCCCCAGTTTCTCTTTTTGTTTGAGATGGAGTCTCCCTGTATCACCCAGGCTGGAGTGCAATAGCACAATCTTAGCTCACTGCAACCTCTGCCTCCCAGGTTCAAGCAATTCTCCTGCCTCAGCCTCCCGAGTAGCTGGGATTACAGGCACCCACCATCATGCCCGGCTAATTTTTGTATTTTTAGTAGAGACAGGATTTCACCATGTTGGCCAGGCTGGTCTTGAACTCCTGACCTCAAGTGATCCGCCTACCTCAGCCTCCCAAAGTGCTGGGATGACAGGCATGAGACACTGCAGCCAGCCCCCTCAGTTTCTCTTTATTTTTATTTTTTATTTTTGAAGACTCAGTGATGTCAATCAGTTTCTCTTGAGAGAGAAACGAGGTCTCTGCCAGGGAACCTCAGGTCATTCTAGGCCCCATGGAAATTGCTAGAGACCATCTGGCAACCAGTGTTTCCACCACAGTCCCCAGGAGGAGGTGGCCTCAGGCCCCACAGAAGGTTGACCTGAGTCAGACTGCCCCAGCGTGAGGGGCCTGAGGTCCCCCACCAGTAGACTCCCTTGAGCCCCGTTCCATAGAACATTTCTCCCTAATACCCAGACTAGGAAGGAGTCGGGGGCCCCTGGCTGTTTCTTAACGAATAGTATCATAGCCAGAATCTGAGGCTCTCCTGAAGTTGGTCCTGGCCCAGGTCTCCTGTGAACTAACCTGGCCCCTTTTCCAAAGCCACAAGAGTTACAGGGGCCTAGGGTGCAGCCCCCATCCTAGGGAAGCCAGGCCCTGTCCCTCGGGGTACGTCCTCTGAGAAACCAAGTCTGGAGGCTTCCAGCAGGTGGTGGAGGGATTAGGCCTTATCGGAGACCTGGAGCCCTGGGGCTACTGAGACCTACTGATAGGAGACTCTGCCCCCATCCCTGGTAATGAGAACCTTAGCCCTGGGCTGTGGAAACCAGGAAAAACCTCTTCCTCCCTCGCAGATGAGAAGAATGGGGCCCAGACCCGGCCTGCCAGTGCCCCACCCCGAAGCCTGCAGCCCCCGCCTGGCCGCCCAGACCCAGAGCTGAGCAGCTCTCCCCGCCGAGGCCCCCCGAAGGACAAGAAGCTCCTGGCCACCAACGGGACCCCTCTGCCCTGACCCCAGGGGGCCAGGGAGGGAGGGGACCCCCCCACCCCCTTCCCTGCCCCCCAACTGTGAATCTGTAAATAAGGCCCAAGGAACATGTCGGGAGGGGGGTGGACGCAAAACCCGGCCTTGCCCTGCAGGGATGGGGCTCCGTGGGCCGTGCCCAAATGGGGGTGGTTCTAGGGGAATGGGGGCGGGGGAGCTGTTTCTATTTTATTTATTAATTTATTATTTTATTTATTGATCAATCTCTCTGCGGGGTGGGGTGGGGGAGGGACGGGAGCTGGTTGGGGTGGCTTAGCAGATCCGGACAGGGCCCTCTGTCCCTGTGTCATCCCCAACCCCCTCTCCCCGGGCCCCTCCTCCCCTGGTCCTCCCCCAACGACCTTCTGTACGGATTTGCTCTCCGGAAGGAATTCTGGTTTCGCGTGATCCTGCCTGCGTCTGTGTCTCTGATTCCGCCGGCGGCAAAAATTACAGTGAGCCGAGATCGCACCATTGCACTCCAGCCTGGGTAACAAGAGCGAAACTCCGTCTCAAAAAAAAAAAAAAAAAAAAAAAAGATAATAATAAAAAATAGCCTTGATCAGGGACAGCTGGCTGGCCTTGGCCTCTCGCTTCCTGGGTGCCCGACTGCAGGGGCAGGGCCCGAAGGCGGGGACAGGGATGCTGGCTGCGACCAGCTGTTCAGAGGCCCTCCGCGCTGGCATGCACGTCCTCCAGCACCGGGTCCATCAGCGGCAGCCCCAGCTGGTTGGAGAGATCCCCATGGCTCATCTTTTGGGGTGCAGGGTGCTGGGATTGGCCCCATATTTGCTGCTTCACTGGTGAGGGCGAGGCCCGGGTCAGGATGCCTGCGACAGTCGGACTGGCAGGGAGATGGGGGAGGCTGGCGGGGGACTGAGGCTGGGCCACGGCTGAACACACAGGGTGCAGCTCTGCAGGGTGGAGAAGTCCACGGCCAAGAGACCGAAGAGCATGAACAGCAGCATGGCCACAACCCACTCACAGGCCGCAGAGACGCCACGCAGCGAGTAGGTGTGGAGGACGAACACTGCCCCAGGGTCAAGGGCCATGCTGCTGCCGTGATGGATGCGGAGCCTGGCCTGGTCTCTGTGCCACCTCAAGCTGGGCTGAGGCCATCTCTGGGTGTCCCATCCTCAGTTCCCACCTTCCTGCATACCTCCTCACCAATGCTAGCCTTGGTCCCCGGTGCTCTCCAGCCCCGTCTCCATCTCAGGGTGCCTGACTATTGCATTCCCGATATCCCAAACGTTTTCATCCCCCTTCTCTGACCCAGGGAAAGCCCTGGTTGCCTCCCTACTTGTCCAGGAGACCCAGCTGCCATCGCTCCTGCCTGCAAACGCGCAGGGTGTCCTAAGCACGCCTCCCTCCTGCTGCCAGCCTCGGACTGTGTTTTGCACCTTTCTCCTGAGCATCCTCCCGACTGCCCATGGCCCGCAGGCCCCTCCTGCTCACTCCCAGTCTCACCTCTTCCCTCTAAAATCTGTTTCTCCTTCTGTGTGTTGCCTCCTCCGTGACAACCCCATCCACTCATGTGCCCCAGCAGACACTCCCCCCAGCCCTACCGGTCACCCCAAATCTTGTCCCATCTGCCTTCCCCGCCTCTCTTCAGCCCTCTCCTCACGTCTTGCGCCTTTCTCTCCTGGTCTGCCCGGTCCCTTCTCTGGTTCTCTCACCTCCCACCAGCTCCTTAACACCTTTTTCTGCTCCGCCAGCCTATGCAGACTCCAGGCTCCAGCCTAGTAAAGACACCTCTTGTTTTCTGGAACCTTTCTCACTGGAGCTGTTCACCTCCTCACCTCTCCTGGACCATTTATTCCATTCATTCAAGGATTTCTGGCCAGGTGCAGTGGCTCACGCCTGTAATCCCAGCACTTTGGGAGGCCGAGGCGGGTGCATCACCTGAGGTCAGGAGTTTGAGACCAGCCTGGCGAATATTGTGAAACCCGTCTCTACTAAAATTATAAAAATTAGCTGGGTGTGGTAGTGCATGCCTGTAATTCTAGCCACTCGGGAGGCAGAGATAGAAGAATTGCTTGAACCTGGGAAGCAGAGGTTGCAGCAAGCTGAGATAGTGCCACTGCACTCCAGGTTGGGCGACAGAGTGAGACTTCATCTCAAAAAAAAAAAGGATTTCTAAGGGGGCTGAAAAGTGGTGGCTCACACCTACAATCCCAGCATGTGGGGAGGCTAAGGTGGGAGAATTGTTTAAGGCTAGGAGTTCAAGACTAATCTGGGCAACAGAGTGAGACATGGTCTCTTTGAAAAAAAAAAAATCAGCTTGGCACAGTGGCTTATGCCTGTAATCCCAGCACTTTGGGAGGCCAAAGTGGGTGGACCACGAGGTCAGGAGTTCAAGACCTGCCGGGCCAACATGGTGAAACCCCTCTCTACTAAAAATACAAAAATTAGCTGGATGCAGTGGCACGTGCCTGTAGTCCCAACTATTCGGGAGGCTGAGGCAGAAGAATCGCTTGAACCTGGGAGGTGGAGGTTGCAGTGAGTCTAGATTATATCACTGCACTCCAGCCTGGGCAATAGAGCGAGACTCTGTCTCAAAACAAAACAAAACAAAAAAAACCTTCATCTGTGATGGTAAAAATGTTTTTTTTCTTTTTTTTTTTTTAATTTAATTAATTATTTATTTATTTATTTTAAGATGCG
>NW_016107505.1:451861-456009 GCF_001604975.1 Cebus imitator
CAGCCTGGGTAACATTAGTGAAACTCCGTCTCAAAAAAAAAAAAAAATTAAATTAAATTAAAAAATAAATAAATCAGTGGCTCACGCCTGTAATCCCAATACTTTGGGAGGCTGAGGTGGACGGATCACCTGAGGTCGGGAGTTCAAGACCAGCCTGACCAACATGGAGAAACCCCCATCTCTACTAGAAATATGAAAAATTAGCTGGGCATGGTGGCACATGCCTGTGATCCCAGCTACTTGGGAGGCTGAGGCAGGAGAATGGCTTGAACCTGGGAGGTAGAGGTTGCAGTGAGCCGAGATCAAGCCATTGCACTCCAGACTGGGCAACAAGAGTGAAACTCTGTCTCAGGCCGGATGCGGTGGCTCACGCCTGTAATCCAAGCACTGTGGAGGCCAAGGTGGGCGGATCACCTGAGGTCGGGAGTTCAAGACCAGCCTAACCAACATGGTGAAACCCCATCTTTAAAAAAAAAACACAAAAAACTGTCTCAAAAAAAATAATCACCTGGCATGATGGTGCATGCCTGTAGTCCCAGTTACTCAGGAGGCTGAGATGAGAGGATTACTTAGGTCCTGGAATTCCAGGCTGCAGTGAGCTACGATTGTACCACTTCATTCCAGCCTGGGTGACAGAGTGACACTGTCACTTATGAAAAAGAAAAAACCCTACAAGGATTTCTAAGCTTCGCCTGTGCCAGGCAGGGGGTGGACAGTGAATGAGGCAGACACCATGCCTGGCCCTGTGGGTCTCACAGCAGCAGAGAAGTGTGAGCCTCCAAACAAATCGCTTACCCGGGTCTGAACCTGTTCCTCCCCCTGCTCACAAGCTTTCTTGTTTTTTAGCTGGAGTCTCACTCTGTCACCAATCCTGGAGTGCAATGGCGTGATGTCAGCTCACTGCAACCTCTGCCTCCCAGGTTCAAGCAATTCTCGTGCCTCAACCTCCCGAGCAGCTAGGACTACAGGCACATGCCACCATGCCCAGCTAATTTTTGTATTTTTAGTTGAGACGGGGTTTCACCATGTTGGCCAGGCTGGTCTCAAACTCCTGACCTCAGGTTATCTGCCCGTCTCGGCCTCCCAAAGTGCCAGGATTATAGGTGTGAGCCGTGGTACCCAACCCTAAGCTTCCTATGGCTCTCTATCACCATCTGGCAGACACCCAAGCCTCTAATCCCTTATTTTACAGATCTCAGCCCTGGCCCTGCCAGCAGCCTCATTCCTCCCCTAGGCCTGGTCTTTCTGATCCATGCATGTACCTGCAGTGTGCCCTCAACCTCCCAGCCCATAAGGCTCAGGCCAAGCTCAGAATCCAGGCTCAGAATCCAGCCAGTCTCAGGCCCATCTTTGTAGACTTCCAGCCCTTACCACACTCAGCTGCTTTTATGGTTCCCTCCCCTACCTACTCCACCCAAGAGACAACTGAGTCCCACAGAAAGAAGGGCCCTGCAGCCAAACTGATTGTCAGGGCTAGTTTAGAAGACCCAGGTCTGGATCTTAACACCATCACGGCCCCTGCCAAGCAGACCTGATGGTCTCATACCCCACGTTGCTGAAGGCCAACCTGAAGGGCCAGCCCTCTCACCTATTTTGTGACGATACACTTTGTCACTCCAAGAAATATGTCACTATCTCCATTTTGCTGAGAAAATTCCCAATAAATGGATCCACTTAATGCAACCAACACAGGGCCTTAGCTGGTTTCTCTCTATTCTCTTCTGGATGCCTGCCTGCTCTGGGCCTCTCCACAAATGAGAAAGCCTTCCCCCACAAGGCTGGGTTTGCAGCCCCTCCTCTACACTCTACCTATGAGAATTAATCACTGTGGGCCGGGTGCAGTGGCCCACACCTGTAATCCCAGCACTTTGGGAGGCCAAGGCAGGCAGATCACTTGAGGTTAAGAGATCGAGACCAGCCTGGCCAACACAGTGAAACACCATCTCTACTAAAAACATAAAAATTAGCCAGGTATGGTGGTACGTGCCTGTAATCCCAGCTACTCAGGAGGCTGAGGCAAAGAATCGCTTGAAACCAGGAGGCAGGGGTTGCAGTGAGCCAAGGTCACATCACTGCACTCCAGCCTGGGTGACAGAGTGAGAATCCATCTCAAAAATCATCATCATCATCATTATTATGATAAAAGCAAATCCATTTTATAGATATGGAAACTGAGGCCTCAGAGAATGACTTGACCCAACTAGAAGCATGCTGTGCTGGTGGAAAGCTCCTGGGTTCTAGGGATGGCTAAGAAGTGAGTTGGAATTGAGTCAACCATTATTATTATTATTATTTTTGAGACAGGGTCTCACTCCATCACCAGGCACCAGGCTGGAGTGCAATGGCACGATCTTGGCTCACCGCAACCTCCACCTCCCGGGTTCAAGTAATTCTCCTGCCTCAGCCTCCCAAGTAGCTGGGACTACAGGCATGCAATACCAAGCCCAGCTAATTATTTGTATTTTTAGTAGAGACAGGGTTTCACCATGTTGACCAGGATGGTCTCCATCTCTTGACCTCATGATCCACCCGCCTCGGCCTCCCAAAGTGCTGGGATTACAGGTGTGAGCCACTGCACCTGGCCGAGTCAACCATTACACGGTGTGCTAGTAAATGTTTAACAACTGGCTCTGGTTGGTGGCATTTGCCAATTACAGCAGTATAAATACTCCCATGATGGCGACTTCAAGCTACTAACATGCTATCACAGGACCTGGAGTTGGGAAGAATGCACGCAGTGCCCTTCAGAGCCTGCACAAGCCACCTGCAGCCCACCACCAGCTCCACTGCAGAACTTCATATGCGTCTCGGCCAACAGACCTTTCCTGTCTGAACCTGTTTTCACTTATAAACACCCACCATGATTCCTGGCACAGAGCGGGTGCCCTGAAGGGACTGTTATTGGTATGTCATTCTTACAGTACTTACTGGTCACTCACTGTATCCCAGGCACAGATCTAAGGACCTCAGGCACATCATCTTATCTACTCCACAGCCCTGGGGTCAGCCCTGTCATTGTCTGCATTCGTGATGAGGAAACCATTGACATCAAGAAATAACAACCAGAGGAAGTTTCCCTCAGCTAGGATGTGGAGGACAGGGGATTCCAACCTAGGTACCATGACCTCAAAGTCGGCACTCTCGACGACAAAGCCATAATCCCATGCAAAGACTGAGGTCCAGAGAAAGGAAGAGACGTCCCCAGTGACACAGAGCTAGGCAGGAAGACCAACTCCAAGGAAGAGCCACCCCCAACCCTTTCCAGCGACACAAGAAGGATACTGGCTACAATAAGGATGGTGCAGAAGCTGCAGAGGCCCAGGCGGAGTGGCCCAATCCAGGCAGCCCCGGGCTGGGGCAGGTTCTTCAGCCTCCACAGGAGGAGCTGCAGCCAGAAGTAGACGTTACCCAAGACGAAGGCAAGGAAGGCCCCTGCCAAGTGCGTAGGCCTCTGATTGCTTTCCTGGGAAGAGAAGGGAGGAGTTGAGAGGGAAACTCTGGAGGGAAGGAAAGGGGCCCCAAAGGGGTCCAGGCCCTTCACCAACGCAGTAGACAGTGATGGCAAACTTTCCATACCCAGCAATGGGCTCATTAAGTATGATGGCTACTGTCAGCTTCACAAGGGCAGGCATTTAAATGCTGTAGCCTCAATTCCTAGAACAGTAGTTACTGAGTAAATATGAGTGGGATAAATCTTACATTCTCAAGGCAGGGGACAGATATTGCCCTCAAAATTGGTCTTGCAGGCAAAAAATTCTTAAATATTACAATTGCATGTGACTCACAGATATGTAGCATACATTCTATTAAAATTTTAAAATACTTAAAATTTCAGCCTGGCGTGGTGGCCTACATCTGTAATCCCTGCTCTTCGGAAGGTGAAGCAGGCAGATCACTCTGAGCTCAGGAGTTCGAGACTCATCTGGGCAACGTGGCAAAACCTTGTCTCTACAAAAAATACAAATATTAGCCAGGCATGGTGGCTCAGGCCTGTAGTGCCAGCTACTCAGGAGGATGAGGCTGGATGATCACTTGAGCCCAGGAAGTGGAGGTTGTAGTGAGCTGAGATGGCACCCTATCTCAAAAATAAATAAAAAATAATATAAATGGCCAGTCGCGGTGGCTCACGCCTGTAATCCCAGCACTTT
>NW_016107505.1:457241-458972 GCF_001604975.1 Cebus imitator
AAAATACAAAAAAAAAAAAAAAATTAGCCAGACATGCTGGCAGGCACCTGTACTCCCAGCTACTTGGTAGGCTGAGGCAGGAGAATCATTTGGACCCAGAAGCGGAGGTTGCAGTGACTGAGATTGTGCCCCTGCACTCCAGCTTGGCTAACAGAGCAAGATTCCATCTCCTTTTGTTTGTTTTTTGTTTTTTTCTTAGGACTCCATGTCCAGATAAAATAAATAAGGTTCAGGGGCAATAAGGACTGACTTAGTTAAAGTCTTTATGGAGATAGAATGAAGTCATGAGCAAAATGGAAAACCTGCTGCCAAATGGCTCACTTTTTTTTTTTTTTTTTTTTTCTGAGACTGAGTCTTGCTCTTGTGCCCCAGGCTGGAGGGCAATGGCATAATCTCCACTAATTGCAACCTCCACCTTCTGGGTTCAAGCGATTCTCCTGCTTCAGCCTCCCAAGCAGCTGGGATTACAGGTACCCGCCACCACCCCCGGTTAACTTGTATTTTTAGTAGAGATGGAGTTTCACCACGTTGGCCAGGCTGGACTCGAACTCCTAACCTCAGGTGATCCACCAGCCTCAGCCTCCCAAAGTGCTGGGATTACAAGAGTGACCCACAGAGCCCGGCCAGTAATTTCAGCATTAAATGAGCTGGGGAGAGGAGCTGGCAGAAAATTATCCCAACCTCCTCGAGGTCAACGAAGTCCTGCAGAAAACAGCCTCACCCAGAGCCCCTAATTTAGAGAGGAAAAGAATCCAGGTGGTCCGCGGCCAGTCGCCAAAGAAAAATACAAGTCCCAGAAGGCTATGTGGGAACAATAGCCCCCGATACAATAAGCCTATGGCCGCAGGGCATGCTGGGAGTTGTAGTCCCAGACGCCAGCCGGGGCGGACCCTGGGCGCCTACTGGGTCATACCTGGAAATTGCCTACCACGGAGGTGCCCAGGGCACAGAGAAGACCCGTCCATAGGATTAACTGGTTAGGCCACTTTCCGACGCCCCAGTCTCGGAGCTGGTGGTAACGGACAATGCAGATCCACGCGGCTGGGAGGAGAAGGGGGAAAGAAGTAGGAGGGAACCCGTCCTAGACGCCTGGAACCCAGTGAGGGAGGCGAGGGGGGCAAGGTGAGGGAGAAGGCAGCGGACTCCTGGATTCTGGGGAAGGAGGGGTCTGGGGCATGGACCCCCGAGTTTGAAAAAGGAGGAGTCTTGGAGCTCGCTTGGCTAGGCTGCGGAGCACTGAACCGAAAAGACCCGTGCAATATTTACCCAGAGCAGCTCCCACATTGAGCACCTGGCTGAAGATGCAGCTCTGAGGGGGGAAGGATCCGCAGAAGCTGAGGAAGACAAAGGGGTCATCCCGGGTGCTCCAGGCCAGCGCCCCCCACAGCCACCCTCGGGCATAACTACCTGATGTAGGGAAAGCCTTTGCTGAGGTCCACAGTCCTGTTGGCCACTGCAATGGCAAAACTGTGGGGGAATCAGAGTGAGTGAGCGACTCTCACCAACTTTCCCTCTGTTGACCAAATAAACAAGGACTTCGGCCCGGCGCGGTGGCTCTCGCGTGTAATCCTAGCACTTTGGGAGGCCAAGGTGGGTGATTCACCTGAGGTCAGGAGTTCAAGACCAGCCTGGCCATCATGGTGAAACCCCATCTTTAAACAAACAAACAAACAAGGACTTCTAGCCCCCTCCACCCTCATAACAGGAGTCCAGGCCCCCAGCCCCTCCTCC
>NW_016107505.1:459606-465712 GCF_001604975.1 Cebus imitator
CCTCAGACCCAGGAGTCCAGGCTCCCAGCCCCTCCTCCCTCGGACCCAGGAGTCCAGACCCCAGCCCCTCCTCCCTCGACCCAGGAGTCCAGACCCCAGCCCCTCCTTCCTCAGACCCAGGAGTCCAGGCCCCCAGCCCCTCCTCCCTCAGACCCACAAATTTAGGCCCCCAGCCCCTCCTCCCTCAGACCCAGGAGTCCAGACCCCAGCCCCTCCTTCCTCAGACCCAGGAGTCCAGGCCCCCCAGCCCGTCCTCCCTCAGACCCTGGAGTCCAGACCCCGCAGCCCCTCCTCCCTCAGACCCTGGAGTCCAGACACCCCAGTCCCTCCTCCCTCAGACCCTGGAGTCCAGACACCCCAGTCCCTCCTCCCTCAAACCCTGGAGTCTAGACCCCCCAGTCCCTCCTCCCTCAAACCCTGGAGTCTAGACCCCCCAGCCCCTCATCCCTCAGACCGAGGAATTTAGGCCCCCCACCCCCTTCCTCCCTCAGACCCAGGAATCCAGGCCCCAGCCCCCTCCACCCTCAGATCCAGGAATCCATGGTGCCTCTGACACTCACACGATCCAGACACCGGAGATAGCCCACACAGCAAGGAAGGCAGGCATCAGGGACAAGTGGCCCCACATGCTGGGCTCTGCAGGGGAAGGACAGGGGCTGAGGCTGGGCTTGTCTCTCTCACACCTGAAGAACCAGCCCTCAGCAGGGTCCAGGTGTATGAGATTGTGGCCCCAGCCTCTGGGCTCCCTTTGGCTCTCAGGCGGAAGTGATGAGGCTCTGATCTAATCGGCCAGCTATCCACTCCTGGCCATATCCCTATCTTTCCTGCAGCGTTCAATCCTGTCTCACAGATTCTCCTGCCTGGAGAATTTCTCCCTGCACCTCACAGCCTCCAGGGCCTCCCTGGGATGCTCACCTCTCCAAGCTCCCTGGGGCTCTCAGTCCTGGAACTGGGGCTGGGTGAGCCTGGGGAAGAATGGCTGGCATTTCAGGATGGGGCTCAGGCAGGCCGAGGCAGAGGCAAAGTCCATGCTGGAGTGCTGCCTGGGACCTTGTGTCTGTCCACCACTTCCGGAGGGCTCTTTACCCAAACCGCCACATCCTGTCTCCTCAGAACGTAGCAGGCTGCACCTTAGCTTCAGGGGCCCCTAATCTCCTTCCTCCAGCTTTGTGGGTTCAACGTCCAAAGTCTCAGCCCTTCCCTCCCCAGGAACCAGAAATCAGAGCCTGCAGCTCCCTCCAGCCTGGAAGACCCAGAATTCCAGGGCCCCAGTTGCTCATAGAATGCAGATATTCTTCTGTACCTCCTGGTGTCCAAACTCCCAGCGCTTACCTACTTGGGCACCCAAGAGTGAGGTCCTCAGGTCCGCCTGCTCTGGGAGCAGCTTCTGTTTTTGGGCTGAGATACAGAGCCCTGATGACCCCGCCTCCTCCCCTCCGCTCTCCTTCCTCTCACCCTTCCCCTTTCCCTGCTGGAGTTCCCCAGGCAGGCTGAGCGTGGGTGGGAAGGGAGCTCTTGGTGATGACATCTGCATCCGAAACCCCCCCAGCGAGACAAAGACTGCGTCTGCTGCGTGACCCTTTCTTTCTCTCTCCCAGTAGCCGCCTTCAGCTTCTGACCTCTTCCCAGATTGGTGCTTGAGTATATTCGGTCATGGCCTCCTCCTTCTTCTTAGGACCCAGGAGTCCAGTCCCTCAGACCCTCCTCCCTCAGACCCAAGGTCAGACCTCTAAGTCCTCATCCCTTAGACTCGGGAGTCGCCCCTGCCTCTGACACTCACGAGGTCCAGACCCCAAGTAGGGGCAGGGACAGGCGGCGTCCCATGCTGGGCTCTGCAGGGGAACAAGAGGGGCTGAAGCTGGGCCCCTCCCTCTTTCCTCTCCCTCTGTCTCTCTCCTACCTTCACACCTGAAGAACCAGCCCTCAGAAGGGCCCAGGTGCCTGAGATTGTGGCCCCGGCCTCCGGCCCCCCATTGGCTCTCAGGCAGAAGTCACAGGTGGGGGCTGATCTAACCGGCAGGCCAGCTGTCCTCCACTTGGGGCAATGTCCCACCCATCCTGCAGTGTTAAATCCTGTTTCACAGATTCTCCTGCTTGGGGAGTTTCTCCTGCCCTCCCAGACCCTCCCTTCTCTCCCAGCCTCCGGGTCCTCCCCAGGATGCTCCGGTCTCCAAGCTCCCTGGGGTTCTCAGTCCTGGGACTGGGGCTGGGTGAGCTTGGGGAAAAAGGGCTGGCATTTATGGGGTGGAGCTCAGGCATGCTGCAGAGGCTAAGTCCAGTCTGGAGGACTGCCTGTGTCCTTGCGTCTGACTGCCACTTCCTGTGGGCTCTCTACCCCCAAACTACCATGCCCTGTTTCCTAAGAACCTAACGGGCAGCACTTCAGCTTTGGGGGACCCTAATTTTCTTCCTCCAGCTATGTGGATTCAACATCCAGACGCTCAACCCTATCCTCCCCTGGAGTCAGCTCTAAGCCTCTCTCCACTCTTTGGGGCCCAGGAGTCCAGGCTCCAACTTCTTCCTCCTTCCCCAAGATGCAGAAGTCCAGACCCCAGAACTCTTTCCCTAGACACAGAAGTTCCAGCCACCTCCTCCCTCAGTACCCCACCTCTTTTCTTTTAATGGACGTAAAATCCACATCACATGAGCAATTTTAAGGTGTATGACTCAGCAGGGTGCAGTCGCTCATGCCAGTAATATCAGCACTTTGGGAGGCCAAAGTGGGCAGATCACCAGAAGTCAGGAGTTCGAGACTAGCCTGGCCAACATGGTGAAACCCCATATCTACTAAAAACACAAAAATTAGCCGGGTGTGGTGGCGCATATCTGTAATCCCAGCACTTTGGGAGGCCAAGGTGGGCAGATCACCAGAGGTCGGGAGTTTGAGACCAACCAGACCAACATGGAGAAACCCCACCTCTACTAAAAGTACAAAATTAGCCGGGCCTGGTGGCACATGCCTGTAATCCCAGCTGCTTGGGAGGCTGAGACGAGAATCGCTTGAACCCAGGAAGCAGAGGTGGCGGTGAGCCGAGGTCGCGCCATTGCACTGCAGCCTGGGCAACAAGAGCAAAACTCCAGCTTAAAAAAAAAGAAAAAAAATGCAAAAATTAGTTGGCCGTGGTGACGCATGCCTGTAATACCAGCACTTTGGGAGGCCAAAGTGGGCAGATCACCAGAGGTCAGGAGTTCGAGCCTAGCCTGGCCAACATGGTGAAACCCCGTCTCTACTAACAATGCAAAAATTAGCCAAGTGTGACGGCTCATGCAGGGAGGCTGAGGCAGGCAGATTACCTGTGGTCAGGAGTTCAAGACCAGCGTGACCAACATGGAGAAACCCTGTCTCTACTAAAAATACAAAAATTAGCTGGGCATGGTGGTGGGCACCTGTAATTCCAACTATTCGGGAGGCTGAGGCAGGAGAATCACTTGAACCCAGGAAGCGGAGGTTGCAGTGAGCCAAGATTGCACTCCAGCCTGGGCTACAGAGCGATACTGTGTCTCAGAAAGAAAACAATAACAATAATAAATAAATAAATAGGCCAGGCATGGTGACTCACACCTGTAATCCCAGCACTTGGGAGGCTGAGGAGGGTGGATCACCTGAGGTCAAGAGTTTGAGACTAGCCTGGCCCATATGGCGAAACCCCATTTCTACTAAAAATACAAAAATTAACCGGTCGCAATGGAAGGCGCCTGTAATCCCAGCTACTCAGGAGGCTGAAGCAGGAGAATCACTTGAACCCAGGAAGTGGAGGTGGCAGTGAGCCAAGATTGTGCCATTGCACTCCAGCCTAGACAACAAGAGCTAAACTCCATCTCAGAAAGAGAGAGAGAGAGAGAGAGAGAGAGAGAGAGAGAGAGAAAGGCAAGAGATTGAGTGGGAATGAGGTTGGTGAAGGACAGAGGAGGAGAAAGAGAAGAAGTGGCTGGAAGAGACATCAGACTGGGACGTGAGTGGGTCTGACACTAGGGAAAGAGACGGGGAGGGTAGCAAGAGTCACAGACCATATGTGGTTTTGAGAACCCCAGTTAGGTCGGCTGGGAGATGTAGGGTAAAGATCACCCACACACAAGCCCATGGAGACCGCAGGCAAGTAGAGGTGGCAAGGGATGGAAGGAGGGGAGCATGAGAAACGATTGCTTAATTGGAATTTCCTTATGGGTTATGAAACTGTTTTGGAACTGCATAGGGGCAATGATTGCACAACATTGTGAATGTGCTAAATGACACTGAATTGAACTTTCAAATGGTTACAGTGAATCTTTTTTTTTTTTTGAAAAGGAGTGTCACTTTTGTTGCTCAGGCTGAAGTGTAATGGCACAATCTCGGCTAGCTGCAACCTCCACCTCCTGGATTCAAACCATTCTCCCACGTCAGCCTCCCAAGTAGCTGGTACTACAGGCATGTGCCACCACACCCGGCTAATTTTTGCATTTTTAGTAGACACAGGGTTTTACCGTGTTAGCCAGGCTGGTCTCGAACCCCTGACCTCAGATGATCTGCTCACCTCCACCTTCCAAAGTGCTGGGATTACTGGTGTGAGCCACTGTGCCCGGCCCTAGAGTGAATCTATGTGAATTTTACCTCAATTTAAAAATAGAGTTGGGCGTGGTAGCTCATGCCTGTAATCCCAGCACTTTGGGAAGCGAAGGCCGGAAAATTGCTTAAGCCCAGGAGTTCAAGACCAGCTTTGGCAACATAGCAAGATTTTGTCTCTAAAAATTAAAAAATTAGGCTGGGTGCAGTGGCTCATGCCTGTAATCCCAGCACTTTAGGAGTCCGATGTGGATGGATCACTTGAGGTCAGGAGCTCGAGACCCGCCTGGCCAACATGGTGAAACACTGCCTCTACTGAAAAAAAAGAAAAAATAGCCGGAGTCTGGCTCTGTCATCCAGGCTGGGGTGCAATGGCTCCATCTTGGCTCACTGCAACTTCTGCCTCCCAGGTTCAAGCGATTCCCCTGCCTCAGTCTCCAGAGTAGCTGGAATTATATGTACGTGCCACCGTGACTAATTTTTGTATCTTTAGTAGAGATGGGGTTTCACCATGTTGGTCAGGCTGGTCTCGAACTCCAGGCCTCTTGGCCTCCCAAAGTGCTAGGATTGCAGGCGTGAGTCACCGTCCTGGCCTGAAATTCTTAATAATTTTTTTTTTTTTTGGAGACAGAGTTTTGCTCTTGTCACCCAGACTGGAGTGCACTGGCACGATCTCAGCTTACAGCAACCTCGCCTTATGGGTTCAAGAGATTCTCCTGCCTCAGCCTCCCAAGTAGCTGGGATTATAGGCATGTGCCACCATGCCCGGCTAATTTTGTATTGTTAGTAGAGGTGGGGTTTCACTGTATTGGTCAGTCTGGTCTCGAACTCCTGACCTCAGGTGATCTGCCTGCCTTGACCTTCCAAAGTGCTGGGATTACAGGCATGAGCCTCCACACCCTGCCCTTAATAACTGTTGAACAAGGGGCTCTGCACTGGCTGGCAGTGGGTGGACTCTTCTAGTCAGAGCAGTCAAGTGAGACCTCCCAGGGGAGGTGACATTTCCTCAGAGACCTGAGGAAGGTGAGAGATGAGCCCTGCAGATGTCTTTGCACAGAGCTTCCCATGCAGAGAGAACAGCGGAGGCCTTGAAATGCAGAAAGTGCAACTTTCAGTGAGGAGGTGGATGGGACCCCCCTTAGCAGGCTGAGCGGTGGGGAGAACAGTTCCAGATAAGGTGAGAGAAGTAACGAGGGTACAAACTGGGCAGGGCGAGGAGGCCATTGTAAGAAAGTCAGATTTTAATCTAGGTGTGTACTAATTAACCACAGCAATTCCATAAAGCTATACACATTTACTTCACCTGGTTTTCACGGTTCACAAATTTAGGAGCTGCTTAGCTGAGGGACTCTGGCTTCGGGTTGCTTGTAAGGTGGCGGTCAAGGCGTGGACCAGGCTGCACAGCCTCCTGAAGACTTGATGCCCACGGGAAGATTATTGCCAGGGTGGCCTGAGCACATGGCTGACGAGCTAGCAGGCGGCCTCGGCTCCTCTCTGGCTGCTGGCTTGAGGCTTCAGTTCCTCAACACATGGACCTCTCCACAGGTGGCTCCAATATCCTCTTTT
>NW_016107505.1:466399-467986 GCF_001604975.1 Cebus imitator
GCCCAGCTAATTTTTTGTATTTTTAGTAGAGACGGGGTTTCACCATGTTGACCAGGATGGTCTTGATCTCTTGACCTCGTGATCCACCCGCCTCGGCCTCCCACAGTGCTGGGATTATAGGCTTGAGCCACCGCGCCCGGCCTGCAATAAGTATACTTATAGGTCCAGACACAGTGGCTCATGCCTGTAATCCCAGCACTTTGAGAGGCTGAGGCAGGAGGATTGCTTGAGGCAGGAGGCTGAGCCCAGGATTTCAAGACCAGCCTGGGCAACATGGCAAGACCCAATCTCTACAAAAAATAAAGAAGTTAGCCAGATGTGGTGGTGCACGTCTGTGGTCCCAGCTGCTCAGAAGGAGCAGGAGGACGGCTTCAACTCAGGAGATCGAGGCTGCAGTGAGCTAGATCATACCACTGCACTGTTGCCTGGGAGACAGAGTGAAACCCTGCTTAAAACAAATAAGGGCTGGGCACGGTGGCTCACACCTATAATCTCAGCACTTTGGGGGGCTGAGGTGGGTGGATCATGAGGTCAGGAGTTCGAGACCAGCCTGATCAACAAGGTGAAACCCTGTCTCTACTAAAAATACACACAAAAAATTTTGCCAGGTATGGTGTTGTGTGCCTGTAGTTCAAGCTACTCAGGAGGCTGAGGCATGAGAATCACTTGAACCCAGGAGGCGGAGGTTGCAGGGAGCTCAGATTTCGCCCCTGCACTCCAGCCTGGGCAACAGAATGAGACTCTGTCTCAAGAAAAAGAAAAAAGAAAGAATAAAACCCTGGAAGTGGAACTGGTGGGTCAAAATTTTATTTCTATTATGAAGTATTTCTGACTTGTAGAAAAGAACAGGCGGTAGGCCGGGTGCAGTGGCTCATGGCTGTGATGGCAGCACTTTGGGAGGTCAAAGCGAGCGAATCATCTGAGGTCAGGAGTTCGAGACCAACCCGGCCAACATGGTGAAACTCCTTCTCTACTAAAAATACAAAAATTAGCCGGGCATGATGGCAGGTGCCTGTAATCCCAGCTACTCCGGAGGCTGAAGCAGGAGAATCCCTTGAACCCAGGAGGCAGAGTTTGCAGTGAGCCGAGATTGTGCCATTGCACTCCAGCCTGGGTGAGACTCTGTCTCAAAAAAAAGAAAAAACAGTAAATCGTTAACTCATGCTGGTGGGATTGAAAATCAAATAACTTTAAAAAAATGCAGTTTTGTTACAGATTTTAAAAATAGAGGAAAAAGAAAGAAAAATATAATGAACTCATGGATTCCACCGCAGTGCTTAAACAAGACACCAGTGTCCTGTGTAGCTTTCCTGATTACATTCTTTCCTCCTCATCCTCAGGGGCCACCCCTTCTCTCCCCCATCCTGTGTTTGTCATGCCCTTCACGTGTGTATCCTTTTGCAACATGTATCCACATGCATCCATTGTTTCCTTTTTGTTTTTGTTTTGAGATGGAGTTTTGCTCTTGTTGCCTAGGCTGGAGTGTACAGGATCTCGGCTCACTGCAACCTCTGCCTCCTGGGTTTACAGGATTCTCCTGCCTTCCTGCCTCAGCCTCCTAAGCAGTTGGGATTACAAGCGCCCGCC
>NW_016107505.1:470646-471898 GCF_001604975.1 Cebus imitator
GCCTCCTGGGTTCAGGCAATTCTCCTGCCTCAGTCTCCTGAGTAGCTGGGATTACAGGCACGCGCCACCATGCTCAGCTAATGTTTTGTATTTTTAGTAGAGACAGGTTTTCACCATGTTGACCAGGATGGTCTCGATCTCTTGACCTCGTGATCCACCCGCCTTGGCCTCCCAAAGTGCTGGGATTACAGGCTTGAGCCACCGCGCCCGGCAGCACGCCTAGCTAATTTTTGTATTTTTAGTAGAGACAGTGTTTCACCATGTTGATCAGGCTAGTCTCGAATTCCTGGCCTCAAGTGATCTGCCTGCCTTGGCCTCCCAAACTGCTGGGATTGACAGGCGTGAGCCACCACTCTCAGCCATTTACCTGTTTTAAAACTTCTTGTAGACCAGGTGTGGTGGCTCAGGCCTGTAATCCTAGCACTTTGGGAGACCGAGGAGGGTGGATCAGAAGGTCAGGAGTTCAAGACTAGCCTGGCCAATATGGTGAAATTCCAACTTTACTAAAAAAAAAAAATACAAAAATTAGCTGGGCGTGGTAGCACGCACCTGTAATCCCAGCTACTCAGGAGGCTAAGGCAGGAGAATCACTTGAACTTGGAAGGCAGAGGTTGCAGTGAGCCAATATCGTGCCACTGCACTCCAGCCTGGGTGACAGAGTGAGACTCCGTCTCAAAAAAACCCAAAACAACAACAAAAAACTTTGTGTAAATGGCATTGTAGACTTCGGCAATGAGGGATTGTCCTGGGTGATACATGGGTCACCGGCTGATCTACTCTCCCTGACCTGTGGTGTTCCCCTGTATGAATATACCAGGATCACCTGTATCCATTCTTCAGGTGATGGAAACAGAATCCATTTCCAGTTCCTCACTGTTTCAAACACTGTAGCGAGCATTCTTGGGTTTATCTCTTTATTCCAAGTCGAAGAGTTTCTCTAGAGTGTACACCCACCCACTAGTAGAAGGACTGCAGTTCATACACACTGATATGACTTTTCCAGTTAGTTGAGGTTTTTTGTTTGTTTGGGTTTTTTTTTCCAAGACGGTAGTCTCTCTTTGTCCCCAGGCTGGTGTACAGCGGTGCAATCTTGGCTCACTGCAACCTCTGCCTCCTGGGTTCAAGAAAGTCTCCTGCCTTAGCCTCCCAAGTAGTTGGGATTACAGGCGCCCACCACCACACTTGGCTAATTTAGCTGAGATTTTATTTATTTATTTATTTTATTTATTATTGTTTTTTTTTTTTTTTTTTT